>NC_137033.1:14112395-14164895 GCF_032717465.1 Coenobita brevimanus
GAGAGAGAGAAGAGGCTGATGGGTGATGAGATGGAGGGAGAAGGGTGGTAGTGAGAAGAAAGAAAAGTTAGGTGAGAGAGAAAGGGAGGGGTAGGGGGATATTAGGGTCAGGTCAGGTTAGGTTACGTTAGATTAGAAATTTGTGAAGGAGAATGGAGAGAAGGAGGAAAATGGAAGGAGAGAGGAAGTGGAAGGAGAGAGGAAATGGGGAGACGTGAGACGAGGGGGGGGAGACTGGGAGTAATGGGGGGAGGGGTGGTTACTGTGCGAACCCTGCCCTTACTATGAAGCACATCGATCCCCCCAAGTGTTCTCTTAACCCCCCTACACACACTCTCTCTCTCTCTCTCTCTCACCTTTTCTTAATTTTTGCCCTTGTCCTTCTCCTCGCTCTTCTTATCACGTTCCCTTTCCTTCCCTCCTCTTCATTCCCTCCTTATTTCCTCTCTCCCCCTTCTCCATTCCTCCTCTCTCTCTCTCTCTCTCTCTCTCTCTCTCTCTCTCATCCATTCATCCATCTACCACCCTCCCTCTATAACTTCACATAGACTAATACCAAACCACCCTCAATCCCACCCCACGCCACTAACCCCACCTCTCTCCACCTCTTTCTTCCAGGTGAAAAGTCTGTTCCTGCAGTGGTTGCCGTGGGTGTTACGTCTGCATCGTCCTGGGGAGAAGATCACCAGGAAGACGATCATGATGAACAATAAGATGCGCGAACTGGAACTCAAGGTAAAATCTGAAGTAAGATCACATTCGACACACGTATTTTGGTTCACTTTTATTTTTTCTCGGTGGATCTTACGCAGTCTGTGATTAGTTCCTGTAGATCTTACGTCGTCTATTTTTTTTTTTCTACGGATGTAAGAGTCTACTAAAACTTCTTATTTATTTTTTCCTGACTCTTACCCATTTTTATTTCGATTTTTGTAGATCTTATGGAATCTTTTTTTTTTTTTTATCTTGGAAATGAAAGACTGTACTAAAAACCCCTTTATTTTTTTGGCAATCTTACGCAGCTTTTTTTGACAAAAGTATGGCGATGTTTAAATCTTTATACGTGTTTTCTATGGATCTTACGAATTTTATTATTATCGTTATTATTATTATTTTTATTATCATTATTTTAGTGTACAGATGACAGACGTTCCTTAACACCTTATTTATTTTTCCTTGATAATTGGTGGTCATATAACAATTTTTTTTCTGGATTATAAGCAGATTATTTGCTTCCAGATCTTACCTAGTCTTTTTTCCCAGTCTTACGTAGCTTACAATATTATCTTTTCCTAAATATTTTCCACTTTTGTCCTGATCTTCTTGCAGACTATTATATTTCTTGGATATTTGGAAGACTATTATTTATCTCCTGATCTGACGTAACTCACTGTTTTTTTTTATTATACGCAGACTATGGTTATTTTTTTCTTTTACGCAGACTATTTTCTTTCCGCTCTTACACAATTATTACTTTTTCATGATATAACGCAGACTATCATTTTTCCCATCCGATCTTACGCATTCTGTTCTTTTCCTTGTCTTACGGTTTTCTATGTGGTGCCGTGTATTTAAATTTTATTCTTAGCTAAAATATATTTATCTTAACTAAAACTAATACATTTGTACCTGTATGCCTATGCCAATACGTGTGTTGTATGGACTGTATTTATGTATGCAAACTTTTTTTTTTCTCTCATTCACTAAAAATAACTAAAAATTGATATAATATTAAAGTTTTTTTTTTTTTTATGATCGTGTATAAGCACCATTAACCCCTTCAGCCCCAGGACGTCATTTACACCTAATTGCTAGTTATTTACACCCACTTGCTAATACCTGACGATTTCCTTCAGCTCAGAAAACCATCTAGAAGGAAATGATTTAATGATGATGCTATGTCTGCTTCTCTTTTAAGCTGAATAAGATAAATATCAAAAGCAGACAGCTTCTGGCCTTGGGTTCCTTCTTCCTTGCATTAAAAAAAAAAACAAGAGGGTCCACGGGCTGATAGGGTTAATGTGCGTGTGTGCGTGTGCTTGTTTTTTTTTTTTTTCTTGACGGCCAGCGCTTTAAACAAACAGCTTGCCAAACACGGACAAGTATACAGCAGCAGCACCACAGACAATGAAAGGCACAGTCAATCGCTTCACCCCAACGACGTAGTGTTTGTTAGCTTGTTCCTGCTACCTCCAGACGATTTTATTCAACCCAGGAAAATCCCTCTCATTACAGGGAAGGGGTTAAAGAAGACTGCATCTAACCCCTCTCCACCTCACAGTCTCCTTCCACAGCTGAGTAAAATCGACTAGCAGGGGAAACAATTAAATGGAAAATGCGTCATCGGAGTGAAGGGTACAACCAGTTCCACCCGAGGACGTGATTCTTTGGCCCGTAATCTCGTGGGTTAAGGAAGCTCCCTAACACCTTTTCCTAAGCTATTTATTTTCTATATTAAACCTTATTGTCCTCTACTGTGACATTTAAATCATTCCAGTGCCACTATTTCCTGCATAAAAAACATACCTGGACAACTTGATATCAACCAGACGTATCCAAGAATAAATCGCTGAGGAAGAGGAGCCAGGGAGCTTCCTTAAACCGACGAGAATACGGACCTTCGTTCATTCCAGCTGCTGCCAGACGATTTTATTCATCTCTGGGGGGATACGCTTGGAAGTGAAGGGGGGGAGGGTTATGGAGGCTACACTTTACAGTATAACCCCTCCAGATCGAACGGTTCACCCTAAGATGAGTAAAATCGTCTGGAGATAGCAGGAAGAAAATTAAAAAAAGATGTTATCGGAGTGAAGGGGTTAAGGAGAAGGAAACGACAGACACCCCTGGGATTCTCGACCCAGTGGCGGAGAGGAAATGAGGAAGAGGCATGAGAGGAAAGAGGGAAGGAAAGCCACTGAGAGATGGAGAAAGAGAATGGAGAGGAAGAGACAAGCAGACGGCAGGGAAAGGGGAGAGAGAAGGAGCACTACTAAGAGATGGTGAGAGAGAGTTGATAGATGGAGAGAATGGAGGAAATATGAGGAATAGGGAAGAATGAGGCAGGGGAGGGAGGAGGGAAGGAAAGCCACTAAGAGATGGAGAGAGAGAGAGAGTTGAGAGAATGAGGAAGGAAGAGATGAGAAAGAGTTCATAGACGGAGGGATTGGAAGAAATATGAATAGAAAAGGAAAGAGAACAGAGGAAGGAAAGAGGAAAATGAAACAAATTGGGCGACAGAGAAAAAAAAAAAATATCAAGAAAAGAAGAAAGGGGCAGGGAAAGGGAAGGGGAGAGGGAGTGAGAGAGAGACAGTGAGTGGGCAAGATCTGTTGACACTGAAATATAAGAGGGAGTAAACAAACCCAGAGACAAACGGAGGAAAGGGAAGAAATGCGAGAGGGACAGACGGAGAGGGAGAGAGGGGAGAGAGAGAAGAAACTGAGAGGAAGAAAGCCAAATTGAGTTAGAGAGAATGGAAGGAGAAAAAAGGGTAAGAGAGATGGGGTGAAGAGAATGAAGAGGAGAGAATGACCTGGTAAGGAATGAAAAGGTTAAGAAAAGTAAGAGGGAGATTAGTGAGCAGGATTTTGTTTAGGGAAAATGAGATAATGGATTGATGGGAGCAGACTCAAGAAAGATGGATAGATTTGAGAGAATGAAAATCGAAAGTGAAAAGGGAAGAGAAAGGAAGGGAAAGACTGAAGAGAAACAGACTAGAGAGAAGGAAAGACACGGATGTAAGGAAACAGACTAAAAAGGGAAACACAATGGGTAGATGGGAAGAGGTAGATGGAAGAGATACGTCAGAGATAAGGAGAGACGTTGGGGGAAAGACTGGGTATTGAAAGGGAAACTGACTGACTAGAGATGAGAAAAACTGAGAAAGAGAGGGAAGAGACTAAAGAAGGAGAGATAGCACGTAAAAATTAAGACATTGAAGGAAGGAAGGAAAGAGAGGAGAGAGAAAGGGAAAGAGACATGGAGAAAGAAGATGAAAGAGGAAGATAAGTTAAACAGAAGGAAATACACAGAGTAAGTTGAAAAATGGACCCCGCCCCCCCAAAAAAAAAGAAAAAAAAGAATGGAGAACATTAAAGAGGGATAGAATAAAAAAAACAATTTGGGGAAAAGTCAGAAATGACAGGAAAGAGACTAGGTGGGAAGGAAAAGGACTGAGGAAAAAGAAAGATAGCTTGCAGAGAAGGAAGAAAACTGAGGAAAGGAAAAAGAATGGAAAGAGACGGGATAGAGGCACGACACAAGAAAAAGTCCAGAAAATGAGAGAGAGACTGGAGAGATAAAGGGGGACTGAAGAGAAGGCGAGAAACTGGAGGAAAGTTAAGAGCCTAGAGGGATGGAGAGACTGAGGAGATGGAGAGACGTAGGAGGGAAGGTGATATATTTTGGATAGAAGGAGAGAGGCTGGAGGGAATGTTAGACTGAAGTGAGAGGGATAGACTGGAGAGAAGGAGTGAATCTGGAGAGAGAGATAGACTGAACAGAAGAAACGAGATTGGAGAGCTGTGAACAGACCGAAGAGAAAACATGAGACTGGAGAGATGGAAAGAGACTGGAGAGAAACAAAAAACTGGAAAGTAGGAGAGACTGGAGAGATGGAGAGACTAGAGAAAAGGGAAGGGAGGGGAAAAGACAGAGACTGAGGAGAAGGGAAGTGGTGGGAGAGAGGGCAAGAGACAGGAAAGGCGGGAAGAGGCTGGAGGGTAAAGAATAGATATGAAAGGAAATAAGGGAACGAAGAAAGGGGAGGAAATTGGTGAGATGAGAGATTTTGGACATAACGGGAGATAGTGGAGGGAAGAGAAGGGCATAGAGAGACATAGGGAGACTAGAGAGAAGTAGACAGATTTAGATGCAAGGGAAAAGACTGCTGAGAACTACAGAGATTGGTGAGAACGTGAGAGGTTGAGAAGGGAAGAGAGTGGGAAGAAGGGACATGATTGTTGAGAAGAAAGAAACTGGAGAGAAGGGAAGAGACTAGAGAGAAGAGACTGGAGGAAAGGAGACAAACTTTAGAGAAGAGGAAAGACACTCGACAGACAGAGAGACTGACGAGAAGGGAGAGTAGAAACTGGAAAGTAAAATTTAGACAGAAAAGGAAACTGATTACAGAGAGCACGACAACTGGGGGAAAAAGAAAAGAGATGAGATATTAGAGCAAGCTGCTATTGGAAAAAAAAACAAACAGAGACAGGAAAGAAATAAGAAGAAGACATCAGGGGCTAAAATATAAAAGACTTCCATTCGCTTTTAAAACTGTGTTCTTGCTACTTCCAGACCATTTCGTGCAGCTTAGGAGAGCATCATATCAAAGAGGAGGTTACTGAAATCTAAATCTGACCTATATCATCAAACCCTTACATATGAACGCATCTGCCTTACTTATTTTTTGTTACTATTAGACGATTTCATGCAGCTTAGGGGAGCGCCACGTTACATAGGGGTTTAATAAAATCTATATCCAAGCGTCTCCCCTAAGCTGAGTAAAATCGAAAAGTTGCTTTCAAGAATTAAGTAAATATGATGTCTTCTGGCTGAGGGAATTGAAGATCGCGAAGAGGACGGCTTGACCCAAATTTTGCCATCATAAAAATAGTGTGAAAATAAATGCGTAGGATTTAAAGAGTGCAACACCCGAGTCGTAAAATCATTAAGAATATTTGGTCTGCAGGGAGTTAATGAGCGATGGTAACGACTTGATCAGAGAAGTAATTATGGATGGAATAAGTAAGACAGTGGATAATTTGTGAGGGTAGTTTAGGATGATTAGGTACACGATTAATGACTTACTTTATGCTTAATTATCTCTCATTAGTAACGATGGTAGTATTTACAGACAAGCAAACGCAAGAAACTTTTATTTCTACTTTTGTGGCAACCTGCACAAAGCGTTTCACTAGGTCGATTTTTTTTTTTTTTTTTTTTTTTTTTTTTGGTTCATGCTACCACCTGATTTTTCTTGGGGGGGTGGGTGGGAAGGGTACCTCTCTAACTGGACCAATTACATATAATCTTCATTAACCCGTGCAGTATATGACTTTCCTAATTTTTGAAGAATGTCATATAGAACGAGCCTCCACCCCTCAAAACAGAAAAAAGTAGCACTTGCAGCGAGCACCCCCGCGCTATACAATCGGTCTAAATGCCTGTCCATACGATCAGCGGCCACTTGTGGTTTTGGAGTATGGTAATGAAATATGCTGGAAAATAACTGTGTACACAAGAGGAACTGAAGTACCTTAAACGCTTCTGATGTAATGTTATGGCGGGATTCAGCACCATGCTGCGAAAATGAAGAACAACGTGCTCTGACAAAACAGGTGTGCACTGACCGTGTGGAAAGGTCATAGAGCTGGCCCTTTGACCCTTCCCTGTGCCCTTGATCTTTGACTAATTGTTCACAAAAAAAATCTAATTATTTAATTCTCACCTGACCCCCAACCCATCCAACATATCTGCTTTAAATTACATCAAAGGTGTTCAAATTGACCGCAGCCTGTGACCTTGACCTTTGATCTATTGTCCTGGAAACAGAACAATTTCATGGTTAGCTAGGTTTGAACTATTCCGCCAGGTTTGATCTAAATCGCATCACATCTATTTGAAAGGGAAGAATTTTTGACCTTGTCCTATGATTTTTACTTCTGACCGACTGTTCTCAAATTTTAATCAGTTCTGTCTTTCCTGTCCCTCTACACTCCCACCAAGTTTGGTCATAATTAGATTTAAAAATGCCCTTCCCCTACGACCTTTGATCTTTTTCGGCCAAAAGTTAATTGTTTGTTCCTCTGCTGGTCGTCAATCATTGTGCTAAATTTGGTGCAGTTCAATGCAATAAGTTTACCATAATCTTACTAAAAGACAGACAGACAGAGAAGCCGGACCAAACTGGTAACTTCCATGCACGAAAAAGGTGTTCTTGTAGTGAAGGAGTTAGCCAATTCAATTATGATAAAGTACTTTCTGTTTTACCACCACGGACAATATCGCTCAGTTGGCGGGAGATTATTCGCACTGGAAAAGTTAGATTCACCGTTAATTAACCTTACTAGAGTCACCTTGTTTTATCTGGTGGAACTCGAACACTCCTACAACTTGCATACTAAGTTGTGGTTGCATTAAGGTAGATTAGCCTTAGTTCTGCAGTAGGAATGAGTCTCCCTGGTTACTAGTTAAACTGACCCTCCAGTCTGACAGCATGTAGTATTGGACTGAGCAGAAAGGGGTTATTGATTCTGTCAGGGTAAAACGCGTTATGTGCAGCTCTCCCAGGCTGAGTTAAATTATCTAGAAACAGCAAGAACGTATAATAAAAGACGCCTCCGAAGTGAAAGGGTTAAGGACGTCTGCTCGGTCTGCCACAAATTTACCTCTTCACTATGATGCCACATTTTTCTTCTCTTCTTGTTACTTTTGGGCCAATTCATTCATCTTAGGAGTGAATTTTCGAAAAGACGGGGAGGGGGGAGGAGTTAGATATAGCAACAATCAACTCCTCCTATACTAATGGTGAATAAAACCGTCTGGAGGTAGCAAACACGAAACATAAATTAAAACTCTAAGGCATTGCTTTTTTCCTTGATTTCTCGTCAATAATTTAATGTAGATTCGCAGTAAGAGCCACACCACCTCCTAAGAGTCACCTGTTATAAGACTAGGATAACTTGCACCCTGTTGATAGAACGGTGTCATGATAGAGCGGTGTCATGATAGAATGGTGTCATAACAGAACGGTGTCATGATAGAATGGTGTCATAACAGATCGGTGTCATAACAGAACGGTGTCATGATATACTGGTGTCACGATAAACTGGTGTCATGGTAGAACGGTGTCATGATAGAACTGTGCAACAGAGTGCTGCTAAATGAAGCCCTAGCCTATATATCACTCTGACCTTCCCTGAATCTCGTCTTGTGACAGAGAGGGTGTGGCTCTAGTGCTACGTTGGCTAGTTGTATATTGGTTGTTTAATTATGAAAAGGTGTAACTCTTGAGGACAATAACTGCCATAAAGTAGTGGTAAAGTAGTGACTATTGGTGTGTAGTAATTGTGGCAACGATTAGAAAGCACTTTAGAGACTGCTAGAAAAAATAGTGACCACCAGAAAGTAGCGACTAATAGAAAAACAGACTGACATGAAAGCTAGAAAGAACACGTATCGTAGCAACTGACGAGGAAAGTAGGGACTCGTAAAAAAAAAAAAAAAATACCGTAGTAGGGAGGGATAAACACAAGCGCTGAGATGGTGTGAGGAGCTGGTCAGAAAAAAAGAAAAATCTGATATTCTCTTAACCTCTTATCATCAACCTACCAGGCTTTGGGACGCTGCAGTTACCCATTCACTTTCTGTTGTTCCCCTTACCGAGAAAATACTGTGTTTCTGTCCGACTCACAGAAATCATGTGTACGAGTATCTGATGCTAATTCGGCTTTTTTCAGTGATATATATATATATATATATAAAATTAAGATTAGTTCATAGCAAATTGTGAGGCATTTGCTTAACTTCCCCATCTCCAAAAAAGATAAATAAATAAATAAATAAAATAAGCTGACTCTGTGAAATATTTTTGTTTCATCTGCCTTTCTGAACTTTTAAAATTGCCTCAGTTCGCTTGTAATTCCAGTACATAAAAATCATTAATTTAGAATATGATTAACTTTGACTTCCTCCTTTTGCCTATAAATTTCAGGGGGGAAAAAAGATAATTCTTTTAAAACTATGAGGAAACAGCTTCACTTTTGATTTCATAGTGATATCCATTTTCAGGGACAAGAAATTTCATTCACTTCAGATTGTGAGGCATTGGTTTTCCTTCTAATTTCATAGTGGTCTCTCTGTTCTCCATTGGTTTACCCGTACCTCCATTCCTGTCATCTTTTACTTATGTCTCTCACGGAGCCGTAGTGTTTAAACTGAGAGCGCTATGTGTACAAACCCCACTTTTCCATTTTATTTTTTTAAGGATTATTTCCATAACACGTGATGATGATGGAATATGTCTGATCGTTCTGTATCACTGCTGACTGCCTTCTGTAACGTGGCATGCAGGATAACCACACCTAACAATTACAGATGTTCGATAAAAATACCCACAAAAAAAGAAAAGGGTTGCTTACACCTCAGCGCACTCAGTTTTCAATATTTCGAGCCTTCCTTCGCCTACCAACTCTCTCTCTCGCCCTGCCTCTCCGTCTCCCAGCCAACCTTCCTCAGTTTCGAGCACCACTACCTGTCATTACTTCTCCTTAGCGAATGAATTTACTCTCTCAGTACGATGACGCCTGTTTCTTATTAATTCTTGCTAGCACCAGATGATTTCCCTCCACCTTGAAATGACCCCTCGTAGTAAAGGGGTTAAGAAGGCTAAATTTAACCCGTCGCGTTTAAAGTCCATCATGCCATCACCCTAATCACTTTTCATCCACCCGAAGCGTAGGGGTACTGAACTTAGCTATTTACTCCAGACATTAGCAAGAATGACCAGTCCCTATTCCCTGAATGGCTTTATTCAAGGTAATCAGCTGCAACCATCCTGCGTAGTAAATGGTGTGAAACTGTTTGGATTGTCACCTTAGAGTATAGGCGTCCTACATCGAGTGAGTGGATGATTATGCCCACACTTTACAAATCATCTCCCCTCAGCTTTAAAAAAACGTCTGGATGTAGCAAGAAAACAATATTAAGAAAGGCGTCCCCGTAGTGAAGAGGTTCTGGCGATTCAGACAAAAAAACTCAAAATGGGTCCTGGGCTGTATTCACAATATTTCTCAAGCCGTATTTTAGTACTGTAGAGATTAGTTGTTATTCTCTTATACTTTCTATTTTCACTCATATAGCTACTAGGCCCTTCACAAATTAAACTGAGAATTAAAGAGAAAAAGCACACACTCAAAAATAAAAATCTTGATAATATTCACCTTTTATGGAGACTCGCTCAACGTGAGATTGGCCAAGATGCTTCATAAATTATCCAAGATTTTTAACGAATACTGCCCATTGCATCCACTGGCTTTCACGGACTTTGGCTCAATATTTAGTAAGATTCATAGCTTCTGTAGGGAACAATTTCAACCCCTTCATTCGAAGGACGTATTTCTATCTCATCCTAGCAACCTCCAGACGATTTTATTCAGCTCTGGAGAGATCTTTGGTGGTGACGTTTCCATGGACCTCTTCACAGTCCTATGTCTCTTTCCGAGCTTAATAAAATCGTCTGGAGATAGCTGGAATACGATAGAATAATACGTCATCGTAGTGAAGGGGTTAGGCACACACGCATATTCACTTCGCCTCATTTAAGCTCTCAAAAACGGAAAAATATCGTAAATTAATAAGCCCTGTGGAAAGTTACCGATACAGACAAGTTCAGTGAAGATATTTATTCGTCATATATATTGCACAGTCGCAGACAAAAGTATCGTCCCACTTTTTTAGTCGAGCAATAAAGAAACTATGAGGACACTCTTGTATGGTATTCTGAAATTGGCTGGCTTACTGTGTTTCGAAAGTCACTGTTCACTGTCTCGTTATATACTGCAGTGAGGTGGATCGAAATTTATGTCCGCGACTGTGCATCAGGTGGGTGGAATCAGTATAAATAAACAGTGTAACTAGTAACAACAGTGTGCTAATAATTTCAGTCGTTTATTTTTCGCTTCCACCAGACGATTTTACTTAGTTCTGGGAGACCCCCGGACCAATCAGGAGTTAGAATACATCACGACTGAGCTTCACACGGACACGTACTTTGGTGGTTTATTCCTGCTACCTAAAGATGATTTTATTCAGCTTCGGGAAACATCTGATCAGCCAGGGGTTATTACTTACGGTTCCCTTCAAAGTTCTGTTCATCTTCCTTTCCATCAGTAGCTCATAGCAATATATTTCCTTAGGTAGTGAAAAGCAACAGTTATTTAAATGTAACTGTTTAACTAACCAAACAGATTACAGTGACTACGTGCACCTTTAACCAAACTTAGGTGAAGTTATATGCTGCTGAAGGTTAGGAGGAACGGAACTTTTGCAGTGGACTGTACAATCGCCTCGACTTGTAAGTACTACAGGCTGGTGTGTTGGGGTCTTATGGGGCGCCTGTGTATTTGTTTACCTCTTGAGACGTAAATAAATACATTAGTGTCACACAAGACCCACGACACATCATCACCTGTGGTACTTATAAGTGGAGGCGATTATACAACAGAGCGAAATGACTACTGATCAACAGTTCACTAAAAGGATATAGTGTCAATTTATTCATGCTAACTTAAGTAAAACAAATCGCTTGACCATACCAAGAGAAATACATACATGAGATAATCGTGTTGCAGGAGTGAATCAATCCCTCACTGATCGCACAACTCCACATTTTTACTCCTAGTAGAAAGCAGCATATTATTTAACCGGAGATTCGAAACGGAAATACTAGTCCTTAAAATTTATATCACTACTGGGATAAATGATAGAAAAACAAAAAACAAGTCTGGCCTCTCTGTCTCGTTAATGATTTCAGTTTGCAAAGTCGAATGCTGCCTATTACAATCAGCTCAGGAGAGATTTTTCAAACTTGGATAGGGTAGCAGTGGACTTCTTTAGCTCCTTCCTAGAGAGAGACCTTTTTTAACTTGAATAAAATTGTCAGGAAGTATACCATGGATAAACCGATAAAATATGTTACCTGCCTGATGGGTTTAATGACTCGGCCATTTAAGAAGGTTCTATATTCTGTAAGCATACAAGACCAACGCAGTGATATCTAATTTAGTCTTGCTCTCCACACGATTTCATTTAGCTAGGAAGAAAGTGTCTGAATTGGTCAGAAAGGTTGGGCAGATGCAGACAGCCTGGGTCTGGATTCTCCCTGTTCAAACGCTCCCTTTTACGCTACTAAAGGTTTCATTCCCAGTTTCTTCAACCTGAGATCGTCATTTCCGCTTCATTCCTCTTATTGCATGACGGTATTCACATTAGAAGAATCCCATCATTGAAGGCTGCACCTATCTCTACCAGTCCGAAAAATCTCCTTTGAGCAGAATATAATCGTCCTTAGATTACTGCTGATGAATTTAAGATGGCCCACTGGTAAAGAAAGAATTAATGAAGGCTATATGAAACCATTCAAGGTCGAAAAGTCTTCCATGAACCGAAAAAAAAAATAATAGTAATAATCTGCAAGTAGCAAGGACAAAGCACAAAAGATGTCACTATACGAGACCTAAAGAAGTTTTTGCACCGTTGTTATAAAATTTCCCTTTAGCAACATCTTACTCCGTCAGACATACTTGGCAATGGACCCATCACTCCAAATGCAAATAAATAAATAAATATATATGTAAATAAATAAATAAAAATAAAATAAACGTTACGAATATGGCTTCTAAGATCTTGGACTGATTTTAAGGAAGGATTAATTTGGCTATATTTAACCCCTTAAATATAATGTCACCTCAGCTGAATAAAATCGTCTGGAGGTAGCAAGTAATAAGTAGAGACGTCACCGTACTAGATCTAGAAAATAAATTGCACAGTCAGACAAGTTAAACCTCCCGGAATAATTTGCAATGACTCCAGTTTAACCCCCAAAAATAATTTCCACTGTCAGACAAATTTAACCATCCAGAATAAATTGCACAGACTAATTTCACAATCTGATATAACCTCCCCCCTCCCCACTGCCTACTCAAAAAACATTCCATAAAGAATAATTGATTTTTTTTTTTTTAACTGGCTCGGATACAACTTTGCCCCCCCCCCCCTCAGTTTTTCTCGAATACAAGTTCATCCCTTCAGTACAGTGATGTATATTTCGTTTTAATCACAGTCCCACCAGACGATTTTATGTGACAGGGACGATGTTAAATGGTTGAGGGGTTAATGTGGGCTACTGATAACTCCTCCAGTTCGAAGCATTTCTCTTAAGGTGAATAAAATCGTATGAAAATGGAAGAAAAAAAAAAACGCCATCGTATCGAGATCCAAAGACTGATCCTGATGTCACTGTTTTCCGTACAAGCGACCGACCAATCAAAATTTTTAGCAACCTGCTCTTGTCCCTTTCCCCTCAGTTTTTACAGATATGACCTACACGCCTTCTGCATAACGAAGTGAAAAAAAAAAAATCATTGCTGCTACAGGGGCTTTTTATGTTCCCAGAAGTGAAGGAGGGGTAAATGAAGGATTTATTTTTCACCCTCTCAGTTCAGGGTGTCGATCTTAAACTTAATAAAACCGTCTGGTGGTAGCATTGTACATAGATAAAAGACGTCACCGTATGGAAGGAGTTTAAGACATATAAGGATAATCTGACCCTGAATTACCTCCTCCCATCTTAAAACATAATCAGCAAACATAACCTCCTTGGTGGAGGTAAAAATAATCAAAATTTTAAGGGACTGATTACACCCACAAAACATCAGGTTTTAAAGGGATTTTCTACACCCACAAATGAGTAGATTTTCAGGGACTGTCTACACCCACAAACGATTAGATTTTAAGGGGTTATCTGCACCCACTACACCCACAATCCTTAAAAATTTAAAGGGACTGCCTACACCCACAAAACATAAACCTTTAAAGGGATTGTCTACACCCACAAAGGATTAGATTTTGAGGGACTTTCTACACCCACAAACTATCAAATTTTGAAAGTGCCAACGCCCACAAACCATCAAAATATTAAAGGGACTCACTATACCCACAAACCATCAAAATTTAAAGGGACTGTCTACACCCACAAACCATTCAGAATTTTAGGGTATTGCCCACACCCACCAACCATCAAAATTTTAAAGTGACTACTACCCACAAATCAAAATTTTATGGGACCATTTACACCCACACCCACTTCAGTTATTACAAATCTAACCTTGAATTCCTAGACCAATACGGTGGCGTCTATTAGCGGGGTTTACGATCTAGGGACTAATGTTTTTGCCTGAGCCTCACTATAAATCTGAACCCCAACCCTTCCCCCCAGGCCCCCACCCCACCAAGACCGAGGTCTCCTTTCCATCCTCAGGTAGGCCAACGGATCGTATTCTAAAGACCGTATTCTCGTGAACTTAGGAGGCCACCGTTGCACCTCTTCCTTGGCTATTTATTTTTGTTCTCTCTCTCTCTCTCTCTCTCTCTCTCTCTCTCTCTCTCTCTCTCTCTCTCTCCTCTTTTATAGTAATACTGTCTTTGTAACATCGACATAAATTGTTGCATAGAGGTGACACAGGGGAATATCACCGTGTTCTATACAGGAATAAATAGGTAGTGAGATGTCGTCACGAAATCCCTTTAACAGACAAGAACACAAACAATTAAACCAGTGTTCTCGTCCACTTAAATGCTTCCTAAACCTCCCTCTTACCACTTAAATTTGTAAATCTGTATATAACACGTCAATATCCCCTTGTACAGTATATTATCTATGCAATTTTAGTCTATTACAAAGTCACTGATAACGTACAAGAGAAGGATAAGGTGTAGTCCGCAAGAATAAATCGCTAAGGAAAAGGTATTAACAGCCTCCCAAGTAAGCGGGAATTCGACCCCCTAAGGTGCGTATTCCGGTGGGTGTTGGGGGTCATTTAGCCCCTCTGACTTAACGCATTATTTTTCATATTTCACCAGGTTTTTTCCCTTGTGTGTTGAGGATTTTTTTTTTTTTTTTGTATATATTGACATGGTTTGTATTGGTATTATAAGTGAGGAATATTAGATGGAAATAAAAAAAAAACAGCGTGCCACATCGCATAGTAATAATAATAATGATAATAATAATAATAACAATAATAATAAAATAATAATAATAATAATAATAATAACAATAATAATAAAATAATAATAATAATAATAATAATAAAATAATAATAATTATAATGAAATGGTACCGTAAGTAAGAGGTACTGACGCTTTGAGATTCGTCACTCCTCTTCCTTACCGATTTATTCTGAATATACAAAATTTCTTATTCACTACTCCGTTACTGAAGCAAATTTTATAGCTAATCCAAACAATAATAAAAAAAAAAGAAGAAAATCGGTGTAAAATGCATAATAAATCGCTATGAAGAAGGAGTTGCGAAATCTCCTACGCCATCTATAATAAAAAATTTACGAGTTTTATCATAAGTGGCTTTAGAGAATCCGTAACAACTCTCCCTAAGCGATTTATTATGCCTTACTTCACTTTAATAAACCTCATGGAAATTAGTAATGCAAACTATGTCCATAATAAATGAAAATAAATAAATAAATATATATAACAAATAAATAACACAAGGGAAAGATCAAGTAAAACGTGGAAATTAAATCGCTAAGAGACGGGTGTTAAGAAGCCGTCCACGCCGTCCAGAATACGACCAAAAGTAGTGTCAAGCTTTAGGACACACACACACACACACACACACACACACACACACACACACACATTCGTAGTCATCATCAGTACCTTCCATTCAGTGATTTTTTTTTTTTTTTTTTAGTTTATTTTTGCCACAAGCAGACGATTTTCCTCAGCTCAGGGGAGGCCTTGAGGAGTGACGGGGTAAATGAAGGCTAGGCTATATCTGACATTCTCCATTTCTGTGTGTGTGTGTGTGTGTGTGTGTGTGTGTGTGTGTGTGTGTGTGTGTGTGTGTGTGTGTGCGTGTGTGTGTGTGTGTGTGAGAGAGAGAGAGAGAGAGAGAGAGAGAGAGAGAGAGAGAGAGAAATCGTCTGTAAACAGCAAGACTAAAGAAAAATACATTAGTCAGTGACATGTATTTTCTTCATTTAATTCTTGCCATACCCAGACGATTTTATTCAGCTGAGTATTTTTTTTTTTTACTGAGAGAATGATATATTGCCTTAGTATACCCCTTCAGTACGAGGCTTTTCCTGAATTATCTGAAAATCGTCTGAAAACCGCAAAAGTGAGCTGAAAAAAATGACGTCACGTGAATGCAAGGGATGAAAACGAAAAATTACATACCATTTCCTCAGATTATTAAGAGTCAGTAGAATTATTATCATTATTTTTTCGTTACTCTCATTAGGCTATTTTTCTTGCAACATAAACCAATTTCCTAAGAACAAAAATCATGTAAACAGATCAGTAACAGCATAGAAAAAAAGGTAAACATAGGATTCAAAAGGGGGAAAAGGTAGTTAAAAAATTAGGAAAGAGTAAGCGTAAGCATGAAAAAAAAACTAAAAATTCAAAGAAAAATAAGCGTAGGCATAAATAAAGAAAAAATGGGCTTTAATAATCAGTAAACAGTAAATGCAGGCTAATGGGTAAAATAAGCTAAAAAAAAATGGAACAGTAAATGTAGGCAAATTGGGGAAAAGTATGCAAAAAAAAAAAAAAAAAAATCAGAGATAACGTAAAAGTAGGCTTTAGAAAAAGGGGAACAAAATAGGGAAAAACACAAATAAAAACACACGAAAACCCAAATGACGAGTGAAAAACGAGTCACTTTCCTCATCCATTCTCCAAATTAACGATCCCTCTGTTTACAATTCGCCTCTCACTGGAACTTCCGATTTGGACAGTGCCCCTTGGAGATCAAAGTAAGTAAGTTTGCGTTTACCGTGAGATCTATCTATATATATGCCATAGTTACTCCTTTTTACGTTATGTTTACTGCTTCACTTGAACGTCCATTGAGAGGTTTTTTAGACACATAGACCTTCCATTATTATTTCTCCATCCTCTATTATGTGCATTCTTTATCAATCAGACCATCTGAATAACCAACCAAACTTTCTGTACTGTGCGTAACTGCAGCGCCCCCCCCCCTCTCTTTTTTAATTATCATGCACTGTTCCTTTGATAAACGTAAATAAAAAAAAATACCAAAAACACTCAGCTGGCAAGATGGCATAGCAGCCTTGGGTGTGTCACTTTATTAATCCCCCTGAAAAAAACACCTGTAAAAACCTCCCTTCACGGACCCCCTCAGCAGCTTCGTCACTCGTAGTTAGAATTTTTGGGCCCTACCTCTAACTGGCTTCGTGAGACACCCTAACACCTCCTCCCTACCGATTTGTTCTGTACATGGCACCTCCCTCTTGTGTGTTGCTGATGCAAAGTGTGTGGATATTAGATATAGATAACAAGCGAGAGAAGGTAAGGTGTCTGATGGAGAATGAGTCGCTAAGGAGAAGGCGTTGGGACATCTCCAAAGCCACTCAGACCAGGGCCCTGTGTACCTTTGATGTGTCTCTCCGGGCGGCTGTCAGTATTGCCACTTGAGACTTGCACGAGGCGTTTTAGGACCTCTTCACACCGGGTCTTAATCGAACACGGGATCGTATTTAAGGCCGTGGGGGAAGCTTCGTAGTGCCTCTTCTTCAGCTATTTATTCTGCACATTACACGTCAGTATCCTCTTCGTTAATGAGGCAAAGTCTGTCGGTACTTAAATTATGCCCAAAAGTAAATAAATAAATAGACATAGTAGAAGAGCATATCCAGGTGTAAAATGCATAACAAATCACTAAGAAAATGATGCTACGAAGCCTCCAATGCAAAACGAGACTGCGACCCATATTCTGTCTTAAATTTGTCTGATCATATAGGTGTGAAAGTTTTAAGACCTGTGCCATCTTCAGGGCAAGCTTTTCCTCACTTACCTTATAGCACGTATTCTCATTCGTTAAGGGAGCTCCCGAAAACCACTTCCTAAGCGATCTGTTTTGCTTGACACACCTTGCCGTCCTCTTCTGTGTTACTTTATATAATCCCAATACCACCATACTCTGCATAAATAGCGTACAAAACGATATCAGCAAGCCGTACCCAAAATAAATAAGCAAGGAGGCGGTGTTAGTAAGCTTCCTAACCCCATGAAAATACCGTCCTATGTCTGGCAGTGAGAAAAAGCTTGTGCAGAACGTTACCCTGTAATACATGGTGTTTTTCCAGTGGTGTTCTTCTTCCAGTGGTGTTCTTCCTGACCTACATGATCAGACAATTAGCGTCAGAATATTTCTGATTCCGACCCTGGTGTGGAGAGGCTCTTATTTTTTTTTCTTTATTCACCAGGCAGTAGCGTAGTTGGTTGGCAGACTGTTTGGTCGCCGAGGGTGATTTAATGCCAAGGACGACTGACAAGAGAAAATGTGTAGTGGTTCTAATTGGTGTGAATCTGGCATTTCCTGGTTCTTGTCTGATATGAGATTGAAGTTTTAAGTATGTCTGAGCTGTAAACAATCAAGGACTCCTCATTTTAAGATAACTAAAGCCATAATTAATCCCGTAATTATGTACGGAACTCATAAAAGAATATTTATTAGTCGCCGAGGCATGAGATATTCACCCTCGACGTGGCTGACTTAGTACATGTGAACTCTGCGTCAGATTTCTGTACTGCAAATACTTATAGTTCCTCATCACGCAAGGAAATACGAGTTGTTCACTTTACCCTCTGAGCAGACTGTGAAAGACAAACTAAGCCACACTCAAAACAAGCTATCGTGTCACTCCAGGGTTTGATTAAGATGCAGTCTGAACTCAGCACATACAAGACTCAGAAATTCATCCATCATACTTCGCGTCCTCGTGAAATCTATACAGTCATCTACATAACACAAACGTGACACAAGAGCCAGTATCTCATTTTGACCTTTGAGTTTTTACTACCTGGGTTTGATTATGGTGAAATTAACTAAACATAAGAGGAATGACACACTCTACCATCTATTCTATTTATGGTATGATTATAATGCGTTCCTTTGCCAGATTCACGTGACATGACGCCAAACACAGCCCCCTATTTCATCACATGACACGAACATTGACATCAAACATAGCACCATATTTCAACACATGACACAAACACTGACACCAAACTTAGCCCTTTATTTCAACACATGACAAGACGACTCATCCTTTATTTTAAGCTTTGCCTTTTTTATCATCTAGGATTTAATAAAGGAATGATTCACATCTGAAGAGACATGAATTAAAAGCTTATCACATATTAATTTTCCCTTTTTTCCATCTGGGGTCTGATCAAGATGGAGTCCTCAACTCGACTCAGGAACATGACACAAAAACTGAGTCTTCATTTTAGCTTTGTACTCTTTGCCTTCGTTTTAGCTTTGTATTCTTTGCCTTCGTTTTAGCTCTGTAATTTTTGCTTTCTCTTTAGCTTTCTGTTCTTTACCTCCTTTTAGCTTTGTATTCGTTCCCTTGATTTTAGCTTTGCATTATTTACCTTCATTTTAGCTCTCTTCTTTATTATTGTTCTGTTGTTTTCCTTCATCTTAGCTTTGTTTTCTTTTCCACCAACTTAGCTTTTTGTTCTTTACCATTTAGGGTTTTATCACGGTGCATCACAGCTCAAGCCCCACAACACATAAGCTAACCTTCCATATTAAGCTTTCTGTTTTGCAGCCTCTATAACACCTTGGGTCTAATCAAGGTACATTCATCTTAACACAAGCAGCATAACACACAAGCTTTGACCATTATTTAAACACACACAGCCTAACACAAAAACTACTCTTTTTACTCAACTTGGCCTAAAATGACCATCTCCCCATCTTGAATGCCGAATTGTAACAAGAGATGAACGACAGAATATGATGCTAGTCACAATGAGATATCATGAGAAGGATGTAGAGCCGTAATATTGTCTTTTTCTGCCACTGAGCCACGTGAAATAAACTGCAATAGGACGTCAATCTGGGCCAAGTTAAGCTGAAGAGACTATAATTCCCATTTAAAGCTCGTATTCTCTACCTTTTAGGATTACATTACAGTACAAACAACTAAACACAAATGAAAATACACTATGAGTAAAATCCTTCTATTTAACACAAGAAGCATGACACTAAAGATAATCCCACACTCAAAATCTTCAGCAGTATACTGAACAATCTAGGGTCTGACTTCGGTTCAATTTTTAAGATCAAGCTATGTAACACACACACACACACACACACACACACACACACACACACACACACACACACACACACACACACACACACACACACACACACACACACACACACACACACACACACACACACACACACACACACACAAATCCTGAATTTTAAGTCCTGTGTTGCATAAATTTAGGTCATAATAAATCATCAGTTTTCTGCCCACCACAGACGACACGGTACAGTAACATCTCATATTTTTTCTCTTCAATATGACGGCGTTTTTATATATTTTTTATTCTGCATTTTTCATGGTATTTTACTCAGTTTAGGGGGAAAAAATCCAACTGGAGTGGTTAGAAACATACTTCATAAAAAACAGTCTGACAATAACGATAATATTAAAAACAATAGTAGTAATAATAATGATAATGATGATAATAATAATAATAATAATAATAATAATAATAATAATAATAATAATCGTCTAGTACCAGCAAAAATAAAGTATAAATATTGTCCTGCACCTGAGGGAATTAAATATTTCATACAAACCCGCACTTCAAAAATCAGGGCCAGAAATCTTTCGTCTACTTTCTTCTGCGCAAAATCGTCGAGAGTTAGCAATAATATGCATCACCACCGCAGGGAAATGGATATAGTGACCTCTCTCTCTCTCTCCCTCTCTCTAAACTTTCCGCTCTTTATCCACAGTCCAAAAACTCATCACTTTCCAAACTGATAATAATACTAGATTATTAAGTTAATTATATAAAAAAAAACAAATAACTGAATAAATAAGACCATCTATGTAATACGCCTCGCTTTAAATTTGGGTTTTCTTTTTCAGTATTAATAACACCTCATAACACACTGGCAGCTAAATTTCCTAGTATTTTAATCCAGTTTATAATAAACTGTCCCAACCCGGAATAAAATGCACTGTATAAATGGAACTGCTGTAATTGCACTTTATTTTGTACTTTTCTTTATAATGCTTGTTCCATTCTGCCTTTGGTTCCAAATGTAATCAGTAATATAACCGTACTTCTTTATCAGTTTGTCTTTGTCAGTGTGTCTCGTGTTTGACTTATAGAATACGATGGTTGGTCAGTTTGTGTCTGTGTGATTTTCCGCCATGCAAGGCCCCAGTTTTCAAGCTACAATGCTAAATAAATGTATGGGTATAGATATGTTACAGAGCAAGGTTACTCACACCATAAGCATATCGAAACTGGCATGGCATAGAGAAAGGTAGATGTAATGAATCAGTATTAAAGACGGTTCGCCTGGGGGCATGAAGAGGGGGAGACAACATCCGACTTCCAACCCCGACGCGGTAAAGAAAATATCCACAGTTTTCAAGATAAGGGAACAAAATATTACACAGCCATATTTACAAGTGACGTGAGACTGTAAACACCCTAGAAACTGCTCTTAGGGTATCGAGCATGAGGTACAGCAAAAATCCTCACCCCCCCACCCCCGTCCCATTTTGATCAGTTTTCATCATAAAGGAGTTAAATCCATTATACATACAGATAAAGGTCTAATTAAGTCACAGGGGCAGTAGGAACTAAGTTTAGATGTTGTGGGACGGGGTGCTGCCTCTGACCCTGACTCACAAGAAAATATTCGTAGAACCGATCTTCACCAACCCCGCGAGAACTGCTGTCTTTTGTACTTCACGTTACATAAAATATTCAACACTGCTTCCCTCACAATTTAATTTGAGTTGCTTTAAAGAGTCAACACTGCATCCATCATAATCTAATTTGCATAAGATATTCAACACTGCTGCCATCGTAATAGAATTCAGAGTGTTCAAAATATTCGACTCTGCCTCCATTGTATTCCAATTTGTCTGCATAAAATATTTAACATTGCCTCATCATCATCTCATTCTAATTGCATAAAATATTCGACTCTGTTTCCATTATAAATTAAGTCGGGTTGGATAAAGAAATTCATCTGTGTGTCTGTTTTAATACGATTTTGGTGGCAAACAGACTCAATGTGCAATTCAGTTATAATGTACTTCGTAGTGTATATAAAATTCCATCAGTTTGTCTTTTATGATACTCCTTTGCAACCTTCCTCTAAAATATGATCACTGTATCTGTTTTAGTATTAACTGGCTTTGTATATAATATTCATCAATCTGTCAACATTTTCGCATATCATGTAAAATTCAGCAGCTTGCCGGTTATAATTATCTTGAATACAAATTTCGTCAGTTTCTGCTGCCATCTATTTAACATTTCATCTGTAATTAGTTTGTGGTCTCCTGTGCCTTGCGAATGAACCTCTTCAATGCGTGTGTTATAAAAATTCGCCTGTCAGTTATGCAACAGGAAATGTAGCTTTTAACAACCAGTGTGAATATAATTATTTAAATCCCCCTTCATACAAAATTTCGTCTCACTGGCAAATTCTCTTTTACTACTGAACTTCATCATCCTATCTAATTCGCGCATTATATAACATTTCATCACTCCCATGTAATTCGGGATTACTCAAAATTTCATCAATCTGTCTATAGCCTACAGCAGGTTCCACAAAACATTTTCAGCAACAGACCTGTAATCTTCTTCGAGTCCAATCTATCAGTGTATCTACCAGCAAAGTGCACTTTGTGAGCGCGTGACGAGCGAGCGAGCTTTTGTACGTACGCCTATCATCATAATTTCATCTTAGTGTAAACTTTCAACATTTCTGATGTATTTGAACAATAACAGAGGATTGATTGTGTTAAAATGTTTACTTTCATCATGTTTTCTCTCTATCACACACACACACACACACACACACACACACACACACACACACACACACACACACACACACACACACACACACACGCACGCACGCACGCGCGCGCGGAACGTATGAAAGTGAAAAATAACTCATACATCTCATGTGTCCTTTCACAGTGCTTGAAATCGATTTCATTGCGGAGCATATCAGGTTAAGCCCTCGGTACATGAATCTACTATCTGCTGGAAGAATTTCTTCTTTATATTACATAGTAGAAAAGTTATTAGCCTTTGAAAACTATCGCGGTCGGGCCGGGTCGTGTCGGACCGTGGCGGATCGTGTCGGAAAGCACATTTCTCAGCTGAATGTAAACATAGCTGCGCTACGCTTGCTCGCTCGTAATTATCCCTTTTAGCAGCAATTGAGCTACTTTGCCTTTTTAAAAGTTAAGGTACGACGTTTACATTATTCTTGGTGATGGAGAGAGAAGCCTTCACTTGGTGGCACTCAAATAACCGGGTCGTGGAGCAGCCTAGTTATCCTATACAAAAGTCCCCCACACCCCTCCCAATTCCCCAACAGGAGGACGGTGGAATGCAGGACAGGGACAACTTCAACTTGCAGTCCACTGGGTTCACATTTAGAGGAGCCTGGGGTTGCAACTACTACTACTACTATTGTTACTACTACTACTACTATCACTGCTACTACTCGTACTCCTACTCCTACTACTATTACTACTACGGTGCTAGTGCTACTACTGCTAGTGCTACTACTGCTACTGCTACTACCCTTTATTCTTTTCACTCTCCACCAACCCCGGACAATTTTAGTCAAGAGAGTGTTAGATATCAACTCAGTAACACGATTTTTTATATTTTATTTTTGCCACCATCAGACGGTTTTACTCACCTTCCAAACATCTCTTCTCTGTGCTGCAAGGGTTAACCAGACTCCTATAACCCTTTCATTAGGCCACATATTTCCTAAGCTGAATGAAATCGTCTGTCGGCAGCAAATATAGTTATCTAGTAAGTGACGGCTTCGTAGTGAAAGGATTAAAAACACTAAAATGATTCCCTTTATTGTTGCTGCTCCCAGATCAGTTTTTATCGTTATTATTATTATTATTATTATTATTATTATTATTATTATTATTATTATTATCATTATTATTATGATTATTATTATTATTAACCTTTCGTTGTGATGGAGTGAGAATTCATATCCATTATTCTCTTTCACTGTCGGGGATCGCCTTAAGTATGCATAAAACTGACACACACACACACACACACACACACACACACACACACACACACACACACACATACACACAAAATACGTCCTCGGGTTGAAAGGTTCCAAAATCAACTGTCCCCATTATCAACAACAAAAAATGGCCGGATAATCGTTGGCATTTTAGTCTTCGCTGCATCTTCCCCCCCCTCTCTCTCTCTCTCTCTCTCTCTCTCTGCCTATTATGCCTTAAAATAATCTTACGGGTTACTTATCCAGAATGTGGACTGTCGTTCAAAAGGTATTGCGGAGGGGAACGAGGATATCCTAAATGATCACTGTAGCTTGTAGAATTTCGAGATAAACAACCTATCGTCACCTGGAGGAGTATTTATTAACAGAACTCTCTCTCTCTCTGCTAAAAGACCATTTTCATGAGCTTAAGAGACCCTAACAATGAAGCGAATAGTGAAAATTATACCTTACCCCTCTATGTCGAAAAATGGCTCAGGGATATTAACAAAGATCCCCTGGAGATAGCAAGAATAAAGTGGAAATAACATCCGGTGGGTGAAGATAAGTCAGGTGTACCACAGGTAAACAAAATCGCTAAGGAAGAGGCTTTGCGCATCGAAGACAAGGAGAATACCTGAAATTAAAAATAATCAATCCTGGGACGCAGTTTTTATGTCACTCTATCTACAATATTTCCGGACGATTTTATTCAGCTTGGTGGAAAATGTTCGATCTGGAGGGGTTGATGCAGCTTCACTTATCCATTCAGAAGGTGGGGTGTCATTTCTCCTTCAGTTTTTGCTATTGTCTGACGATTTCAATCAGTATGAGAGAGATTTTTCGAACCACAGTAAGAGTCAGCCTTCATCACCCACGTCACCCAAAGCACGTCACATACGAGTATATTTCATTTTTTCGTAACTAGCGATTTTATTTCAGGTCTGGATACACTTTTCGAACTACTTCTCGTGTCTCGAACTCGTATTTCGTTCTTGCCATGACCTGTCGACTTTAACTTAGGATTAACTTTTCGGGATAGAGCTGTTAGCTTTTGCCTCCACTAACTTCCCTTCCTGCGTCTGTCACATCAGCTTGACCTCTGTTTAACTCTTCATGCCCGAGGACGTGATATTTCTTTTTTGGTATCATTTAACAACTTTATTTTGAGATGGACGGGCACTTCTAATTAGACTGGCTAAATCTAGCCTAAAATCTAAGCCTTCCAGCCAAATGACTGCTATTTATTTCATTCTTGTTAGCACCTGTCGACTTTATATTCTGGTTACAATAGACTTTTCGAACTGGAGGGACCCTTTTTGACCATCATTAACCCCTTCATTTAGAGGACGTCATATTTATTCTGTTCTTTTTATCACCTTATTCAGTTTGGGGAAAGCTTCACGGATGACGAGGGATAACTGAAGCCTCTTCTGACCCCTTCACCTTCACACGACTCCCCCGAACAGAAATAAAAGTAGTTTGGTAGCAGGGAAAAAAAAATATTAACTATAGACCTCCTTGAACTGATGGATTTTTAACCCCTCGCTATCAATATCTCATTGCACTGTAATACAACCCAACTCATTAATGACAAAGAATAATATATGTAATGATAAAGAAAAGAGCAATACATCTATTACAAATAAGGCAAGGAAAACTGCATCAAATACAATAATAATACGGCAAGGAAAACTACATCCAAGACAATACATTTGATACCAACAGATGATTCAGTTCAGCAAAGAAGGGAATATTCAAGCTGAAGGGTTTACATACTGACTGCATACTCCAGTTCACTATAAGAGGTTTCCCATAAGCTGAAGATATGATAGGAGAAAAAATAAAACGTTACTTGCGACCTCGACCTTCAGGAGTAAAACAAATCGCTTAGGAAGAAGCTCTATACTGTTTCGTATGCCAACAAAAACACGGCTCAATACTCCAGATCTTCACCGCGCTGACTACGGTGGTGTGTTATTATTATTATTATTATTATTATTATTATCGCAATTTATATTTACTTAGTTTTTCCTTCATTCAGATTTCATTCAACTTTGGCAAGATCTTTCGTAGTGGACGGGTCAATGAAGGCTGTATCTAACCCTTCCAGTGTAGAAAATGTCTCCTAAGCTGCAATACGCTCTGAAAGTGGGATGCAGGCTAACCTCATCCAGTGGCTAAAGACATTACACATCAGTAAAAAAAAAAAGAAAAAAAAAAAGAAAAAAAAAAGGAGGGAACCGAAATTCCTTCTCGTAAATTCAGTTTGAAGCATTGGGATTTGTCTCAATATTCCCTGCAAAATATAATATTCACTTTGCCATAATATCCACTGGTCCAAATATTAACTACAAGCCAGTTCTAATATTCAGTGTCATTATTCACCAGTTTATATTATTAAGTATCACAATATTCATCGACCTACAATATTCACCGAGTTGCAGTGTTCAGCCACTCGAAATATTCACTGATAGTTGCAATATTCAGTTACAGTATTCATTGTCAATTACAATACTCGCTGTCACTCGCAATACTCGGTTACAATATTCACCCAATTCCAATACTCAGTTACAATACCTATGGTCAGTCAGAGATCTCTACAATATTCACCTATTAACACCACTCATTGCCAGTCACAATATTCACTAAACTACAAACTCATCAGGTCACACTATTCACAGAGTTAAAATATTTACCAGTCAAAATCTTCATTATCAGATACAATATTCACCAAGTTACAATATTCACGGTCACATAATCCGCTGCCGAATCACGTGTTTCACCAAAATTACACATTTTCACGTAGCAATATTCCCTATGACACTGAGGATATTCGTAAAAAAATGGTAAGTGTTTTATTTATTTATTTATTTATTTATTTGTGTGTGTGTGTGTGTGTGTGTGTGTGTGTCTGTGCGTGTGTACTGTATGTGACGGCCGCCGCAGACAGCAACAGCAACAGCACAGGGTATGGTAGTAACAGCAGCAAACAGCAGCGGTAGCCTTAAACAGCCGGAATCAATTGCTGTTCATGTTGGTAGCTGTCTATGTAGTGTTTTGGGGCTCGTATGCTCTACAGACTTGCAGTACATCTTCCTTGGCGAGAAAAAAAAAAAAAAAGAGAAAGCTTAAATTCCTGGTACTGAGAAAGCTTAAATTCCTGATACTGAGAGGGCTTAAATTCTTGATACCGAAAAAGCTTAAATTCTTGAAACTGAGATAGCTTAAGTTCTTGAAACTGAGAAAGCTTAAATTCTTGACACCGAGAAAGCTTGAATTCTTGATAGTGAGAATGCATAAATTCTTGAAACTGAGAAAGCTTAAATTCTTGATAAAGGGAGAGATTAAATTCTCGATTCAGGGAGAAAGCTTAAATTTTTAATACAGGGAGAGAGCTTAAATTCTTGATACAGGGAGAGAGCTTAAATTCTTGATACAGGGAGAGAGCTTAAATTCTTGATACTGAGAAAACTTAAGTTCTTGAGCCTGAGAAAGCTAAAGTTCTTCATACAGGGAGAGAGCTCAAATTCTTGACACTGGGAGAAAACTTAAATTCTCCATACTGGGAGAACTTAAATTCCTGATGCTGGAAAAGGGTTTAATTTTTTATCCCTAACGTTTCGTACTACACAGATCCTGACCTAAGAGAAGGATCAGAGAAATACAGTACTTTTCTCATTTTCTGTGTTCCTCTCCCATTCACTTTACCCTCAGTCACGATATTCAATTGTCCGTAAGTCTGTGCCCTTGTGAGTCTTGAAAAGATGACACAAAATAACATAGCAAGTGAATATTGCATGTTATACGCGGGTGTAAATTGGAAGAGGTGCCACAAGTCTTACAGCATTAGTCATTTGGCCTTCGTCTCTAGCTGCATGCTTTCGTGTCCATATGTGTCATGTTAAACGAATTATTCTTAATTCATATTTTTAATTAAGGTGTTTTCTCTAACCTTTTCGACCATATAAAATCTCAAAATAACTTTATCGCATCCCTGAACTTCATACCTTTTATAAATTATCAAATATTAAATTAAACTACCTTGGTCGAAGAGGAAAAACTCATAATTGAACCATGTTAAACAAACTACCGATTTAAAAGAAGGAAGAATTATTTTTGCTACCAGTTTTCCCTCCTCTCACCTCTCACCAAAACCATGAACTCCTTTCACCAAAAACATGACTCCCCTTCCCCTCCCTTTCTCTGGTGAGGGTAGTGTAGTGGATGACCTTATTTAATGCCACATACTGCTCACTAGCAGAAAAATAATTCTTCCTTTCTATGTACCTTCTGTGTCTCTGTATTTATTCTTCAATGCTATAGATAATTGTATATTTAAGATGTTGCAAATTACTGAATATAATTATTTTCCTGAGTTGGTACATATTTCATTACCAATGACAGGAGTCTGATATGCAAGGTGTCAAGTCATTTACGATCCAACAGGAGTATTAAAAAGGTGAGGTGATGGACGAACGTTTATTACAATGCAGGGATTTTGTAAAGAAACCTAAAGGGAAGCACATTAATGATTTAGTACTGAATATTTATCGCCCTTCAATGCCTTGTTCCTTATTCGGAAGTTACAATGCTTCCGTCAGTCACGCAGCAGAAGGAATGTCGAATCTGGTCAGAGTCTGTGAACTCTCTGGCCACAGCCATCACAATGACCTGCTAAGTCTGTTGGCAGCTGTGAGTTGTTGATATATTGCTCATTCATTTCATAATATATGCATGTGATAAATTATTCGGAAGTGTAAGGAATTTTAACTAAAACACTAAGCAGATTACTTTAAACTGCATATCATATACATGACATACTAAAACAGTTCCGTTAAATAACCATTCCCACCAATGGTTTAATAAAAGTATAAACTTCTGCAGCCATCAATGATCCCTGACATCAATTCCCACGGATATCAACTCCCACATTTGATCCTAAATTGTATCAAGAAATGTAATAACCAATATAATAAATAGTAAATACTCCTGAGACAATTCAAGAACTAAGCAAAATAAACGGCTAACTCACCATAACGTAATGACATCTAAATAGGGGGCACAGATCCCCTCTCCCTCTAATTCAACCATTACCCCATTCCATCACACGCCGACAATGGCCAACTAACACAGTTTTTTCTTTTCTCCCTCCCTTCCTGTCTCCTTGCTTGACGTCGTGGCTGCATCTTGTAAACGTCGCCTGGGTGCCACCATCTTCGTCTGGGTGCCACTAACTGCGCCTGGGCGCCACCATCTCGTGCTTGCCCCAATCTTCACTTGGGTGCCACCATCTTCACCTGGGTGCCACCATCCTCACCTGGGTACCACCATCCTCACCTGGGTGCCACCATCCTCACCTGGGTGCCACCATCCTCACCTGGGTGCCACCATCCTCACCTGGGTGCAACCATTTTCATCTGGGTGCTACCATCTACACCTGGGTGCCACCATCTTCACCTGGGTGTCCCCATTTTCACATGGGTGCCACATCTCCACTTGGGTGTCACCATCTGCAAATGGGTGTTCCCATCTCCACCTGGGTGCCACATCTTCATCTGGTGTCCCCATCTTCATCTTTGTGCCACATCTTCACCTGGGTACAACAATCCTCACCTGGGTGACAACATTTTCACCTGGGTGTCACCATTATCGTCTGGGTGTTACCACTTCGCCTGGGTGTCACCATTTGGATAACATCATCTTATCATCACCGCTCTACCCTGCCTTCAAAACCTCCCAACAGGAGAGGTCGTCCAAGTCGCTCCTGGCCAACGTGCTGGACATCGACGACGACTTCCGAGCGCACACGCTCCCGCACACGCACACGACGAACACAAACAACACGGCGGGGTACATAAGGGTGCCTCACGGGGGACATTCTGTGGACGATTCGCACCTAGTCCACACCTGTATGTCCTCGTGCACTAGGGAGCTCAACCTCATCCTGAAGGAGATTCGCATGATCACTGACAAGATGAGGAAAGACGACGAGGAGAGCGAGGTGGGTGAGAAGCATAGGAGAACGATGTGTACGGCAGAGCATATAGAATTAGAGGTAGTGATGAGGAGACTTAGACTGGAGGACACGCTGAAGAAAGGTAAGTTAGAATGATGCCTGAGTTAGCAGGGAAATTAGAAAGAAAATTAGTTGTACACTAATTTACAACTGAGGTAAGCCAAAGAGGAAGTCAGAAGGGAGGTGAGTTAGATGCATGTTAGAATCGAGATAAGTTAGGAGGAATGTTAGAAGGGAGGTGAGTTAAATGCATGTTAGAATGGAGATAAGTTAGGAGGAAAGGTAGAAGGGAGGTGAGTTAGATGCATGTTAGAATGGACAAATTATGAGGAAAGTTAGAATGGAGATAAGTTGGAAGGGAGGTGAGTTAGATGCATGTTAGAACGGAGATAAGTTAGAGGGAAAATTAGAATGGAGATAAATTAGAAGGGAGGTGAGTTAGATGCATGTCAGAATAGAGATAAATTAGGATGAAAGTCAGAATGGTGATAAGTTAGAAGGAAACTGAATGGGTAACAAAAATGCCAGACAGTGTCTAAAGAAGACGCGTATGTCAGATGTTAAATGGGAGGCATGTCAGAAGATATCAGAAATATGATGGAAGATTTTAGAAGGGAAGTACGATAAAAGACGTTAGATGGGAGGCAAGATGGAAGAGGAGCTAGAAGGCAGTAACTTACAAGGGAAGTTAAAGGGGAGGTAAGTTAGAGGGGGTGAGTTAGAAATCTGAGATAATTGATTGCCTGGGTTAATGAAATAATGGCAGGTGAAGTGAGACGGAAGTGAGAGGAAAGTAAGAAAAAAAAAATGTAGGTAAAGAGGAATAGGACTGTGGAAAATAATTCTTTATTGCTGGCAAAGCTTATAACATTGTACATATTTTGATTCCACTCTTACTCTCTTTGCTGCGATGACGTCTTATGTCAGTTTATTCTTGCTACCTTCAAAAGATTTTATTCTCTAAGGAATGACTTCTCGTTCTAGTGGGGCTAATGAACGTTTTGTCTAACCCTTAAAGTTCGAAGAATTTTTCTTATCAGAAGAAAATCGTCAGGAGAGAGCAAGAATATAGTATGAAGACGTCCTTGGGCTGAACGGCTTAATCTGGATATTAATGAGACATTATCTAAACATTTTCACTGTCTACTAATCTAGCTAAATCTTATGCCTTCTCTGCTTTATAGCTTACTTGCTTATAGGGCGTACCACGGTCAGTCCTTTTGGTTGAAGAGCTAATCGCCGATAAGAGCACAGCGACGGTGGCGATGATGTGGAAGCGGATTCCACAGTCACCTTTGGCGGAGATGTTGGCGAGCGCACCAACCATTAACACGAGCAGTATTAAAACAGTTACCGTGGAATTCTTAGTGAGCTTCATACCTCCCAGTCGAAACCTAACTATGAGTGGGATTCATTTCGCTGAGATGCAAGCAAATCAGCTCTGGAAGCGACCCTTGATCTTGTGTTGAATGAAAAAAGACTTGCATTCATGGACGAGAGTAAGTGCTGTAGGCTGCATGATGACGTGAAGGTGTGCGGCACGCAAAGGCCTGCTAGCCTTGAGGAACCATCAAGTCTATGACCAGTCTATGCCTACAGGTGTTCCGAGAATGACTGGATCAGATGAAGCACATAGCGTGGATGGTTTTTTCCACTAGAGTAGTGCTGAGAACGTAGAAAGCTTCAATAACGCATGTATGAATGCATGATCTATTTCTAGGCACTCCGTTGCAAGTTATCGTACTTGTGTGCTTACTTTGTCATTTTTCTGGATCCTATCCACCTCACAACTGTGGGAAATAGGATGATAATAATAATGATAATAATAATAATAATAACAATAATAATAATAGTAATAATGATGATGATGATAATGACACATTATTATTATTAGTAAAGCTAATATCCACATGTATGTGACAATTATGATAAGTATGTAGCAAATAACTGCTAGTGGTACAGGCGACAGCTGGTGCCACTGCTCTGGCTTACGTACAAACTCCCATCCCGAACAGGTTGCGAACGACTGGAAGTTCGCGGCGATGGTGGTGGATCGCCTGTGTCTCATCATCTTCACCCTCTTCACCATCACCGCCACCGTCGCTGTGCTCCTATCGGCGCCACACATCATAGTTCCATAGAATACGGCCGGACGAGAAGGGTAACGGTCCTGGTCGCTTAGTTGCTGGGACACCTCAGAGCAAGGGAGTCACGGCGGGCACATCTTGCCCCTCCTTCAGCTCTGGCTCTCAGCAGCTGCTCTCTCAGCGCTGTTTGCCCTTGGGGTGTTATATATGCCCCGCGGGTGGCATCGTGAGGGGCGACTACCCATCTCGTTCTGGTCAAAAATGCTTCCATAAGTGCCAAAAGGGCCGGCACGTTCCCTGGCTCACAGCGGCAGTGTGTCGTTCCCTCTGGCTACAGCCCACGCCCTCTTCACACTCCACCCGCCTGCGATCACTACCGCCACCACCAACCCTACATGGGGCAGCCCACCTCGCTACCGAAGGCCTAGGTGGGGCGGTGAGTTTTCAAGGCGGCGACGGCCTGCCAGTAGCGGTCGTTTAGTATGAGGAAGACTGGGCTCGCACAAAGCGGGCTGAGGAAGCGACAACAGCAGCATTCGCAGGAGCATCGGCAGCACCTCCTGCAGAAGCAAAAGCAGTAGCAACAGCAGCAGCGGAAGGAGCACCGGTAGCACCAGCGGCAGCAGCAGCAGCAGCAGTGGCCGCTGCAGCAGCGGAAGCAGCAGCAGCTTTAGAGCCTGGGTCGCGCTATACTACCAAGCCACCGTTATCCAATGGGACGGCTTCAATGTGTATTTATGCCATGTTATTTATGCGCCTAATATATATAATGTACGCCCACCCGTAGGCCAGTACATACGTTTGCTCCCTTGCTCATGCGTCAGTATTATGTGATTTTGAGAGTATCGTTAGCATGAAGTACTTAATTATATACTTCTTTAAAGTATCGTTAAGCTTATATTCCTTTCCCGTAAACTGCTCATGCAGGTTGAGTCTCCATGCAATAATCTTGCGCCCCGAGGAGGAGATTGGAGAGCGGTGCGACTGTAATTGTCACTTCCTGCCACTCTTCCTCTTCCCTGTAGTATTTCCCCGACTCCTTAACATCCCCTTGCTTGCTCTTCCTTATCCTGCGATTTGTGATCTCATTACTGCTCTGGACTGTCCCCTCCTCTCACACCAAACTTGAGCAAACAGGAGAACCACAAACTACGGTCACTCCCACAATCGTTTCTAATCTACACCATACAGTTATCATCAGACCTACAGTACAATCACTCCCACATTCGTCCGACTCCACACAGTAATCGGTCTTACTCTACATCACATCATCATCATACCTACAGTACTACCACTCCCATAATCGTCCAGTTCACATAATCTTTTTTCCTCTACACCATATCATCAAACCTACAGTACAATCATTCCCACACTCTTTCTTACTTTACATCACAGCATCATCAGAGCCAAAATACCCTCACATTAATATTTTACTCTAATGTATATCACAATAACATCATCATCATCATCATCATCATCATCATCATCATCATCATCATCAACAACAACACATAACAAACTCCTTCTCCAGCACAGTCTATCCAGTGTGCCAAAGTCCCTGTCACCACACTCCCTGCCACAGTCCGCCCACAGTGTGCCAAATCCACACGGAACAAGAACCACAGTGTGCCAACTCCCAACCACACTACCACAATCAGTCAGAACTCCACTGTGTTCCACTGCAGTTCTCAATTACACCACAAGCGCAGCACTATATTGTACCATTTCCTTCCATTTCTTCACCACCACACTTCACCACACCTAACCACATATCACTAAAACCCCACTGAAATTCAAACACATCTCCCTACACTTCACTACAACGCCACTGAAATTCTACCACACCTCAGCACACTTAACTACAACCAAACTGAAGCTCTACCACACCTCACCACACATCACTACGAGCACACTGAAATTCTACCACACCTCACCACGCTTCACTACAACCTCACTGAATTTCTACCACACCTCACCACATTTCACTACAACCCCACTGGAAATCTACTACACCTCACTATACTTCAGTACACCGCACTGAAGCTCTACCACTCCTCACCACACTTCCTTTCAGCTCTCCATCCCACTTCAGGTAACCACACTTCGCTACACACTCACTGGAGCTCTATACTACATTTTACTCCTCTTTACCACAGTCTGACTGCAGCTCTACCACAATCCACCACAACCTCACTGTTCTGCCACACTTTACCACATCCCCACTTGAATTCTTCCACTCCCCACCACATCCCCAATGGAGCTCCACTGCATCTTCCTTAGATCTCTACCACACTTCACCATACGTCAGCACACTTCACCACATCTTCACGAGTTGCGCTACATCTCGGCACACTTTACCACATCCCCATGAGCATTACCACATTTCTGCCACACTTTAGCGCACCATCACATCCACCCTGAAGCTCTACCACAGCTCACCACACCCCACCACCCCTCCGCACATCCCACCATGCCCTCACTGAAGCTCTACCACACTTTAGCACACTCCATAACATCCCAACCAAAGTTCTACTACAGCTCACCACACTCCACCACACCACAGTACACTCCATAACATCCCAACCAAAGTTCTACTACAGCTCACCACACTCCACCACACCACAGCATACTCCATCACATTCCCACTAAGTTCTACTATAGCTCACCACACTCCACCACACCTCAGCACACTCCACCACATCCTCACTAAAGTTCTGCTACACCTCACCACACTTCACCACACCACAGCATACTCCATCACATCCCCACTAAAGTTCTACTACACCTCACCAGACTCCACCACACCACAGCACACTCCATCATATCCCCACTAAAGTTTTGCCACACCTCAACACACTCCACCACACCACAGCACAATCCATCATATCCCCACTAAAGTTCTACTACACCTCACTACACTCCACCACACCACAGCACACTCAATCATATCCCAACTAAAGTTCTACTACACCTCACCACATTCCACCACACCACAGCACACTCCATCATATCCCCACTAAAGTTCTACTACACCTCACCACACTCCACCACACCACAGCACACCATCATATCCCCACTAAAGTTCTACCAGAGCTCACCACGCTCCACCACACCACAGCACACTCCACAACATCCCCACTAAAGCTCTACCAAAGCTTTTCACTAACACCTCCTCACTACCCACCACATCCCCATTGAAGCCCTACCACAACTGGCTATTTCCCCAGTGGAGCTCTACCACACCCCAGCACGCTACACCACACCCCCAGTGAAGCTCCACCGCACTCCACCGCACTCCTCCACAGCCTCGTATCGCCTCTCCACCTCCTTCGACGGGTCCTTCAGTTCACTAGATGGCGTAGGTCGTTCCTCTCTATTCTATCGTTAGTGTACATAAAGAATTTTGTATTAATTTCGCATCTTTAAAGTGGCTACGAAGAGGTTTTACATTATGTACAAGAAAAGAAAAAAAGTACATAATTCGTTGATGATCTATGCGAATTTACGATGGGAATGTGGTGACCATTGACAATAACTTTAGATTATAAAAAAAAATGATATTAATAATGACCCATGGCTATTCCAGTGAGCGCCGAACACCATATCATAAATCAACTTCCCGTCATCTACGACCACCTAGTGAAACAAGGCCCTTTAAAGACAATAACTATTACAATAAATGAGAACGCAGCGCATCCATGATAAAAATGCAAAAAAAAAAAAAAAACTTAGTGAAGCATTTGTTCTGAAAAGAAAAATATTATATATATATAGACTTTGCGCAATACGTACTTTAAATTTTTCTTAAAAAGTCATAGGTTTATAAAGGTAGAAAAAAAATAATCTCTAAATTTCCCTCAACTCCTCTTATCTCGAAATGAAAAACACTAGATCAAAAATAGACACTTGGTTCCCTCAGCAGGAGCCTCAGCTGTGTACACTGTTTATATACATTTCGCTCAGCAAAGTGGAGTGGGAGGAGTTGTGGGTATCGTAGTGAGAAAGAGAGTTTTTTTCCTAGGAGTTTTCTCGACGCACCGGGTGACTGTCTCGACCCCGGAGGCCTTCTAGGGGGTGGTTGTGTGACGCTGAAGGGGAGGTGGCAGTGGTACACCCCTCGCTGTGACTGTCGACAGGGCCTCCTTTACCGCCCCCTGTCGAACCCCTATCAGCCCCCCGTACTGGAACGTGCGGACAAAATAAGGGGTTTGACTTTAAAAAATCATCAAAATAATTAAAGTTTTATCTTTTTCAATGGTGTTACCGTAAGTGTGTAAGTGTATAGGCACGTGTGTGCTGCTCCTGTTTCATAATCGTCAACAATGTGATGTTTTTTAATGCTCTTTCGTTGATTCTCGACATCAAGACGATTGATGAGAGCGAGTCTGTGTGTGTGTGTGTGTGTGTGTGTGTGTGTGTGTGTGTGTGTGTGTGTGTGTGTGTGTGTGTGTGTGTGTGTGTGTGTGCGTGCGTGTGTGTTTCACGGTGTCACTCGTTGTCTCTTTCAACTGCGTGAGAGCGAAGTCACATCCGCTTATTCTTTCCTTGGGTGGGCCCCCTTGAGGCCTCTCGGGTGGGGAGCTCCTGGCGTGGAGGAGGGAGGGCTGGGTAATGCAATCAACGTAGTTAGAAGTCTCCTTGCCTTCACCTTCGCCCCCGACTTAAGCAGATCACTCTTATTTTCGCTCCTTAGTTTCTAGTAAGGCCATAGATCATTTTCCATTTTGTCTTACTTCCTGGTAGGGCCGTTCAGCCTCCCGTTCAGCTCCTTCCTTCCCCTGCAGCCTAAGTTACCAACCTCACCCCCGTATGTTGAGTCTTGCGCGCGTCTTCTCTTTTAGTCTCCGCTTCTGATTTAATGCTGTAAATACGGGTATCTTGCTTCATAAGTATGTTGTTTATTTCCTACATTAAATTAAGGACTATTCTTGTTGATAGTTTAGCGATGAAGTAATGTTGTTGTTAGGCATTTTGACTCTTTGATTTTGTACCTATCACATATAAATATATAAATATATATATATAAAGCATATACATATACATATACATATATGAACTTGCTTTCATAACAAAGAAAAATATCAAGTAAGCTTAATTGCTTTACTGGGAGAGGACACGCGTGGCGATGTCCTCTCCAATACTACTCGCTGTAGTCAGTTTGCTATTACCTGACTGAAATGGGTCAATCCCAAAACTTGAGCACCATGTCGTGGCTGCATGAAATTCGTCGAGCCTTAGTTGCAAGGTAGGAACAGTCCTCCTTGTACACTAGTCAGTTTTACCCTCCAGTCCTCCTACACTTGCCATCCTCTGTGCTGAGTAGGGTTAGGGATCCTCGTCAGGTTGGATCAAACGCGGTATAGTTTCCCCCTTATCTGCCCATCGCAGCGGAACTGGGTGCTGCTTAGAGTTGCCAGTACATACGAATAAATCTTACTTAAACTTGCTTTCAAAAGCTGTTACCACGCCAAAATACTCGAAGGCGGTGTTCAGAAAGATTCTAAAATGACTTGAATTTTACTAAAACTTACAAATGAATACCCTCTTCTAAAACTTGCTAAGCGGAAATTGATAAATTTAAAATGAGCTACACAATAAATAATAATGAAACTGCCAAAATGACTTGATTATGTTCAAAGTAGGTAACGACACGCATGTAAAAAAAAAAAAAAAAAAAATGTCGCTAAAGAAAACTGACGTCTCTATGTCGAGCTGAAAAACAGCCTGGAAGATACTAAAATAGCTAGAAAATTGCTGAAACTCGACAAGCACATTAAGAAATCGCTAAACTAAAACTCATATTCCTAAATCTTCCTGAAAAATACTTAAGAAACAAGCCATAAAACGGCTAGAATATTGTTAAACCCCAATAAGCACCTAAAAAAAATCACTAAACTGAAACTGACCTCCCGCGACCTACATACAATATCCACTTTATCACCCGCCCTTGCTACGAATATCGCTACCAAATCGCTACACAGGCAACTCTTACGACACTCGCACAAAACACAGGCTGCAGTACACTAAATGGACCTGGCCACACTAGGGTCAATATCGAGACCAGAACTGACAAAAATAATGTGACGCTTACTATTTAATCGAGAAAGTTAGGGTGCAAATTGGAAGACGGACATACTGTTTCTTATCATCACATTCGAGGGATTCTTTATCACGTTCTAGACATTCTTTACCACGTTCTAGGCATTCTTTACCACGTTCTAGACATTCTTTACCACGTTCTAGGCATTCTTTACCATTTCTAAGCATTCTTTACCGCGTTCTAGACATTCTTTACCACATTCTAGGCATTCTTGATCACGTTTTAGACATTCTTTACCACGTTCTAGGCATTCTTTACCACGTTCTAGGCATTCTTTACCACGTTCTAGGCATTCTTTACCACGTTCTAAGCATTCTTTACCATGTTCTAGGCATTCTTCTACAGTAGGTATTCTGTTTCTCGTTGTCATCTATATTGTATCTGGCACCGATTAAAAATTGTATCAAGAATTCAGGCACAAATGAAGCAGGGTAATCGACAACCAACTTTTCCCTCACTTATGGGAATTTGTGTAGTAAGTGGCTCTGGGGATTACCTAACACCTATTCCTTAGTGATTGAGTCTGTTCATTACACCTCGGTATCGTCGTGTATATTAAACTATGTCTACCGGAAATACCTGGATGCCATAAAAGGGGGTGCTAAGGTGTAATAGGCATAATAAATCGCTATGAATCTGTTGCTACGAAGTCTCCCATGTCACCTGGAACCGGACCCCATGTCAGATTCCAACCTGCGTGTGACGAAGTGCTATTTCAACCTGGTCATCACACTATCTTCTGAGCGTGTCACTATTGGCCTGGTTTAACTGATTGGTGTAAAGTAAAATAATAGTGTAGTATAATTTAATCCCGGGAACGCATTTGGGTTTATTCTTGCTACTTGCGGACGATTTTATAATGGGGATGATGAATTTCTTTTTCTCTTTCGTCTCTCTCTCTCTCTCTCTCAAACAGTTGCAAGAATAAATCATAAAATACGTTGCCGGACTGAAAGGCTTAAATATGTGATGACGAGGCAGGATGTCCTTAAAAATTCTCGTAAATTGTACAGGCGGGATGATGAGTCCCATTTCTTTATTTTATCTTTATTTTTTGCGTTAACTTTGGGAGGAACTCTTTCAGTTATTCGTTAACCCCTGAAGACTGAGGAGGTATTATTCCCTTCGTTCTTGCTATCCCGTGAAGAGCATATTCGGACTGGGAGGGACACAGTTTATGTGAAAGAGATAGTGGACATTGTGCCTAAAGCCTTTCAGCTTAGAATATTTTCCTTGGCTGAGTAAAAGCTTCTGAAGACAGCAGGAACAGAATGAAAAATGCAGTCAGTGGATTCAAGGGGTTAAAAGTGTACAGTCAGCCTAGTTTTTATTCATTTATTTATTTTTTACAATGCGTACCGAATCCAAGCATATCGGGTATATAATGCGTGTGCCCTGTGTATAGTTGTGGACTAGAGTATCATTCCATGTTTTAGTCAGACTTTTATGACATTCTTATTTAACATCCTGAAAACTTTTTGCTGAACTTTTAAGACCACTGGTTTTCGTGAGTCATTTTTTTTTTTTTTTATTAATGTTAACAAGAAAGTACCAAAGGCCATAAAAAAAAGAAAAAGTTTACACCCCCTCTCCCCCTTTCCCCCAAAAAAGAAGCCAAATCCAAGACCCGTTCATTCTGAAATTCTTAATTCTACGTTATTCATCGTCATGACATAAACCAATATTAATCAAAAGCCATAGCTAAGTGTTACATTATTTATTCTAATTAAACGAACCAATATTTATCAAAAATCACTGTTCAGTAAGCTATTTTGTTCTTTATCGTAATGAAGTGGATTAGTAATTATGTCCGTAACTGTGGACGAAGGACTCGGCAATGTATTGATTAAGTGGAGCGTGTTTTATCTTTGAAAGCTTTAATGGAAAATAATATCAGTTCTTCGTCTTATGCGGCTCTCCTATAAAAATCATTGTTCAGTCACTTCAGCTATCAAGTTGTAATTCCTTCGCCTCGATGATGCCCTGTTTCATTTTCTTTTTGCTTCCTCCAGACGATTTTATTCAACCCAGGAGATACCTCTATGTGTGGAGAGGGAACTGGAGGTTGTATCTAACCCCTCGTAAGTTTCATGAGGTCATCAGGAGACAGCAAGAATAAAATGAAAAATAATTGAGCTGATTGAAGTTATAATTTTGTGTTGTCAATTGAAAACGTGTCTACAAAAAAGTTCCTTTCTCCGATCTTTTGTTTCAACTCTATTAACCCCTTCAGCATCAGGAGGCCTTTCCTAAAATTGAATATAATCGCCGTGTGGCAGCAAGAATAAAACGTAAATTGTTTGGTAACAAGAGTAGGGAACACAAGAAGGAAATTAGCGAATAACAGACTGAGAATAGTGAATAAAAGATCGTCATCGTAAGGAAGTGCGTTAAGAGAGATTGCTTCTAACCCTTTCAGTACGAAGGGATAAACTAAAATCGTCTGGCGAAATCAACGAGTCAAATTTATAATACGTCATCGTACAGAAGGGTTTAAGGAACCGTCGGCAGGCAAGAAACGCAACAACAGCGGTGCCTAAAAGCAAAAGCAACAGCTGGAGTTCTTGAGACAGCAATGAAGAACGCACAAAAGATCTGTATCTGGCAAGAACCCCAAACCTGAACAACGTATAGAACAACTGATATGACGAGAGGACAGTAAAGCAATTAAAACTTCTTGACCTGACTGTACCATATAAAAGGGAATGTTGCCTTATGTGCATATACAGTGTGGTACCGGGAATATGGAATAATTACATCATACCAGAAAAAAATAAACTATAATCAGTTAAAATCTTCAAGAACTATGAAGACTCTACAATCCGGAACAATAAGGAAATGGACCTACAAAGTTCGCAAAGATGTAGAAACTATTGTTAATACGTGTTTGTCTTTGGAGAGAAAGAACAAAGTTGTCAGACTGTTATGTAAATTTTGACAATCTATTATCTGTTGACGAGTGATGCTACAGCGGTGAGAGAAATTTAGCTACTTTATTTCTCCATATCACTGTTTTTTTTTTTTTTTTGGTCACAACAGTGATAATCTAACGAAAAATAGTTAATAGTTGAACAAGGTAAAGAGAGAGTGTTTGTCCCTGCTTGGCCTCACCGTAGGAAAAGGAGGACACACTCAACTGCCACCTCGAGGGCAACCGCGGCACCATAACTGTGATAGTGACATTCGACAGTCAAGCTGACGTGTGGGAGAGGTACAGTTGCAGACATCAATATCGCTCCACTCATTAGTCGAACCATATGGAAAACCTTACATAATATTCTGGAAAGGCTTGCTGGGCTCCGACGATCGCCTGCCTCACTGAGTCTCGGAAGTCATTGCTCACTGTCTCGCTACTTTATCGTTATGGAGTGGAACTGTATTTATGTCCGCAACCGTACAATTTCTTCTTCTTCATGTTTTTTCTCTCGGTAGGCAAAATGGGCCCGACCCCTTTCACAGACAACACCCACAAACACTCCACTTCGCAAAAAAAATATAAAAAAATATAAAACTCACAAAAACATGACCCCCCGAGGACCTGGTATGGGGTCCTCGTTTCTTAACTCACTGTACAGCAGGGCTCTGTAAAGGCGGGATCCCAGTTAGTTGTATATGTAATATTTCTTCTACCTTATAATTTGTCGTCATAACGATATAACGGTAAACCATGCTTTACAAGACTCGGCCACTGCAACTCCCCAAGCCTGCGCGCTTTTGGGTTTCAACAGTGGGAAGGCCGAGGCCTACTTGACAATCCTGTTTGTAAAGGGTTAGGATATAATTGCTACTGTTACTTAGTGTTAGTTATTTAATGAAAACTAGTTACATGAGCTCACGTACCTAACATACTAACATTAACTAAACCATTGTTATCAACACTTGTTTCATTTGCTTGTTTGGAACGGGTGCTTTCTATTACGTAGCTTCTTGTTACCGCGACCCCTTGCACAGGCAGAAAACACTTTGTCCTCAGTCCTACGCAACTAAGGATATTTCCCTCCCCCTTGCCTCTCCTCATCTCAAGGGAATTCCCAAGTGTATAGAGTCAGTAACGAAGGCGGACACTGCAGTTACACCCCAGTCGTGTTCTTAGGGACTTGGAGGACTTCACAAGACTTCCTCCTTGGCCATTTTATTTTGCACAGTACACCTCAATACCCTCTTGTACTAAAAATATAAAAATACAGGAGGCTATCGAGGAGCAACAGGCATAATAAATCGCTAAGAAAAAGGTGTTGCGAAGCGTCCAATGCCGCCGAGAATACGTCCAAGAGATGAAGATGAGTCTGTGGTTGTGACTGCAGTAGAATCAAACGCGGAGATTATGCAATGGTCTTCGTTCATATTGGTAATTTAGGAGATTCTATTTGGCATTTCCATCCAGATCCACACTCATGGGTTTCCCAGTATAATGAAAACACTTGTCTGACCCCACCAAAAATTCTCTCACAGAACTAATTCCATCAATCGTTTCAAGTGTTCTTCACTGTACACATATTTGGTACAATATTCAGTTCAAATGGCTAAACAGGTAGGTACACACCAGGCTTTACGTTACATCAAAACAATGTGTACAGTCATCCACAAAAATGTGTCATTCATCCCGCCCCTCCACCACCCCCCCTGGGAACCCGTCATTGTAAATGAGTTAATCTGAAACAGCAACGAGAGGCATTTCTCTGGCAGTGGTGTAAGAGGGGAACTGGGGAAGGAGGACCCATGGTCGAGAAGAGTTAGGTGTTCTGGGCTGAAGGTGTAGTCGGGGTTGATGACATGACTTTTGTAGATGATTTTACGACCCCCTCAGTATTTCCGTTATATCAAACTAATTAGAAATAACGTGGTATTCCTGAGCTACGCGTACGCCTTGTCTCCTGAGTGTTAAGCATCATGCAGAACTTTCCGAGAGCACTCAAACGTCAGCCAGGGTGGCGCGAACAGGTAGATGGCGTTGTCCCCGTTGTCCTGTGCTCACTTTGGGTCACCTGGACTGATTCTCTTGTTATTATTATTCACTGTGAATAAACCACCTGCGACAAGACATCTACCTATACATAATTCAATCCGAGGTAGCACCCTCAAAGACAATTACCTCAAGCAAATCTATTCCATATTTCATCGTTTTCAAGCGTTTATCAATGTTCATCAAGATGTAAGATAAGTCACCACCTGTTACTCCCTTTAAAACTACAAAGAATCCAGACAGGGGTTCTACAGAAAACATGTGCTTAAAAAACTGTAAATATATAAATAATCATATACATTTCTAGTCCTTTCAAGTCACTCAAGGTCAAACAGTCAAGTGTGGTGGGTGCCGAAGATAAATGAGCGGAGGATAGGACTCTACTTCACCCTTATGCTCAAAGACGATATAGAGATCAATTTAGGTTCGCTTCAGGCTTCTTGTTCTTGGAAGCAGCTTTTCTCTAAGGATAGGATTAAAGTGTTTACCACAAGTACAAGAAATAAGCAACCAGAAGCTGAGCCTCAAAGACTCTCTTCGTCAATTATACATACATATATTTATTAAACAGGGTGGAACTTTACCCAGATAAAGTGTGAGTGTGTGTCAGTCTTTGTTGGTAATTGCGTGGTTCTCGTCGAATAGCCTGTACTGTGAAAGCAATGTGACCGGTACGGCAGATACAGAAAGGGAAGGAAAGAGCAGTGTAAGCGAAGAGGTAAATCAACATCCGTGCAGAGTCCTGACTTGGTTCTTACCGAGCATCTTGTACTGTGTATGCTGTCTGAACAGTAAGGTATAGATAGTGATGTCTGAGAGAGGGAAGGAAAGGGCTGTATAAGTTAAGAGTTGAAACATCATCTGTACTGAGTCTTGGCCACTGCCTAAGCTATATAAACAATAAAGTATATACTGCGATGTCTGAAAGAGGGAAGGGAAGAGCAGTGTACGCTAAGAGTAAAATCATCATCTGTACTGAGTCTTGGTCACTGTGTAAACTGTCTGAAGTGTAAGGTAGATACGTGATGTCTGAGAGAGGGAAGGGAAGAGCGGTCTAAGCTAAGAGTAAAACCATCATCTGTATTGTGTCTTGGTTTGATTCTCATCCAATAATTTGTACTGTGTAAGCTATGTGAAAGTTATGGCAGATACTGTGTTATCTGAGAAATGGAAGGAAAGAGCAGTGTAGGCTAAAAGTCAAACTATCCAATCATGTGTATTAAGCCTTTATCACTGTCTATTCAAGCAATTAAACTGTTATACACCCAATGTAAAAAACTAATGTAATACCGTATGACCAACTTCATATGGTTAAATTGTGAACAAAATATTTTCCTTTTGTAAGACAGGGTATAGTAATAAAATGTAGAATACAGGGAAGAATAAGAATACACCTTTTTATAATGTTATCAAATGCCAGATCATAACTTGTGTTGAATGATCAAGAAGATTTAGGCAGGAGACACATGTGTAAGAGTAGAGAAAGGTGGTGAGCGAGTAAGATCTTGTAAAACTATAAATAAGGATAAGAGTGAGGTTTAGTGTAAAGCAACTATGGAATTATTAACACAGAGATTGAAGCTAGGTATCATGCACAGGTAGAAGTTTGTAAAATAGGTCCATCAAAAGTACAGACTGAAGTTAAATGTATGTGAGTGATTGGGGTTCTGTACGACAGCTAAGAAAAAGCTGAGGTTTCGTAAGACATCCATGGTGTAAAATGTAAAAGTATGCTTTACAGATTGGTGTTAATTATAAGGCACAAACGAAAGCTGTATAAGATATCTGGGAAATAAATTGTAGTTATGTGAGCCTTGAATTCAGGGCATTAGTTAAGGAATAGACAGATAGGATAGCAGAGGTGCTGGGATTGTAACCTGGGAGGTGAAAAGGGTGGTGGAGTATTTAATGAGTAAAGAAAAACCTGAAGAAAACGGATATATCGAATAAGGAGTGAACAATACCTGGTAAAAAAAGTGTGAACAAAGCCTGAAAATAGAGAAGCAGAGTAAATAATAAAGTCTGAAAAAGAGTTGGTAGACAAAATTAAGAAAATAAAACCAGAAGAGGAGGTTGATGAAATAGTGATAATTATAAATGAAGAAAAGTGTTAGAGAAAATGATATATAAATAAAAAAAACATTTGGAGAAAGGAGTTGAAATGGCAAGACTGGAAGCAGGAAAGTGTACTGGGAAAAAAAAAAAACAAGAAAAAACCTAAAGTATATGAAAAAGGGAAACAAAGAAATCATAATAGCAGAAAAGTGTTGAGTGCTACTAAAAATGATAATATTAATCAAAAGCAGGTTGTTATAAACTGTGGAAAATATCTAAATCATTAATAAAAAGTTTCCCAAAGTGCTACAGCAGGTTTCGATATGACAATACTTCATGCCAACTTGTTGCGTTAGTTGGTGAAGAATGAGAAAATAATACTAAAAAAGCCACCACCAAGAACCTCGACATATATCAAAGCTGGCAGGAGTGAAAAAAATAAATAAATAAATACAGTCTACCATCATTACAACAATTCTAAGGAAATGCTCAGAAGTGAGTGACGCAAAACTATAATCCAAAACCATTATAAAAGAAAGAAAAAAAAAAATGCATGAATCGAAAAAGCAGTGCCTTAAAGATACGACGAAAAGGGAAAGCTAGTCAACAGGAAAACAGAAACCACACTGCTGTTACCATGAGAAAAGATACCTAAGAACAGAGAAACAGAAAAAAAGATCATAGTAAACAGACTGAAATGGAACAAACATAATATGAAAAGTGAGAGAAATAATAGCAAAAAACACTGAAAACATGGAAACACAGAAAACATTAGAAGAGACTGACAAAATGAATAAATGGGAATCACAATGTAGAAGATGGAGGAAAAGAAGACGACTTGAAGAGTAAAGAGAGAGAGGAGGAACTGTACTGGCCAGATTGACGGAGTAGGAGAGACTGAGTAACTACGCTGCCAGACTAAGAGTTAAACTGAGTAACTTAAATAGGCAGACGGGATGTAAGAGAGGCTGAGAGTAGGAAGGACCTGTGTATCTTACTGTAGCTGGCCAGACGAATAAGAGACTGAGTAACTGAGGTGCCATGACCTTGAGCGAAAGAGAAAGTATCTAAGCGGTAGACTGACAGAGTAGGGGGGAGAGAGGCTGCAACTGATATGAGTGAAAGAAGACGAGAAAGTAACTAACTTGGCTAGATTTGAGAAAGTAAGAGAGAGTGAGTAATGTAACTAAGCTGACCAGACTGATCGAGTAAGAGACTGAGAGAGTAAGAAAGCAAGAGACTGAGAGTAAAAAGATAAGACAGTAAGAGACTACATGAGTAAAAAAGAAAGAAATATAAGAGACCCGAGAGTAAGAGTCAAGGTCTTTATTGCCAAATTTAAAAGGGCAAAGGTGTATTCATGTCACGAATTGCTGACGGTCATTTACGGAACAAGTGTAAGCATTAGAAAGGTTAGCCTGCATGCTACTTCAAGAAAACACCCAGCAGAGGAACACATATGACATCCCCTCTTCATGGTTTTTACAAATGATGGTCAAAAATTCGTCACTTCCCTTTCTCCCTGGTATCTGAATGTTAATAATAAGGACCTTGGAGAACGAAAGAGTAAGAGAGAGTAACCATCCTGGCCAAGTGAATGAGCAAGTGAGTGAGAGAATAATTGAGTAAATCAACTGACCAGAGTAAGAGAGACTGAGTTGCCGAGTTGAACTGTTTGAGAGTAAAAGACAGAGAAGGAGACAAAGAAAGAGACAGAGAGTAAGGGATGAGGAATGTAAGAGACTGGGAAAGTACGACAGAGAGAGTAAAAAGCAAGTACAGTAGGACAGAGTAAGAAAGAAGCAGACAGAGCAAGAGACAGACAGAGCAAGAGACAGAGTAAGACATGGCAAGAGGGTGAAAGAAGCAGACAGAGTACGAGGCAGAGTAAGAGACATGGAGAATAAGAAGCCGATAGGGTAAAACAGTAGGACAATGTGTGTATAAGAGAGCTGGCCATTAGTTTAGCGAGACTGACACAGAATACAGTCACTGGCCCCGGCATGACTAGACCTTGTGTTTGTGGTAGATGCTACTTGTGTGTATCTTGCTTTTATTCCATACCATTGCTACATCTGCGTTGTCAAAATTTAATAAAAATAACTAACAATAATAATAATAATATTAATAATAATAATAATGATAATAATAATATAATAATAATATATTTGGTTTCAACACGTGCAGAGCGGTTGCTATTGTTTCATTTTTAATTGTATTTTGGATTTTCAATAAAGACAGCAAACTTCTGATTACCTGCGTCCTTTTATTTGATTTCCTCAATTTCTTGAAAAAGAAGAACTGAAATATAACTTCTTCATCAATGACAGACACTGCATTCTAATATTTATGCAGCCAAATTATCGATATTATGTTATCAAGTACAATATAGCATGACAGACTGGACCAACAGAAAATTTTTACACTCATTTTACACAGTTTCAACAACATGAAAGCAGCTCAAAATAATTCTTTAATCTCAAAGTAGAAAAAAAAAAAAGACAAAGGAAAATATGGTCACCAGGTTCTAAACTACAGTAACTATGTTATTTTTTAAGAATAAATGTATTTATCCTTTCCTGTTTTAGAACTTTCCAAAGGTAAATGTAGTTTACTTATCTGTTCAAGAACTGGTGCTCATGTTTCTCAAAAAACATTGGCATTATAAGCTGATCATTATTCTAAAAGAACTGTGACTTGTTCGCGAAAGGCATGAGAACACAGAATGCTAAATAATGCAAGGGAAAAATCGCACCCACACCCACACACACACCCACACACACATACACACACACACACACACACACACATATATATATATATATGGAGAGACATATATAGATATACACGACAGATAGATTGCTATGGTAAAAATATATTACCATGTTCAGTAAGAATGTGATGGGATGAAGATGGTGTCCTGACATAAGTTCAGGATTAGGGTGGGGGTGGTAGAATGGGTGAGGGTGGGGGTGAAGGTGGGGTGACAGGTGGAGGATCAGCGGGGCTGGCATGACTACCCCGACTCAGGTGTCAATACATGTTGAGGGAGAATGTGTGTGTGTGGGGGGGGGGGTTACAGTGATGCTATTACCCCATGAAAATTTGGTTAACTACATCTACAATCTCACTAGCAAAACACGTCATGCTCGAAAGAGTGGGCATTACAGTACTCCTTTGTAGAACATACACGTATTGTAATGAACATGGTTATCAAGAAATAACTACAGGTGATAAGTGCCTAATAGTTACGGGTATAAAGAAGGACTATAGTACTGTTGTGGGTGTGGGTGTGGGTGTGGGTGCGGGCGTGCGGGCGAGTGTGGCACGGGTGGCAGGGTGGCAGGGCAGCAGGGTAGGGGAGGGAGAGGGCCAGTGCCGAGTATCGACGTGTCGGCGTCAATACGTGGTGCGTGTGTGCTGGTGCGCGGGGCGGCAGGGGTGGCTGCGCGGCGCTCAGTGTGTCGCCGCCGCCCGAACTGTGCAAACCTCCGCGACCCCCAGCCGCCCTGCATGACCGGTGGTGCCCAACACACACACAGCCAGCGTATGGCGGGGGTGGGGCGCGCTGCCCCCGAGTGCTAGTGGGTGTGAGTGTCGGCCGATGACTGCCCATGAGGGCGTAGCCAAGTCTAGCTCGTAGTGACGCCTGAGAACTGCAGGACGCAGGCTGGGCCCTCAAGATGGCGGCCAGGGGCTCAGCTACAGTGGCCCCACTTTGGCCCCCTCTCCTCTCTCCAGTCCTTCTCCTGCTCGTCCTCACGGCCACACTACACTCAGGTGAGCATGTACCTCTTTCATACCCAAGTAAACCTCCTATCTGCCTCGCCATCTCACCAACACACACACAAATGTTCACCACCCCGACCTGCTCCCACCCACACCTACCACTAACATCACCACCCCATAAGGTCGAGTTCTGTGCTCTTATTATCTCAGGGACGTGCAAACCATTCCTATGATGACTACAGAAACCCATGCATCCACCAGGTCACCAGTAAATGTGCCCTCCCCCCCAAAGCACATCATTACCGCTATCTCTCGTGTACTTGAGTTAACCTTCTCTACACACACACACACACACACACATACACACACACACACACACACCTGAACATAGCAATCACGGCCTTGGGATAATATAGGCACTCTCTAAGTACTCCTCTGAAACACCTCCCACAGAAAACGTAAATTAGAGTACAAGAGAAATATTGACAGATGCTGCACAATGACACACACACACACACACACACACCATTCAGTGGAATATTCCAACCAGGAAATATTATTTGGTTTTGCCCCCAAAAGGACACCTATTTTTTTTTTTTATCAATTTTAGTGCTTCTGAATATTTTAATGTGCTACTAGATCCATAAGAAAGTACGGTTGTAGATTATTACCACTTTCAAAGCTCTCGAACACACTGAAGTTTATATAAAAAGGACAAAGCTTCATGTTAGAGAGAAAATATTGGCTTAACACCTAACCGAAACCTACCTAGTCAAAACTAACCCAAAATCCTACTTACCTTCCTAACCTAACCGGAAAACCTACTAACCTAACCTAACTACCACACTAGACGGAATCTAAATAAACTAATGCATACTGTAGTTGAATCTAACGTAACCTAACCTAACTTAACCAACTCAACCAAACCCAACTGATCTAGAAAACTTGCCTACCCTAACCTAACCTACAAACCTGACCTAACCCAATCTAACCTAACCTAGATATCTTCACCCTTCACATAATGGTGACAAAACGAAAATAAGTGAAAAAAATACCGAAAAACGAGGATAAATCCGTCATCTTCTTTCGTCATACCGTTCGGTGGAATTGATTTGTTGCTTCACGCGATTTTATTCTCTTCTGGTCAATGACGTCTTGATTTTGTTCTTGCTGAGTTAGTGTGTTTTATTTTATTCAGTTTCTGGTACACCTCTTTGAATTCATTAACCTACTGAACTCCATTAACTCCTTGGACTCCCTCAACCCCTTTGACTCATCAACCCCTAGGACTCCATAAACCCCCTGAAATCCATCAAGCCTTTGAAATCCATTTATCCCCTGGACTCTATCAACCCCTTGGACTCCATCAACTCCTTGAACTCCACTAGCCTCTTGGACTCCATCAACCCCCTAGACTCCCTCAACCCCTTGGATTCCATCAACCCCTTGGACTCCATTATCCCCTTGAATTATCTCAGTCCCTTGGACTTCCTCAACTCCTTGGACTCCATCAACCCCCTGGACTCTATCAACCCCTTGGACTCCATCAACCCTGTGGATTCCATCAACCCCGTGGATTCCATTATCCCTTTAAACTCAATCAAGCCCTTGGACTCCATTAACCCTTTGGACTCCATTAGCCCTTTGGACTCCATTAGCCCTTTGGACTCCATTAACCCCTTCAGTACGGTGATGTCTTATTATTTCAGTACTCTTTGTGCTGCCAGACGATACTGAAAAAAAAAAATCTCGAGTTTAAGGGGCAAAAAATATACACACATCTCTTTTTAAAGGTACGTATCAGTCCTCCCTTCGACGTTCAGCTTACCGTGGTTAAAGTCTACGGTGAATTTACGGTGATCAGAAGTTACGGTAGTCGCTTAATATACGGTGATCAGGGGCTACGTTGCTTGTATTATGGTGATCGGAGTCTACAGTGTTTTGCTTTACGGTAATCAGAGTCTCCAGTGCTGAACTAATGATGGCCAGCAATGTTATGGTGATGAAGGAGCTTACTGGGGTCAGAAAATATACAGTGTTAAGAGAATCTACGGTGACCAGAGCCTTACAGTGTTTAACTTACGGTGGTCATAGAGTCTACGGTGATCTTAGTGTACTGTGTTTAATTTACAGCGATTAAAGTGTCGTCGGTGATCGGAGACGATGGTGTATAGCTTAGGGTGGTCAGAGTCTACGGTGTTTAGCTTACGAGTTTACGGTGTCTCGCTTACGGTGATCAAAGAGTTTACGGTGTTTAGCTAACGGTGATCAAAGAGTTTACGGTGTTTAGCTAACGGTGACCAAAGAGTTTACGGTGTTTAGCTTACGGTGATCAAAGAGTCTTTCCAAACTGGTGGGGGTCGTTAGATACAGCCTTCATTAACCCCTCGTACCTTCATTAACCCCTTGTACCCTCAATAACCCGTTGTACCTTCATTAACCCCTTGTACCCTCATTAACCCCTTGTACCCTCATTAACCCCGTGTACCTTCATCAATCCCTTGTACCTTCATTATCCCCTTGTACCTTCATCAACCCCTTGTACCTCCATTAATCCCTTGTACCTTCAATGACCTCTTGTACCCTCATTAATCCCTTGTACCTGCATTAACACCTTGTACCCTCATTAAGCCCGTGTACCTTCATTAACCCCTTGTACCTCCATTAATCCCTTGTACCTTCAATGACCTCTTGTACCCTTATTAACCCCTTGTACCCGCATTAACACCTTGTACCCTCATTAAGCCCGTGTACCTTCATTAACACCTTGTACCTTCATTAACCCCTTGTACCTTCATTAACCCCTTGTCTAGCTAGCAGAGGTTTGCCCTAATCTTAACAAAATAGTCTGGTAGCAGAAAAAAAAAAAAAAAAGGGAATATACGTCATGCGATTGAAGAGTTTAACCTTTCACTACGATGCCGTCCTTTCTCGTGTCATTGTAGCCATTTCCAGACGATTTCATTTGCTTCGTGTTTTTTTTTTCCTTGGCCGGAAGAATTAGATGCAGCCTTCATTAACCCGTGTAATACGAGGGTCTTTCATAAATTAAGCAAAATTGCCTGGAGAGCAAAAACAAATGAAGAAAAAATAAACATGACGACGTCTTTTCTGTTTCATTATTACTTCCAATAAAAGATTATTTTTACCTTAAGAGGAAAAAAATGAGTGAGAGACTGACTTTGACAGTATAGGTTGGTGAGGTGAAGGGGGGAATTAAGATGACAAGGGAGGCCAAGGATGAGATAAAGGGATGGATTGGAATGGGGTATGAGTGAGGGAGGGTGAGTTGGAGATAGGCCAACATAATGGGAGAGGACAGGACAACATGGAGGCGACTGGCTTGTGGTCACCCCTTCCGGGATTAAGGCGCCTGCCAATAGGTACATAAACAGACAGACAGACAAATAAATAGGTAGACAGAGATCATACTGTATATACGTGGAGAAGGGTTTAGGAGTGGGCAGCAATCATCTCTTTAGTACAATGGCACCTTTCTTCTTTTTCTTCCTTTGTCACTACCACCACACTTTTTTTTTTTTTTTCAGATTAAAGAAAGTCTTATGTCTTTATTCCATTTCTCTTTGATGACATATTTATTTGGCTCATCCAGCTAGAATATTTAACTCTAGGGTAGACATTTCATGGTGA
>NC_137033.1:14167395-14262395 GCF_032717465.1 Coenobita brevimanus
ACGGAGAAGAAACTGGTAGCCATCTAGTGTTTATTTATTTTTAATAGAATCTAGAGGATTGTACTTGTTACTTCCGTTGTTTGCCGTCACTGTTTTTTTTTTTTTTTTTTTTTTTTCCAGTGACAGCTACATGTACACTTCTTTGTCATATTTTCGATTCTTGCTTAATCCCTGTAGTTTTTTTATGAATCCATGTTGATTTTATATTAGTTTGATGAGTTTTTAGTTATTTTTTTTTTTAACATTCCCATTATGTTTTATGTTCTTGTTATTCAGTTAATTACTTGTCACTGTCTTTGAGTTCTTTTTTTTTTTTTTTTTTTTTGCTTCAATTATTATTTCAGTTCTTACTAACTTTTGTTCTTCAATGATTTTTTCAGTAAGAACTGAGATGAGGATGGAGAGTTGGATAAGTAATTTCTCCTTCAGGGAAGGATAGTGCAGCATTCAGGTATCGGTTTGTAATAAAGTCCAGTATATCGTTCACATAGCGCTCCAACCGGATGGGGTTTCCAAATCAGGAGTGGTTCGGGTGTCTTGCTCACATAATGCTGTTCAAGAAAGAGTGATGTTGGTCACACGTGCCTTAAATGTTGGGACTGAGTAGCCTAGCCCCGGGACCCTAAACTCCTGTGTACATGAGAGGACATAGTGATGTGAAGTAACATGGGACGTACATTCGGAGAGAATGGAAGAGGTGACCTGGATTAGAGGAATGTAGGATATGAATGTTGATGGGAGACTTAAGATGTGCGATGAAGTATTTCGAAAAAGATTTTGGAGTAATGAGACTAACTAGGGATGCTGCAAAACATACAGCAGCTTGGAGATCAGTCATCACGTGACCAAGGCTTACACATACTAGACTTGCCAAGTCCTTGAAAAATGGAAATTTTCAGTTCTGCTTTTTTTTTTCTTTTTTTTTTAATTTCTCACTAATCATCATTTTGTTCTGGTTATTACAAGTGTTTCACAGTTATTACTGATGTCTTATCAAATCTACCTGAAGCTGTTTTTTACATGATTTTCTTGCTGTGAGTGATTTTTCTTGGATCTTATTCATTTAAAGTTCAATTCATATGTCTTTCAGTTTGCTTTCATATATGTTTCATTCTTAAAAACTGATTTTTAGCTTTTCTTATTTTTACCTCAACTGATTTGTTAACATAGTTTTTATTTGTTAATTTTACAGTTATTAATACTTTATTTTTCATTTCTTTATATTTTCAATCCCATTGATTGATTGTTTTTAATCATACTGATTTAAATTTCAGTTCTTTAATATTTTGTTCTAATTCAGCTTATTTATAAATGATCTACTTCTCTCATTCATTATTTCTGGTTCTCATGAACTTATACTTCAGCTTTACTTGATTTTTTTTTCAGACGTTTCAAAAAGCACTCCAACTGGATATGGCCCATAACTGTTCAGGTCCTGGGAGTAGCTGGTGTTGATTATGTACATAATATCGCTCAGGGACGAGTGACTGGTCCCTTTGCTTAAATGTCTGGATTAATTTGCTTACCCCCAGGCCTCTGTGCTCCTGAAGGTGCAGCAAAGGATTGGATATTGGTGGTTATTGGCTGGAAAGACTGACTGTTATTTATTTCAGTTCCTATTTATATTTTATTTTCTTATTAATAAAAGCTGTTCTTATAAGTTATAGTTCTTGATGAGTTTGTTTAATTTAATAAAAGCTGTTCTTATAAATTTATAGTTCTTGATGAGTTTGTTTAATTTCCTATTGGTTTAATTTTACTATTGTTAGGTTTTTCAATTCCTACCCATTTTATTCCAATTCTTCATATTATTTTAGTTCTTAGTCCATTGTTGTATGAACTAAATTATGCCTAACACTGACCTAACAAGATATACCATACCTAATCTAACAAAACCTAACTAATAAAAACCAAATCAGACCTCACCCACACTTGGTCGTACTCTATCAACAAGCATTCTCAGTATTTCCCATCCATTTCCCAGTTATTTCCATTTCCAGCATCTATTTCCGTCCTTGCCTGACGTCCCCCATTTGCAATTTATTCTCTCTCTCTCTCTCTCTCTCTCTCTCTCTCTCTCTCTCACACACACACACACACACACACACACACACACACACACACACACACACACACACACACACACAAGAATTCCTAGTTCTTTCTGATGTCCAAATACCCGACTAGCAATGGCAAGCTCCACTGCAAGTAAACTCTGCAATACCCTCTATAATTCAGTGGTAACTATCCATCCATCTTCCTCGTCAACTGTGTTGCAGGTCAACTTAGATCAGGCTGGACTGGGCTGAATGAAGTTAGTTTAGGAAAACGTGAAGTTAGGTTTGGTTAAGATTGGTTAGATTGTATTAATTTTCATCACATTAGGATTTATTAGAGTGGGTCCTGCTAAGTGAGTGTGGGTTAGGATAGATCAGGGTTGTTTGGTTAGATTAGCTTTGATTGGGTCGTTACCGTATGTTTAGTGTGGAGAAGTTAAGTCAAGTTGGTTATGTTTGGTTAGGTTAAGAGAGATTATGTTTGATTAATGGCCCTCTATAGATGAGGTTAGATTTATTCATGCGAAGTTTTAATAGTTGTGTAGGTCAGGATGTTAGACTACACTTGGTCAAGTTAGGCAGAGTTGGGGTCAGTTACATCAGGTCAGGTCAGGTTCAGGACAAGTCAGGTTGGTGTTGGTCAGGCTGGACAGTAGCAAGAATAAGCTGAAAAGACGTCATCATAATGATGTAAGTAAACTACTGAAATGCTTTTTGTATTGAGAAGTCTCAGTGAAAAATGAGAAAACTCTATGGAAGTTGCTCCCAAGTTTCACAAAGAGAGCTGCAGAGCAAGAAATGAACCTAGGAACTGGCACACCATATCACCCAGCACGAATTACCTTTAGAGAGAGAGAGAGAGAGAGAGAGAGAGAGAGAGAGAGAGAGCACAAACTGAAGGAATGAAAAGCCAAAAAACAAAAGCTAAAGACTGAATCAAGAATAGCGTCATCGTACCAAAGGAGTTAACGAAAAATACTGCTAACTCTTTCACTACAACGGTCCTCTCCTAACCTGAATATGATCGTCTAGAGGCAGGATGAATAAAATAAGGAAGGCATCACGGAGCTGAATGAGTTAAGAATGAAAGTTTCTGGCCATTAAGTACATAGTCTCGGAATAAAGCCGTCTGGAGATAACAAAAATATAATAAGACACAAGTGCTAATAAAAAAATAAAAATGTACCTGGTAAAAAACAACATGGAACGAAAAGGAACAGATTAATTAATACATGGAGGGATGGGGGAGTTGGATCAGCAAACGCTTGTGCTCCATATCTCTGTGGCATTTCGGACTCTATTGAACCCATTCTCGATTAATCTGTCCCTGGAAGGTCTGTGTGTAGTTGAGAACATTAGAAGGATTGAGATCTTAGGCTAATGCCCATATTCATCCAATGTTATATCGCACTGTTGCAAATAAAGTCAAAAACCTAAATAATTTTCGTTATATGTCACATAGTGTGTGTGTGTGTGTGTGTGTGTGTGTGTGTGTACATCACAGTATTCTACAAAAAAAAAAAAAATGCCTATTAAAATTCAGCTGCTTCCTAGAAAACTGATCTTCCAGTTTATTTCAATTAACCATATGAGTTGTGTGGAAAATTTAGTGAAATTTGGAACACCACTAACACATTACGAGAACTTATTGTAGACAGAAGATAAACACTAGAGTCTATTTGATTGACTTGTGCACCTGAGATGTATGGGGCAAGTAGGGTGTGTTTGATTCGCGGCTGCTGATTGGCCGCCGATGATGTCATTGAAGTAAATGCCGGTATGTATTGTAGTGTTACATGCGGACGTAGGTGTACACCGTTGGTGGATGTTATAGTGCAACATGCGGACGTGGGTGTACAGCGTGGGTGGATAATTGCTTCAAACGTCACTCATGGTTTAAAAAACTTTATACTCAACTTTACTTTTCGGTGCTAACAGTAAACTTTTAAAGCAAATTTTGACCACTTTAATTTCAGAAATTATTCCATATTTAAACTGGCTGCTTATACTGCAGGCAATAAAAGAATATAAATATACTGTATATATATATTTTTTTAATAAGAAGAGCTGTAGATTTACATCATCTGCAGCCCATCATCAGCCTCGAATCAAACACACACTACCCGCCTCATACATCTCAAATAGGGTATAGTACGGTCCAAGTGATCATCAGTTTATTACTCCCTCCCTCCTCCCAGCCACCCCTGCCACCCTCCTCAGTCTCATCTTCCCCTTCTCGACCATCCCCTGCCTCTTACCCCTTTTCCCCGACCTCCCCTCTCCTCAACCACTTCTCTCCCCCTTCTTAACCTCTTTTCCCTCCTTCTCCAACAACCTCCTCTCTCCCTTCTCTATCTTTTTTTTCTCTCTCTCTCCCCACCAACCTCCTCTCTCCCTCTTCAACCTCATCCCTCCCTCCCAACGACTTCTTCTCCCTCCTGAACCTCTTCTCCCTCCCTCTCCACCAACCCACTATCTCCTTCAAAATTTTCGTTCTCCTTCTCCCACATCTTTCTCTCTCCCCCCCTCCTCAACCTCTTCTCTCTCCTTCTCCAACAACCTCCTCTTTCTCTCTCCTCAACCTCTTCTCTCTCCCTCTCCAACAACATCCTCTCTCCCTCCTCAACCTTATCCCCCTCCCTCCCCAACAACCTCCTCACTCCTTCGTCAACCTCTTCTACCTCCCTCTTCACCAACCTCTTCTCTCCCTCCTCAACCTTCTCCCCCTCTCTCTCCAACAACCTCCTCTCTCCCTCCTCAACCTTTTCTCCCTCCCTCCCTCCCCAACATTCGCCCGACCCCCAAACGCTAATGTTGGTAGTGGACTCAGATGCACCCGGTTCACAAGCAGACCCTAGTAAAAACTTCAAGGTCTTACTATTGATTTGACTACCAACGCAAACTCAGTGTTGGACAACTACTGAGAACGTTCTGCTTAATAACACAGCAATCTATGGTAACTGGAGTGTTGCTGAAAGAATGCATCATCATCATCATCATCGTCGGAGTCGTCATAAGCATCGTCATCGTCGTCATCATCAATCCTATTTGCCACTAATCAATGGAATAGAAGGGATATAGGAACAGGAACAAGAAAAATAGCACACATACCTATTCATTCATCTTTCTAGCCTTCGAAATTCTTGGCTCCACTTCACAGGCCTGACGATCTACACGCAACACCGAGCTTCAAAACTTGTAGGTCTGAAACTACTCCGTCGAGTGCAAGATTTTGAAAAGGTTGTAGCCGTTCTGTACGCGTTTGGAGACATATTTCACCCATCCATTTCTATCATTCATTTCAATTACATACTTCCCCTACTTCCATACCTCGCTTTTTTGCATATTCATGTATCACGCCCATCCACATTCTAGGTCTTCAGCTCGTACTCCTGCCCTCACACTCACTCGTGTGTACCCTTCTTCTCAAGACAAGGCCATACCATCTTAGCACTTCTACATTTTAATCAAAACAGATTTTAGTTTCTCGTGACACACCAAAATGACCCAACAACCCATTTGCAAGACCCATACCAAAATTTCCATTGAGATCGCCCACCACAGACTTTACCGCACGAGTATACGTCCTTTATTATGCGTTCTATCGTTCTACCTCAGTGATTCCAACTTTTATCCTCCTCTGTCCTAAATCCATCATCACACAGTGGACAGATAACACCCAATGCCACCTTCCCCATCTGATACTTAAAGGTGACACACATGCACCTCAAGATATTGCAACATTAATCACTCATTCTTTTTTACCTTTAATCAAGAAATCAACCCACTCTTTGCTCCGTTTACTAGTGCCCATACCTTACCATATACATACCACTACTTACGACTCATCTACATCTTTCCCTCTAATCTTCGCCTGTCGCAGAAACATTTCATTACATCGTCCCTTCTTAAACCTAGTCAGTACTATCATTGCTTTGTCCCTCTCACTCACATCTCCAACATTCAACACAACCACACAAGCCTGCTTGGTCTTGACGGGCCTTAGGTAGACACGTGACCCACATCCACGTTTTATCGTGACCCAGTTTGGGTTTTTAAAAGATAAAAGGATTCCCGGTCCACATCACCCCACCCCCCCTTTTTAGTTGTCTTCCCGGTGCAAGGAATACATAAGCAGTATTCCTTATCCCTCAGTCCCATGTGTGTGTGTGTGTGTGTGTGTGTGTGTTTGTGTGTGTGTGAATCTCAACTTGAACTCTGATTTACTTAATAATATACTGAAAACTGTGAAGTGCACAAACTTTTATAAAGGGAAAACAGTGATGATAATAGCAATAAATAATACCATCACCACCACCACCACCAACACCACCACCACCACCACCAACGACAACAACAACGACAACAACATAATACTGGTTGTAATGATAATAATGATGATGATGATGATGATGATGATAATAATAATAATAATAATAATAATAATAATAATAATAATAATAATGAAAATAATAATGATAATAATAACAACCTCTCTCTAGTATCTCAAAAGCGCCAGTTCATTCAAAGGAATTCATGAGAGTTCTGGACACTTCAAAAAAATCATAATTACAAAACAATGAACATCACACAAGCTGCCAGGTAAATAAAGGTAAGATAGGCTATTCATTAACAACAGCACGTGTAGAGAATACCACTATAACCACCACCACCACACTTCTCAGTCAGGATACCATGGTCTCATTTCCCTTATGCGATTTTTCCCCCAGGTTAGGCAGAGACCAGTGGTAATTGCCTCTCCACACCAGAAAAAAAGCCTACTGGGAATTGAATTTGAGTGTGTCACTGTGCCGGATTTGCCACACAATTATGGGAGGTTGAAGTGCAGAATTAATTGTCCGTGATGCAAAACAGACTGTCCGTTAAGCAAAATAGACCGTCCGTGATGCAAAATAGACCGTCCGTGATGCAAAATAGACTGTCCGTGATGCAAAATAGACCGTCCATGATGCAAAATAGACCGTCCATGATGCAAAATAGACTGTCCTTGATGCAAAACAGACTGTCCGTGATGCAAAATAGACTGTCCGTGGTGCAAAATAGACTGTCCGTGATGCAAAATAGACTGTCCGTGGTGCAAAATAGACTGTCCGTGGTGCAAAATAGACTGTTCGTGATGCAAAACAGACTGTCCGTGATGCAAAAGTGTACGTAACGCAAAACAGACTGTCCGTTGCTTTTATTTTGGGATTACATGCTCAAAAAATCCCTAGCCACTTTCTCAGGCTCCTGTGGCTTACTCCCAGCTGAAGGAAATCGTCTGGTCGTAACTGAACTAGAGTATTAAAGAGCATTTGACAGGATTAATGTTGACAGCTTAAACACACACAGGCTTCTATGACTCACTTCCAGCCGAATGCCCTCTGGAATTTGCTGGAAATCCTGGAAAAGAGTGCCAAACTTTCTCCGACCATGTAATAGAACATCCTTTATTTATGTATGTATGTATTTATTTACTTATTGTTACTGCCACACGATTTGCCAGACAACTTTGGGATCGTGAAATGCAAAACAGACTCTTCAATCCCCTTGCTTTGGGATTACGTGCCTCATTGATCCTTTAACTAGTGGATCATCTTTTATATTTTGCTCCTGCTGTCGCCAGACGATATAAGTTTCATCATCATCATCAGATAGTAGTAAATTCCCCTGCACCTTCACTCAAGATTAATCTAGTGTTATCTTTCAGGTGTGACATAGTACCTTAATGCTTACACAGATACCGTAATTAAAACTATACTACAGATTATAAAATGCAAAAACCAAAAATCACAAAAAGCTGCTCTCTCTCTCTCTCTCTCTCTCTCTCTCTCTTTCTCACACACACACACACACACACACACACACACACACACACACACACACAGCGCCCATTCTCCGCAGCACTCAGCATTTCAGGCACTTCTTTGAGGGTTAGACTTTGCGATGGGGTATTTTCCGAAACCCACTATGGCGACACTAATCGAAGGTCGGACTCTTGGACACAGTTTGTTTCTGCTTTTTCCCTGTTCACGCGACAGTTAAGTTAGGGACCTGGATGTAATTTTGACTGTTGGTTGTGGTATTCTGGAGGAAGACTGACATAAAAAAGAAAATTGCTTAAATTTGGCTTGTGCACCTTATAAGAACCAATTTTAAGTTTTCTTGTTCGATTACTTGAGAGAGAGAGAGAGAGAGAGAGAGAGAGAGAGAGAGAGAGAGAGGGAGGGAGAGAGAGAGAGATAGTTAATTCCGAAGAGATGGAGCAACCGTAATTAACTGAAACAGCACAAAATAGATCCACTACAGGACCGGAACTTCCACTTGGAGGGAGATGAACTACCGGGCTTAACCCTCTCCCTCCACATGCTAACGAAGTACGAAAGAGGGAGTCTGTGTGGCAGAAGTTGTTCATGTGATAATCTTAAGTGTTATTAATGGACAACTGCATACAGCCTAAGCACCTCTCTCATTCCTAGGTCTATGTTATTTGAATGTCCTCATGTAGTAGGATATAGGATTTATGAACCTAATTTTTTTTTCAGAGTCTTGACAGGATTGGAGATATTAATAATGGCTTCCGGCGTGTATTGGTGAAGCGGAACAAGTGCAGAACCCACACAGGTGTTGCGGAGTGCTAAATAATAATCGCTGAATTCGTTCCCTCATCACTCACTCTCTTCTCACTTTATCTTGCACTGTGATTGTGGACTTACGCATACTTGGGTACGAATATCTGTTGGCTAAGGGGGATTGCTTCCTCTCTTCCTTACCAGTTTGCTTCGCCATTTGCCTCGGTGATAATCTCCTGTATATGGAGATTTTTGACGTGAATGAGGTGTATAGGTGTACGGGAGAGGGGGACGTGGTTTGGAGAGATGGTAGCTTGATGACGTAGGAAAGGGTGACAGAGCGATTCGTTTGTTGCCACCTATTTCGGGATTAAGGCGTCTGGGTAGGGGGTAAATATTACTCACTCGAATTAAATCAGCATTAAAGAGATATAGACAATGCACAAAATGACGCTTACCCCTTACTGTCTTGTATATTTTATTCTTGCTATCTCCGGACGATTTTCTTCACATTTTGATATACCTTTCGAACTAGAGAGGTTAGATACAGGCCTCATTAACCCTTTCACTGATAGGGTGACCTCTTAATCTTACTTAAATCATCTGAGTAGAAAATCTGAATATGCGTGTAAAATGCATAATAAACTGCTAAGGAAAAGGTGCCTGAAATTTTTCCTAAGCCGAAGAGAATACCGCCTAAATCACTGTACTACTGATTCGCTGCCACCCCCGCAACCCTTTGTATCACCCACTTTTATACCCTCACTCACTTTTTTCTCACAAAGTCACTCATTGTTACCCGTTTACTCTCACACCTTCAATCACTTTCTCTCAATCTCACTTTCACGTACTCACACGCCTTCTTATTTTCACTCACTTTCTTTCAAATTATGATTCACATTCTCTCATATCCTCACTTTCTCTCACACCTGCACGTCCATTTATAGACATTACTAGCTATACACTTCCTTACGACAAATAAGGAGACTGTGAACAATGGTCGCAGATAGCGATTTTCGGAATCCAAACACTTTTCAGACTGTAGTGACAAAGTTCCATAACTGTTCGACTACAAGGTGGATATATACTACTGTCAACAACTGCACTTTCCCTTTGTACCCGTTTTTAATATCAGAACTGCTCTGCTGTGTTGACGATCCATTTCAGCCTGTGTGTGTGTGTGTGTGTGTGTGTTTTTTTTTTTTTATGGGAGGAAGAAGGAACCAAAGGCCGCTGTTTTATATCTATTTTCCATATTCTGCTCAATCCAGCTTGACCTTCACCGACGTCATTTCTCACAGTACTGGCTTCTGTACTAAATAATAAACAAAGAATACAATATATATATATATATATATATATATATATATATATATATATATATATATATATATATATATATATATATATATATATATATATATATAAACGTGATGTTTATGTCGACATCATCATTCATTATTTTCTGCTACGTTCTGCTATGGTCTTCTAATTACCCCTCAAGATCCCACACCTTTTATATTGTTACCTTGAAAGACTGAAAAAGTGCAAGTGAAAAGGTATTGACATCAACTTTGAAGGCCTGGATGATGGTCACACAGAGGTCATATGATTCTCCCTTCACCACTCAAAATACCTCCCACTACGTCCAATCCACATCTTCCACTTTCCCCATAACAAATCTATAACTGATTCCACTTCCCTTGTCATCAGTTCAAAGTCCCATCCACTTGTCCCCAGCACCAATTCAGAGTCCCTTCCACTTTCCCTATCACCAGTCCAAAATCCCATCCACTTCTTCCTGTCAACACCTTCCACCTTTCTTATCACCTCTTCCACTTCCCGTATCATGTCTTCCATTTCCCCAATCAAAAATCCAAAGTTCTTCCCACTAGCCCACCAGCTTCTTCCTCCCTCAGCACATCTTCCATTTCTCCACATCATCACCTCCAATAACTAAAAACAAAACGTCTTCAGCTAATCCATTCACCAGCTTCTTCCACATCCACCTTCACCAATCCGAAAGCACCTTCCACTTGCCAACTTCACCACGTCCAATGGCTAAAAACAAAGAGTCTCTACCTAGTCCAATCACCAACTTCCATTTCCACTCTCACTAATTCAGTACACCTTTCACTTCTCCACTTCACCACCCTCAGTAACTGAAAACAAAAAGTAGGTACCCGATTCATTCACCATTTTTTTCCACTACCTCCCTCACCCTCCACTTCTCCACTTCACCACCTCCAATAACTAAAAAGAAAAAGCCTTTGCCTAGTTCATTATGCTCTGCCTGACACTTTGAATCTTCCAGGCCAAAGGGATGCTGGATCCTGTCACTGGAATCCCAATCTCTGGAACCTTGTGATCCCACCCCCTGGAACCTCCTCTCTCTCTTTCCCTTGAAGATGACCCCCCTCCTGCATATGGAAATTCACTCCCCCCTCACGAACCCACTTCCTCCCAACCCCCTGAACGTCGCTCCCTCTTCCTTCCTCCACGCCCCCTCCCACCCTTGAACTGAGCTCCCCTCTCCTCTGAAGCCCCACTCCCCCTATCAATACCCCACTCCTTCCCAACATCCCCACATACCAAACCTTACTCCCTCCTCCCTCCCCACCAAACCGCAATCTCCCCTCCCTTAAAACTCTACTCTCCCTACCAAAACCCTAATCCCTCTTAATTCTCCCAATCTTACCACCCCTGAACCTCACTCCTCTTAGTCTCCCCCCTCCCAGTTGCACTTCCCCCTCCTCCGAAACCCCATTTCCCTTTACCAAAACCTCACACCCTCCCAACCCTCCCAACTGCACACCCACGAACCTCACTTCCTTTTCCTCCTCCCTCTCGATTGCACTCCCTCTCTCCTGAAACTCCACTCTCCTCTCCACTTTCACTCCCCCCACCCCCATCTCACTCCACAGTGCTGCGTTATTGATGTCTGGAGATCAGGCTAAAGGGAGCAGATACTGGCTGAACGCTCGGTAGGGAGGGGACGAAGGGAGGGGATGGAGAGAGACGAAGGAAAAGGAGAAGGGAAGGAAAGAAACAGAGGGTACAAAGTGTGAGGAAAGAGGGAGAACGGTGGAGGAAAAGCAAAGGGAAAGGGGAGTTATGCAGAGGAGGAGGAGGGAGAGAGATGGAGGAAAATGATAAAGGGAGGAGAGAAAAGGGGTACAAAGGAGAGAGAGAGAGAGAGAGAGAGAGAGAGAGAGAGAGAGAGAGAGAGAGAGAGGGAGAGAGAGAGAGAGAGAGAGAGAGAGAGAGAGAGAGAGAGAGAGAGAGAGAGAGAGAGAGAGAGAGAGAGAGAGAGAGAGAGAGAGAGAGAGAGAGAGAGAGAGAGAGAGAGAGAGAGAGAGAGAGAGAGAGAGAGAGAGAGAGAGAGAGAGAGAGAGAGAGAGAGAGAGAGAGAGAGAGAGAGAGAGAAAGAGAGAGAGAGAGAGAGAGAGAGAGAAATGAGATGCAAAGTGTGAAAAAAGAAAAGGGTAGGTGAGGGGAGAGGGAGGGGATGTGAAGGCGTGGAGGGAGATTTATTTCTCCCTATTTCTAGATCCTACCAAGGCGAAATAGCTAGAATACAGCTTGGAATGATGATGATGATGATGATGATGATGATAAACAGTAAAGGCAGAAAAAAAAACGGCACTGGACTAGAACATTTAGCATATTCGGTCAATCTGGAATAATAATTTTCTATTGACTATTCTCCCTCCCTCTCCCTCTCTCTCTCTCTCTCTCTCTCTCTGCGAAAGATTTATAGCCCGTGTCCCACTGTTAGGGCAGCCCAGGTACAGCCCACCCCTAGTACTTATCATCTCACACTGGCACACATTTTGAGTTCATTCCCGTCATACATTTTCGTCTTTTTTTTTTTTGACAATTAGTAGTTTTCTTCTGTCTTCTCTTTTGGTCTCCTCGTCATCTTTTTGTCATATTTTATTTACCTCTTTATTCATTTTATTTTTTGCTGTCCTTTAATTTGCAGTTTATTATATTTCTTCTTTTTCGTCTTCTTATTCTCTATCTTGTTTCTCGCTCTTCGTTTCTAAGTGAACCGACGTTGCCATGCGATGGTCGAGTTAGTCGGTGTGTGTGTGTGTGTGTGTGTGTGTGTGTGTGTGTGTGTGTGTGTCTGGATGTAAGAGAGAGAGAGAGAGAGAGAGAGAGAGAGAGAGAGAGAAAGAGAGAGAGAGTCACCAGGTGGACTCCATCCCTCTCCACCTCCCCTGTGTTTACAGAGTGACATCCGTGCTAATGCCTTCCTATCTCACTCCCCTCCTCTTTCATCCTCTCACTGCCTTTGTATATCGTTCTCTAAATAGCCCCACTGTGTGTGTGTGTGTGTGTGTGTGTGTGTGTGTGTGTGTGTGTGTGTGTGTGTGTGTGTGTGTGTGTGTGTGTGAAAGGGAGGGGGTGTGGTCATTAATGAATCTAAATAGACATACACAATTCAGTAATGCAAAATCACAGTAAACCATGCATGCCTTTCTCTCTCTCTCTCTCTCTCTCTCTCTCTCTCTCTCTCTCTCTCTCTCTCTCTCTCCACACACACACACACACACACACAGTCACAAATCTTTTAAAACACAATCACATTACCATCTCCTTACAACCATCAATAAACAATGTCCCCCTTCACACCTCCCTTCCCCTCAACCCCTATCCCAGCTCCCAACCCCCAACCACCAACCCCCTACCCCCTACCCCCAACCTCCTTCCCCGCACTCCTCCAAACTGGTTTCAAGGCGATATTATTCTTGGCGTTCTTCTAGGAGAAATATTTGCCAGAATTTTGAACAACGCGAGTGAAACGGCATGAGGAAGTGTGGCAATTACTTTTGTTGGGAGAAGCAAGGGAAGGAAATATTAGGGAGGTGGAAAGCTGTGTTGAGAGGATTATCGGTCTTCTGGGGGTGAGAGAGAGAGAGAGAGAGAGAGAGAGAGAGAGAGAGAGAGAGATTGAATGTGTGTGTGTGTGTGTGTGTGTGTGTGTGTGTGTGTGTGTGTGTGTGTGTGTGTGTGTGTGTGTGTGTGTGTGTGTGTTACTTGGCTGGTAGATGATGATTGGTGTGCAGTGTGGGACTTGTCAACTGTCCTTCGCTGTGCCAAGAACAACTCCATCCTTCCTTAGCGTAATTATCTTCCCAACACGAGCTTTCCCTGATCTCTGGGGTATCTTCCTTATTTCCTCTTCAGCGACTGCCTTCCCTTTTCTCCCTTTTATTTATCTCGATTGTTGCTCATACTCCGACACACCTGAATTCCTGTCGGCTGAGACTGTGGCTCTGAATTACGCTAAAACGATTTCCACATGTCTTATAAAAATCCCACCTGCATGTCATAGCAAGGCAGATACATGAAATAGACCTATAATAACTTCTTATTACAGAGGGTTCGATATTAGCATCTTTTCGGTGACATTCGAGGGTGTGCACATGAACTGCTTGGGTAAATGAAGGCTTCTGGGCTTCTGTGAGCGGGGTACCTGCTGTAGTCTCTGTCCAGGGTCAAATACATTAGAAAAAAGAAACGGAAAGGTGTGAGAGGTAGGAATGTGTGACAGGCATGTGTATGATTGGGGCTTGTGTGACAGGCACTTGAGTGACATGCAGGTGTGTGACGGGCACGTGTGATTTGCTGTGGCATGATATGTGTCAGGTGTGTGGCAAGCAGATATGTGATAGGGAAGTATGTAACTGACAGGCGCGTAACAGTTAGGTGTGTGACAGACAGGTGCATAAGAGGCAGATGTGACAGACAGCTGTGGCGAACGGGTGTTATATAGGAAGATGTGTTGAAGAGGTGCGTAAGGCAGATGGGAAGGTTGGTGTTACACAGGCAGGTGTTGGGTGTAGGTGTTTATGAGAGACAACTGTGTGACAGGCTGATTGAGAGAGACACATGTGTGACGCAAAGTTATGTAACTGACAGATAGGCTACGCAATCAGTGGCCACCTGAAAATCACCACTTTCCTCGACTTCAATATTTACCGTGACTCATTTACCCAGCAAAATAAGGAGCGGATACCACCTCGATTCACCGTCTCCGCAATGTAATCATAGTTGTGCTGGTTGCAATTACAAGGGTGCGTTAACATTTCATTCTCTAATTCAAACAGGAAGCAGGAATGGCACGGTAATGAGTGGGGGGGGGGTGCATTCAGCAGGGAGGCGGTTGCTCTTTTTTTTGTTTGCCCTCAAAATTATCACTTTTATCTCATTTATTTTCTTCCCTGCTATTATCGTCATTAGTGGTATGTTATTAGTCTCGTTCACCTATATCATCTTCGTTGTTGGCATACTCACTATCACTAACTAAAATTGCTTTTATCATTATTAGTGCTAGTCATCCAAGTGCCTTTCAATTTTACAATGCCATATCTACCATATTTCATATTATGGTGATGGAATACTAGACTTTTTGTGAGTTATATGATGTTTTGCTTAAAAGAAGAAAACAGGTGATACGTGTTTGGAAAAGTGAACTTCTGCCTCTCTAATTAGGGCTGCTTTTGTGGAATAACTTCCCCCCCCCCCTCCTACCCCTAGAGTTCTATGACATATTCAAGCTACCACAAGACGATTTTCATTAAACCTACGAGGGATCTCTGGTAGTGACCGGGTTGATTAAAGCTATATCTAACCCCTCTAGTTTCACAGGTCTCTCTCGAATTAAAAATAGTCTGAAGATTGCACCATTAAAACATGGAACGTCATCGGAGTGAAGGAGTTAATAACAGAAGGAAATTTAAAACGGATATTGCTTAGCTGAATAGTTTGTGTGTCTGTGATGGCCATGTGTTGATGAATATGTCTGCGTAGTGTAATCGTGTCTCTCTGGGAATGAAAGTATCTGTGGAATGAATAACTGGAGGAGATTCATAAAGGACACACTTTAATTGATGAAGTATGATGGCTGTGGTGCTTGGTGAATATTTTAATGTGGCGTAATGCTGCAGGGGTTAGGGCGATGTGAAGGCAGTTTGAATGTGGCCGCCCCTTACGGGATTAAGGCGTCTGGCTATAGATAAACAGATAGATAGACAGATAGATAGACAGTAATGTTGCCTAGTGTTGCAGGGTACGATTTTAAGGCGTCTGGGCAAAAAAAAAAAAAAGTGAGTTTTTTGTTTCTTTTGGTAGCGTTAGTGTACAATCTTGCTGACATGAAGGGAAAGATCTTGTGCTAAAACGATGAACTCTGTGCCCCTCATGTTCATGTGAAAATACTTCTGTTTCTCGTTGAATATGACCTTTATTTGTGGTCTTTGCATACCATTCGATAATATTCCCTAGACTTAGCTCAGTATTTACAGTTATGAATGACAAGATAAAATGATAAAAAGTGTAACAATGAATAACAAGGTGAGATAATGAACGACAAGATGAGTATTGAATAAGAAGGAGAGATAATGAAGTGAATAATGACATAATGAAACACACAGTAGGACAATAAAGTGAAGGGAAAGAGAAAATGAAGACTTTGAGATAATGGGCGGTGAATGACAAGAAATGATAAAGATGGATGAATAACATTGTGATATCGAAGGGTGAATGGCCCACCCTCTTTCACCTTTTACTTCACTCCCTGTTACTCATCACCCTACCCCTTTCTCCTTCACTCCGTCCACCACTCCGTCCACCGCCAATCACCCTCCCGTTCACACCCTCTAGTCACCTTCCTATGCGAGCCCCACTCCGTCTCTCCCTTGCTCACACCCTACATTGTCGCCCCAACTCATCCACCTTCTCACACACCCCACTCCCTTCTTACCTTACTTCCGCATCACACTCCCCCATTTCTCTGTCCACCCCTTCTCATCACTCCATACTCACCCCACTACCTCTCCTCCTCTCGCCACTTCTCCACCTCTTACCCTATTCAGTCTCACCCCAACCCATTATCTATCAACAATTTACCCCTCCATCCCTCCCCATCCCGTCTTACCCCTCACTTCTCCACGCCCCTCCTTATCCCCTCTCACTGCTCACCCCCTCCCCATCTTTTCTCACTCCTCACCCCCTCCACCTCCCTTCCCCCTTCCACCCCCACCATAGCATTATTGATTATTGTAGCGGCCCAACACTTGTCTCGGGTAAGGTTGGAGCTCCCCTTGCCTTGCTTTCATACTTCCACCTTTATGCGCTCCTCCCTCCCTCTCTCCCACACTTCCCCCCCTTCCCTCTCTTTGCCACTGTACCCCTTCCCTCTCTTTACTTCCCCTCCCCTTCATTCCTTCCCTTTCCTTCTCTTTACTTCCCCTCCCCTTCTTTCCATCCCCTTCTCTCTTCACCTCATCTCTCCTTCTTTCTCTTTACCTTCCCCTTCCCTTCCCTGTCTTTGCCACTGAACTTTCCATCCCCATTTCTCTCTTCACCTCCCCTTCCCTTCCCTTTCTTTACCTCCCCTACCCTTCCCTCTCTTCACTTCCCTTCGTCCTCTCCTTCTCTTCCCTGGCTTTCCTTCTTTATCTTCCATTCCCTTTCCATGCTTTACCTCCTTTACTCTTCTTTCTCTTTGCCTCCCTCTTCCCTTTCCTCTCCTAATTCCCTTTCCCTTCCCTTCCCCTGTTCTCTCCTCTGTTAACTTACCCATCCCTTGCTTCCCTTTCTCTCACTTTCCCTTCGATCTCTGCCTTTCCTCCACTCTCCATTCCCTCCCTTTCCCTTCATTCTTTTTACCTCTCCCTCCCTCCCCCTTTTCTCTCATCATCCCCAATACCCTTCCTTATTTTTTCCTCTCTCCTTCCTTCCCCCTTCCTAGTAGGCGCTGTACCTTACCTCCCTCTCCTTTCCTTCCTCTTCCTCTCGCTTTCCTTACCTTCATCACCTTTTCTCTTTGGCTTATACCTCCTCCATTTACCCCATTTGTAAATTATTGTATCATTAAATATTCTCTTCTCATTCTATTTCTTCCCCTCTTATCTATCCCACTCTTCCCTCCTCTCTTTCTATCCTTTCATTCCAATCACCGTCTGTCCTCCTCCTATTTCCTACTCTTTCTTCTCTCCCACTCATCCCTCCTTTCTCTCTATCCCTTCTCTGTAATCACCTCGTCTTCTCCCTGCCTTTTTCTTCCTGTTTTTACCGCACTTACCTTTCTTTTTTCTTCCATTCTTTCCCTCTAGTCTCCTCCCCGTTCCTTCTTCCTCTCTACCTCGTCTTTTTAATACTAGTAACCTTTTTCCCATTAACTCCTACTTTCTCTAACCATTCTCTGCCCTCAGCCATTTCTCCTCTCTCTCTCTCTCTCTCTCTCTCTCTCTCTCTCTTCCCCTTTCCCTCCCCTTTTCACCGCGGTTCCTACTTGCTCTATTTCAGCTTTATTTTTTCGTCACCAGCACCGCAAATAAGTTATAGCTTACGATACGATCTCCGATATGTGGAAAACACGGCTCACACGCTAGCTGGTCAGAGTTTAACATATACGGATTTATTTTTATCTTTATTTTAGCTTTTATTTGGTGACAGGGATGGTGTGATGTGGAGGGAATGAAGAAGGAAAGGAAGGAGGGAAAGAATAAGGGAATAATGAAGGAAGGAGGAAAAAAATAAGGCAAAGAAAAGAAGGAGAACAGTATGAGTTGTTGATATAGAAGGGAAGGTACCTGGCCTACCCTCAACAGTCATATATTGCCTTTTTTTTTCTGTATGTTTTTATATACTCACTCATTTTTTGAGATGGTGTAATGTGAGAGGAAGTGACGTAACGAAGAAAGGGAGTGGAGAGAGAGAGAGAGAGAGAGAGAGAGAGAGAGAGAGAGAGAGAGAGAGTCACTGTACTGAAAGCTTTAACCACTTCAGCCCGAGTTCGCGCTTCATACTATATTCATGTTAACTACTGGTAATTTTTCGTGACTTAGCTCCTTCAGTCAGGTGGCGAAATGTTCAGTTATTCCTTGCTACATTTTATCTATTTATTTATCTATCTGCCTGTCTGTCTATCTGCATATCGGTGATTCAGTCTATCTACCTGTCTATTTATCTCAATCAGGTTACCATATCTACCCATCTGCGCCGTCTATATCAATCGATCAATCAATCTACCTACCTACCTACCTGTCGATCTATCTATTACCTGTCTATCTATCTATCTATCTTTCTATCCACCTATCAATCTACCTATCAACCTATTTGTCTGTCTATCTATCTATCTACCTATCTATCTATCTATTTATCCCCACATCTCTCTAGCACCTGTCATCTAATTACAGGCACTTAGAATTAAGCAGGGGAGCAAGTTGGTGTTTATGGTACAACTTAGTATTATCTTTCACTAGGGGGGGAGTCGGGGGGGTTGGGAAGTGAAAGTGGGGTGGGGGTGAGGGCAAGAGGGGTGAGGGGTGATGTGGATAGGATGGGGTGGAGTGGGGAGAGCGATAGGGTAAAGTGGGGGTGAAAAGTGGGATTAGGGCTGTGGTGGGGTGGGAGCCTGTGATATGGTGAGGGGTAATGTGGGTGTGATGAGGTGAGGGTGGTGTGGGTGGGTGTGGGGTGCTGTGGGTGGGAGGGAAGAAGTTAAGTGGGGACAGTAGTGGGGTTGGGGTGGGGTGGAGTAGTGTGGTTGGGGAGTAGTAGGATGGGGGTGAGTGGTTGTGGAGGGGTAGAGTCACAGGAGGACTGAGGGAATGTGGGAAAGGGAGAAGGTGGGGTGGGGGGAAAGGGAAAGGTGGAGTGAGGGAGAGGGGAAGTTGGATGAGAGGAGGGGGGGGGTGAAATCCAGCTCGTTGTGGTTGAGGGGACGTGGGAGAAGGGGAGGGGAGAAGTGAAATCGTCTGTTGTGGTTGTTGTACACTTTTCAGTACTTGGCTCTTAACTCTCCTGTGGGACTAACTCTTCTTTAGGCTCTTGACTGTTTTGCTCCTTATCTGCGGTCTTTAACTTTTGACTCTCCAGGGGAATCTAAAGCTCTCTTGTAGGTTCTTGGTTCTACTGTGGACTCTAGAGCTCTCCTGAAGGTGAGGCTTTTAACTTCTTTTTTTTTTTGTACGATGATGTATATTCTCTTTGTATTGTATCTATCGCTGGACAGTATTATGCAAAACAGGAGAGTTAATTCTTGGTGAAGAGCTGATATATTAACTTCTTGCTGGAACGACAGCGAAGCAATTCACCTAACACTATAACATTATCATCATCATCATCATATATAAGCAGAATATATTTGGTACATACTTCTCATTCACGTATAGGTATGTGTTTTCATATTAACTCATCCGTATAATGACGTTCCTTATATAGTACAGGACTATTGCTATGGCCGATAAGAATTCGTAAGTTTATATTCCAACACTAGACTCCAAATTTCCAATCCATAAGACATGAAGGAGACACTTAATTTATATAACCCTTTCCTTTTGAATAAGAACAGTTGCTTATAATTCACGTAGCCAGTAGTTCACTCATGCCACTGTATACTTCCCTTGATTACGTTGTCCTGAACCGAAACTGTGGGAATTGCCAGCCCTAGGTATATGTATTCTTCATTTCATTCTCGTTAACAAAGCACCGATATCTTTACTAGCAGATACTGAGCATGGTTGTTCAACGTGATTTGTCTTCTTCATATTCATTTTCAAGTGGTAAATTATAGCAATGAAGTCAGCAATTAAGTTACACGGGGAAATTAATGTGGCAGAAGTAGTTGGAACTCCAGGCTCATCTGAACGTGAGCCCAACAGACTTCAGGATAAAATCGCCCTCATCCTGCAGCTCACCATCCTCCATTCGGACGATAGGAAGGGAGTTAAGGAACATTTGTAATACCGGGTAGCGGAACCATCCAGTTATACAAGTGCCACCACATCAAGGCGTCCCTCTCCAGCACCGGCGGGAATAAATCTAAAAGTAAAAACTGACAGCGCTGAAATCGATAGTTATACGAGAAAAGAGAGTCAGTCATTACGTAAGAGATAACAGCGACAACCAATGATTAAGTAACAGAGGAAAATTATGCTAAATAACAAACGAGAACGAAAAAATCAATAGCTCGTTAAGTAACTGAAGTCCAAGAGGAAGTGTGCTGTGTTTTATCTCCCCGTCCGCCCTCTTGATCATACGCTCACTCTCCTCTTCCCACTCTCCCCGCCTTGAGAAGGGGTTAGGGGTGTGGGGATGGAGAGGTGTGGAGTGAAGAGGTGTGCAGGTGGAGGGATGTGGGGGTTAGGGGATGGGGGGTGAGGGGAGAGGGAACGGTTGGGACGAAGGAGGACATATGCCGTGTTGTCGAAAAGTCCAACAATTTCTGGGTCCTCTCACTCACTATATAATCTGTGGGACTGTGGGAGGGTATTGCGGGGCACGGAGGCGGCAGACGGATAGAGGGGGATGTGGGTATACAGTGAATGTGAGGGGATGTGGAGAAGGAGGAGCAGGGAACAGTGAAAGAATATAATGGGGGAAGGGGATTTGAAAGGATACTGGTGGAGGGGAGGGGGGTGTGATGGGATGTGGGAGGGTAGAGGGATGCGATGGGATGTGCGAGGATAGGAGGATGCGATGGGATGTTGGGGGTTGGAGGCAGGCGAGGGAATGTGGGGACGAGAGGTGACATGAAGGAGGTGATGTAAGGAAGAGACAAGAGAGATATTAGGGGCTAGCGAGATCGTTTGGGGGCAAGGGAAGAAGTGTGAGGGTCAGGGGGGAAATGTGAAGGGGTCAGGGGGGATGTGTGGGAGTCAGGGAGGATGTGTAGGGGTCAGGAGGGATGTGAGGGAGTCAGGAGGGATGTGAGGGGGTCAGGGAGGATGTGAGGGGGTCAGGGAGGATGTGTAGGGGTCAGAGGGGATGTGTAAGGGTCAGAGGGGATGTGTAGGGGTCAGAGGGGATGTGTAGGGGTCAGAGGGGATGTGTAGGGGTCAAAAGGGATGTGTCAGGGTCAAAAGGGATGTGTCAGGGTCAAAAGGGATGTATGGGGGTCAAGGGGGAATGTGTGGGGGTCAGGAGATGTGTGGAGGCCAAGCAAGATGGATGAGGGGTCGACAGGGAATATGTCGTAGCCAAAGGGGGATGTGTGGGGGGAATATGTGGAGATCAATGGAGAACCCGTGGGGGTCAGGGGGATGTGTAGGGGGGCCAAGTGAAATTTGTGGAGGTCAGGGGGGAAGTGTGGGGGTGATGGGGGTGGGAGGGAATGTAATTACGTAATGCATGCACTCGTCACAGCCCATGAAGTTCTTTGCCGCCTGATCCCAGCTTCCACCCCCCCCCCGGTACATCCGCCATTAACACCTGTCTTATTGCACTCCTATGCCCTACTTTGAAGAACCTAGAGTTTTTCTTGCTTCCTGTGTGTGTGTGTGTGTGTGTGTGTGTGTGTGTGTGTGTGTGTGTGTGCGCGCACACACACACACACAGACACACAGACACACACACACACACACACACACACACACACACACACGAAAACTGACACTTCATTATCCCTGATTTGTAGAAAGAACTGACGGTTGTATATCCAGTATCAGCTGAATTATTATTTGCTCTGTTATATTTCTACATTATCTATTGCCAGACGCCGTAATCCCGTACGGGGTGGCCACAAACAAATCTCCTCCACGTCGCCCTGTCCCCCGCTATTTCACTGCCCTGCTTTCATCTCACACCCCACTTTCTCATATACCTCTCCACTCCATCCCTCCATCTCATCCTTGGCCTCCCCCTCCCTCTCCCCCCCTCCACCTCACTCACATATACTCTCCTCGTCAGTTTCTCACCCTCCATCCTCTCCACATGGCCAAACCACCTCAGTGTGTTCCTCCTAAGGCTTCCTATCACATCCACATCCACACCACAACGCTCCTTTATATCCTCATTTGTCAGCCTGTCTCTCCATGTGACTCCACAGGCTCCTCTTAAATAACTCATTTCCACTGCTCTTACTCTTGACTTGTGTCCCTCCAACAACGTCCAAGCTTCATTTCCATACATTAGAGTTGGTATCACAATACTGTCGTGTAGTAACTTTTTCGCTTCCATGCTCACTTCCCTGTGTATTATCATTGCTTTCAAGGAACCAGCAACCTTTCTTCCTTGTTGTACCCTTTCAAGCACTTCACCCTCCAAACTTCCATCCTTACTCATCACACTCCCTACGTACTTAAACGTACTCACATTTTCCATTTCCTCACTATCCAACCGCACTGTACATTCACTGACTTCACCTCTCTCAAAGACCATCACTTTACTCCTCCCTACATTCACCTTTACAATCCATTTCTTACACACTCTCCCAAACTCATCCACCAAGCCTTGCAGTTCCCCTTCTTCTTCACTTAACACAGTATCATCTGCAAACAACAGTACGGGGAGTTTCCAAACACTACTCTCTCTCTCACTAGGGCCACTCCAACATCCACCGCCCTACCTTGTACCTCTTTTATTACCCCATCCATGTACAGGTTGAACAACCATGGAAACATGACACATCCCTGTTTCAACCCAACCTTCAAAGAGAAAAATTCACTCAGTTCACCATCTACACGCACTGCAGCCTTAGCACCATCATACATATTCTTCACAGCATTCAACAACTTCCCATCTACTCCATATATTCTTAATACTTTCCACAATCCTTGTCTATCCATCCCGTCATATGCTTTCTCCAAATCCATGAAGGCGGCATACAGCTTCTTTCCCTTCTCAAGAAACTTTTCCACTAAAGAATGAATATCTGATCTACACAACCACTTTCCTTTGACATATTACTCGTTCGATGATTATACTGACCAGTTTAGCACAATGACGTTTCTTAAGCTTCATTCTTGTTGCCATTATTTGTTCTGCCCTGATGATGATCCTGTATCTGCTCAGTTTATGACGAAGTATAGATTGGAGGTTACATCTGACTACAGTCTGTTTGATTGACCTGTGCACCTGCGATGTATGGGGAAAGCAGGGTGTGTTTTTTTCGCGGCTGCTGATTGGCCGCCGATGACGTCATTGAAGTAAACGCATTCATGTACTGTAGTGCAACATGCGGACGGACGTGTACACCGTGAGTGAATATTATAGTGCAACATGTGGACGTAGGTGTACACCGCGGGTGGATGTAGTGCAACATGCGGACGTGGGAGTACGACATGAGTGGATAATTTGCTTCAAACATCACTCATTGTTTTATAAAACTTTATTATCAAATTTAATTTTCTCTGATAACAGTAAACTTTTAAAGCTAACTTTGACATCTTCAGCTTCGGAAATTATTCCATATTAAATCTGGCTGCTTGTATTGAAGGCAATAAAAAAATATAAATGTGTTAAAATAAGATGTGGATTGAAATCATTGGCGGCCAATCAACAGTCGCGATTCAAACACACCCTACTGGCCCCATACATCTCAGCTGCACCGGTCAGTCAAACAGGGTATAGTAACCAAGAAGACTCAGACCTACCTCATAATTACCGCGGATCGAATTTCACACAACCACAACCTACAGTAATTATCTGAGTTGTCGGAGTGGCCCAGTTCCGCCAGATGAAAACAGACTGGCTGCAGACGATTTTACTAAGCTTGCTGGGACCTCTCGTGAAAAAGACAAAATTAATTATATTCTCCTGAGTTTGAGACGTTTATCTTGATCAAAATAAAATCGTCTTGCAGTAATCAGAAAAAAAATATTGTCATCGAGGTGAATGGGGTGACCTCGTTCTATTCATCAATCTATGCATCCACTCATTCATTCACATGTTTATTCATCCATCCATTAATTCAATTCCTTGATCTATTTAACATTCCAGTTCTCCACTGATCCGCCTTCCATTTCATCGATCCATCCCTTCTTTCATCCATGCATCCAAACTTCTTTTCATCCACCAATACTTTTTGTCCATTTACCTTTCCTTTCATCTCTCTCTCTCTCTCTCTCTCTCTCTCTCTCTCTCTTGCTCAGTCGTGTACAGTATAAAGAGAATGTAATAGTAATGCAATCTGATTATTCTTGTTCTTTCTCATCCCTTAACCCTTGTAAGGTAACCTGGGGTCTATTGCACCCCATGCTATTTTAGTTAGTGTTTTTCACATATTAATATAAGGTCTTGGGATCTGGTTTTCCCTCTACCTTCCTGACTAGCAGACTAGTTTAGGGAGGTGATGGGGTCAGTTCAAGATCTGACTTTATTTTCGTGCTAAAGGACCTTTGGGGTCCAATGGACCCCAGGTTACCTAACCTGTGATTTTTTTTCCCCATATATATCTTCCATACCAAAAATTATTTATGATGACATGTGCTTCTCTTTCGTCTCAAAGCTACATTGGCCAATGGTCTACTGTACAGCAGGCACTGATAGATAACTGGTGGAACATATCAGTTTTGGTATGGCAGCCACTAATTTTAGTTGGTGTAAAATTTGTCAATGTTTTTAATTTTAATTTTCCTTACAATATTTCGTCACAAGTATTTTCATACATTTTGTACCAAATTGAAGGAAAAGGGCTACAGAAATTGTGTACAAGTGATTGTTTGAATAACTGGGTTGTAAGTATTTTTGGCGATTTTCTAAAGACTGGGGTCTGGCAGACCCCAGGTTACCTGACATGTTACTGGAGTTGTAGGGTTACCTTACAAGGGTTAACTGTGTGTGTGTGTGTGTGTGTGTGTGTGTGTGTGTGTGTGTGTGTGTGTGTGTGTGTGTGTGTGTGTGCGTGCGTGCGTGCGTGCGTGCGTGCGTGCGTGCGTGCGTGCGTGCGTGCGTGCGTGCGTGCGTGCGTGCGTGTGTGCGTGTGTGTGTGTGTGTGTGTGTGTGTGTGTGTGTGTGTGTGAGAGAGAGAGAGAGAGAGAGAGAGAGAGTTCTCCTTTAACAGTTTAGCGGCTACAGTTCCACCCCAGCTGTCAGTTTCCTCGTCCTCCCGCCCCCCGTCCTCTCTCTCTCTGTCTCTCTCTCTCTCTCTCTCTCCTCTTCCGTCTTTCCTCCTTTCCTCCCTTCCTCCCTCTCCTCTCTTTCTCCTGTTTTCTCTCCTCACTTTCTTCTTCTCTCCTCGCTTCTGTTTTCCTTTCTCACCTCACTCCCATCTTTCCTCTCTCCACTCTTTCTTTCTTTTCCATTTTTTTCCTCCGTCCATACCTCTCTTATCTCCTTTCCTTCTCTCCCCTCTGTTCTCCATCTCTCCTCTTTCCTTTTACCTGCCTCTCCCTCTTCCTTTTCTCCTCCCTTCCCTTACCCCCCCCTCTCTCTCTCTCTCTCTCTCACTACTTCTCATTCACCCATTATATTCGCCTGTTCTCTCTCACCATTTCCCTCCCACTCCTCTTTTTTCTTCCTCCACTCTCGCTTCCCACACCCTCCCTCCTTTCTCTCCACCTCCACTAGCGCCTCTGTCTCTTTCTCTTTTCTCACTTCCCTCCCCCCTCCTCGTCATTTCCCCTTTCCCCTTCACACCGTACTTCCCTTTCCTCCTCTCCCCTCTCTTCCCACCTCCTCTTCTCTTTACTCACTTGCTCCTCCCACCTCTCCTCCTCTCTCGTCACTTCCCCTCCCTCTCCTTTCACTTCCCTAGAGGGTGAAAGGGAAGTGCTGTATAGGGCCTTCTAGTTTTACCGCTGCTCCTGTTTTGAAAGTTTGTAAAAGGGTATAGGTGTTAGAGAGAGAGAGAGAGAGAGAGAGAGAGAGAGAGAGAATAAGGAAGAAAGAAAAGAAAATGAATAAACCAAAGACAAGTGGACGAGATACAGAACCTGGAATGTTGAAAAAAAAAGTGCAAAGAGAGAAGTAAATGGAGAAAAGTAAGTGGAAAAAGGGTAAGTGGCAAAAGGGTAAGTGGAAAAAGGGGTATGTGGAAGAGACAAGGCCGGTCTCTCATCGCTTAAGGAGGCTCCCTAGCACCTTTTCCTTAGCGATTTATTTAAAGATATGGCTGGTTAATATCCTTTTGAACGTTAAATCTGGAGAGAATGGCGATATTCAAAGGATTTATATAACACTAAAGATGAGAGTAAGGTATAATAAGTAAAATAAATCGCTAAGGAAGAGGAATTAGGGAGCTTCATTATCTGCCTAGAACACTGACAGAACTGTTGGCAAAGGAAGTGGAGGAAGAAAGTCTTTGCAAGAGTGTAAATGCTAAGAACGTTTCCCTTTTCCTTGGCGATTTGTACGTAATTACTACCCCTCAGTATCGTCCTCTTTGGAACTGAAGGAAACTGTAACACTGTGAAAGCTATGTTGAAATGTGATATGCAAAATAAATCAATAAGAGTACTATGCAGCCTCCTATGTTAACTGAAATAAGGTCAACGTCAGAATGGTGGAGTGTTAGGGGTGGTGGTGGAGGGAGGAATCTGAGGGGGAAGCTGAGTTGATGTAGAAGTAGAGACAGATGAAAGAGATGAGTGGATGTTGAGGTGGAGATAGATGTAAGAGATGAGTGGATGCTGAAGTGGAGTTAGATGAAGGAGATGAGTGGAGTTGAGGTGGAGACAGTCGAAAACAGGAATAAAACAGAGTGAGGTTGGAAGTGCTGGGAAGTAGAAGTGGAAGGAAGGAGAATTTAGATAGGTGGTATGAGGACGTTAACCTTCTCATGGTCGGAAATATTCCAGTATTCTATTCCAGCTAAAACCAGACGATTTTATGCAGCTGAGAGAAGACTGAGAACTGGGAGTGGAAGACACGGGGAGGGAAGTACTGAGAGAGGTGTACTGAAGTTAATGCAGCCACAGATTGGAAGTATATTAAAATGGAAGAGAATGGACGTGGAGTAGTAGATGGAAAATGAAAAGAGAAAGTGCAGAGTATAGGAGAATGAATGGTAACGCAAATATAGTTGGAAAACAGAATATAAAAAATGCTGAAAGTGGAGGAATATATGAATAATGGGGTGCTTTGTAAGGGGAAGTGGAGGAAGAGAGTAGAGAGAAGTGGAGGGAGAGAGTCGGGAGAAGTAGAGGGGAGAGAGTAGGGTGAAGTGGAGGGAGAGAGGAGGGAGGAATGGAGGGAGAGAGTAGGGAGAAGTGGAGGGAGAGAACAGGGAGTAGTACGTATGAATAATGACGAAGGAACAAACAGAAAAAAATAAGTGGAGGGAAGTAAAGCCTAGTAACAAAAACTGAGTGGAGTGAAAGTGGAAGCGGAGCACGACAGTAGGGAGAAAAGTGGATGAGAGAGAGGGAGGTCTGGAAAGGGAAGTGGAGAAATGGGATGAGTGAGAGATGAATGTGGAATGAGAAGTAGAGGAGAACGCGCATGTGGATGACATTACTGGAGTGGATAAGAAATTCGGAGATACTGAAGTGGCAGTGAATCGACGGGGTATGTACAAAGACAACCACCACCACCACCACCACCATCATCATCATCATCATCATCAAAAATAGCATCACAAATGACATCTCCATCACCATTTCCATTATCATCACCATCATTGTCATCACAAACATCAGTATCATCGGCAAAACCACCATCATCATCACACCAATATCATCACCATCATCACTAATATCGTTACCATTATCAACTCCATCATCATCACCATCATCACCACCACCACCAACACTATCAACATCACTATCGACACCACCACCATTATCATCATTACAGTCATTATCAATAGAGTGTGTTTTTATACTTTGTTGGGAAGCGTGTGTGTGTCAGTAAGGGAGGGGAGGAACGGAGGGAGGTGGAAGGGGGAGGAGAGAGAGCGAGGTATGAGGGATGGGGGGCAGGGGAAGAGGGGTATGGTAAAGGTGAAGAGGTGAGAGTGTGGAGGTCCCGCTCCCATCACATCCATCATCATTATCACTCCCTCTATCATCAACACCCTCGTCACTTCCGTGCTGGTGATGTGTGTGTGTGTGTGTGTGTGTGTGTGTGTGTGTGTGTGTGTGTGTGTGTGTGTGTGTGTGTGTGTGTGTGTGTGTGTGTGTGTGTGTGTGTGTGTGTGTGTGTGTGTGTGTGTGTGTGTGTGTGTGTGTGTGTGTGAGAGAGAGAGAGAGAGAGAGAGAGAGAGAGAGAGAGAGAGAGAGAGAGAGAGAGAGAGAGACAGAGAGAGAGAGAGGGACAGAGAGAGAGAGAGAGAGAGAGAGAGAGAGAGAGAGAGAGAGAGAGATGCCTACTCAATGAAAACAATAGTGATGGCTAACAGTATGATTCCACCGGTTTGGTTAGGTTAGGTCATCTCTCCAATCTATATCTATTTCTGTATCTATCTATCTATCCATTAATATTTTCCTCTTGTACTTGTAAAACCATCCCTCTCATACAGTTTCCCAGTCAGACTCTTATTTTCCTAGTCAGGCACGCTCTTGCATTCTTCATTTCTCTTTTCACTGCCCTGTTCTGATGACGTATATATCCTTCTTACTGTCCTTCTACTACCGGACGATTTTATTTATCTGGGGTGACTATACCAACTGGAGAGAGAAACTACAGCCTCCATTAACCCCTTCGCTACAAGACATTTCCCTTAAGGTGAATAAAATCGTCTCGTAATTGGCAAAAAATTTATAGGAATCGTCGAACTCCTCTGGTTAATCTCATACCAAGGTTCATGTTTGCGCCACTTTCAGACGGCATTTTTAGGTTCGATTTCTGTCACTCACATACATCCCTTACTCCTACTGCTGGAATCTATAACCTCTATAACCTTATTAAAATTATTATTATTATTATTATTATTTTTATTATTATTACTCGGCTGCTACTGTATCATCTATAAACAGAAGCACAGACAGCTTTTACTCCTTACCTTCTTTCTTCAGGACGACTTCCTTGCCAAGTGACTCCCTTCTCTTTCAGTTCTCGCTGTTTCATCCACTCACTCACTCACTCATTCACTCACTCACTCACCCTCCCACACACACACACACACACACACACACACACACACACACACTGACTTACCATTGTGACATAACAGCCCTCTCTCTCAAGCAAATATGCAGGGTGATCATCCCCCTCAACGCATTCACCCATCCTTTCACCATCCATCTGTCCATCCACCCACTTCATCCACCCAGCCCATGTATCCATCCATCCATCATTCATCCGTCCATCCACCCAATTCATCCACCCCACCCATTTACCGTTCCATTGCCTCCTAAATTATGGTATATCATTCACCATTCATTCATCCATTCATCCATCCATCCACCCACACCATATACCCATCTCTTGTACCGTACTATCCTGCTCCGATGTGAAACTTCCTCCATACGACCGTATATCCATCCTTCTTGCGTCCATTAATCCAACATCCACCTCATTCACTCACCATCCATCCACACATTATTCAGTCCTTCTTATCTACCCACCATCCATCCATCCGTCCATCCACCCACCAACAGTCTCTTTATCCATCTACTTACCCACCCCACCCCCTCCATTCACCGACATTACCCACCTCATTCACTCACGTCCATTCATTATTCATCCGCTCACCATCCTCCCATCCATCCACCAACAATGCCATTATCCATCTACTCACCACCCACACCATCCACCTCACTCACTGATTATCCGTCTTCTCATTTTCCACCTTACCTTATGCACTTACTATCCATCCACCAACACTCCTTTACCCATCCACCTACCTACCACATCCATACATTCATTACTCATCGCATCTTATCCATTCACCATCCATCCATCCACCAACGCTGCCTTCCACCCCTTCCACCTATTCATCTATCCATCCATCCACCCACCCCGCGTACCGTACCATTCTGCCGAGCTGCGGGCCTCCCTAATTACAGCATATCTGGGCCCCCTCTTTTGCTTGCTCTGGTATTTCGCGCACTTGGAGGTCAGGTAAGGCCAGCTCGAGGCCTTACTAACTCATTTAGGCATACCTGGGGGGGAGGGTTTCTTCCCAGTCCAGTATTTAATCTTACCACATCAGGACGACGACACATTTTGATATTAATTTCTGGTATTATCTGGCTGTTCTCAAGTGTCTAATTTTAACATACCACCACGACATTTCTTGCGATTTTGCGACTCATTCTTGCTGCAATCTTTTTTTTTTTAAATCTATTTATGTGACGGAAACTGGGCAACTCTCAGCTTGAATACCAAGACGTAGTTTCGTGATACTCGATGTGCTTCAGTCATTAGGTACGAATGAGTCACCTTGGTCACCTTCCAACCAGCCTTCTATCCAACCTCGCACTCACCCTTAATCATCCATTCATTATTCTTAAAACCATCCATCTTTTAGACCACCTATCCTGCCACTCATCCTTCCATCCGTCCATCCACAGACACTTCAAACTATCCACTTATTAAAGGATCCATCAACCCTTCCATCCTGTCATCCAGAGCGTCATTCTTTCGGTCATCCTTCCATTCATTCATCCGGTCACCCAGCCCTCAATTCATCCATCCACCCATTCACCCTTCCATTCATCAAACTATCATTCCTACCATTCACCCACCTTCAAACCATCCATCCCTCCAGCCATCTATCTACCCTTCCAATCAACTATCTCTACATCCTTCCAACTATCCATCCAATCCTCCACCCACCCTTTCTTCCATCCACCCTTCCTTCCTTCCATCATCACTCCCAGCCACTCACTCATTCACTTCCAATCACCTTCCTACCCAATCTTCCAACCTTCCAACCATCCAGTCTTTCATTCTTCTACCCAGTCTTCCAACTATCCATCCAACCATCCAGACATTCTTCCACCAGACCACTCTTCCAACCATCGACCAAACCATTCCAACCATCCAGTCATTCATCGACTTACCCAACCATCCAACCAACCATGTTTCCAGCTAGTCATCCACCGACCCAATCTTCCATTCATCCATCCACCTTTCCTTCCACCTACCCTTCCAGCATCATCCATCCAACCACCTTTCCATCCATTCATATTTCCAAACTTTCGACCATCCATCTAACCTTGCACCCATCCAGCCAGCCATCCACCTATCCAACCATCCATCCATCTAACCATCAAACCATTCATAGGCACAGGGACTGTTTACCAAAGCGATTCAAGACTGGCTGGGCTCCGTGGGAAAGAAAAACCCTATCGACGGAGGAATCTCTCTCTTTCTCTCTCTCTCTCTCCACAGCCACTTGACCTGGTTGCCAATTTCAGGCCATATCGAGAGTGAGAGAGAGAATGGCTCCTTAAACACGCGCCTCTTTCTCATTTTAATACTCTCTCTCTCTCTCTCTCTCTCTCTCTCTCTCTCAGTGAACCTTTTTCCTTTCCATCTCTTTTCTCCTCCCCATACCATGCCCTAAGGGATCGAACCATACTTAAGCACGGAGCTGAATGAGAGAGAGAGAGGGAGAGAGAGAGAGAGAGAGAGAGAGAGAGAGAGAGAGAGAGAGAGAGAGAGAGATTTTTCTTCTATATTCTTAACTGTGTTTCCTTTTTGCTTCCTTATCCTTACCTTCATCAAGTGGAATCAGATACCATAGTTACAGACTTTGGAAAAAAACATTAGACCTATGATTATCTTTTTTCCACTGTATTTTAACTACTGCTTTCCCCTGTCACCTCTCTTCCCTATTTCCTTCACTCTTTGCTTTTCTGTTTCTCCTTCTTACTTCCCTCCTTCATTTTCTTTCCTTCCTTTATCGCTTCCCTCTCATCCTCCATCCCTCTACCTCCTCCTGTCCGCTTTACCACCATCCATCATTTCTACTTTCATCCTTACTTTTCTTTTTCAACAAGAGTATCTCTTTCTCCTTCCCTCTCACCCTTTCTTCCTTCCTGATTTTTCCCTCTCCTCCTTCCCTCTGCATCCCTCCCTTCTTTTCTCCACCTAGTACATTCTTTTCGTCTTCCTTCATTCCTTTTAATTTTGCTTCACATTACCAGCCATAGCTAATTCTTTACTCTCCTCTTCTCCCTTTTTTCAAGTTCCTCTTTTCCTCCATCCTTCTACTTCATTTTCTCCATCCCATAACACGCTCTCTCTATAAAGCTTCTCCCTCTCTCCTATTGAATTCCTTTCCTCCTAGCACTTCCTCTTCTTCCTCCCTCTCCTTCCCTTCCCTTTCGCCGTCCCACACATTACCTACCTTTCGAGTATTGTATTCTTCAACATTTCCCCTTCCAAAATCTCTCTCACTCACTCTCAGCACTTTTCTCCCTTTCCCTCCCGCCCCTTCTTCCCTCTCCCCTTACCCCATACCCTACAAAACAACCTCCCCCTCCCCTCCCTTCCCCCAATCCGGAGGGAAAGAAGCCCCCCCCTCCTCCCCCCAGCCGCCCCAGGATTTCCACCCTTAGACCAGGAGAACATAAGGGTCAGGACAAGAATCTGGTGTCGATAGAGGGAGCATGGGGGCTTACGTGGCGGTGTCTTTAAACTGTTTACCTGATCCCTTGGTGTGACTAGACGAGGGACCTGCCATTCTCTCTCTCTCTCTCTCTCTCTCTCTTTCAGCATTGTGTGTGTGTGTGTGTGTGTGTGTGTGTGTGTGTGTGTGTGTGTGTGTGTGTGTGCGTGTGTGTGTGTGTGTGTGTGTGTGTGTGTGTGTTTACCAATATAAGTGTGTAGAGGAGCCCTTTGTGACCATATATACAACTGCATCTTTCATCATCATCATCATCATCATCATCAAAATTCTGCGTCCATGTTCGTGTGGGATGGCAAAATCAGTATCAATATTTTTTTCATCTCTTTAGGGACACGAATCAGAGGAGAAAGTTCCATCCACATCTCCCCCTCCCTTGAGTAAGATAGTAGGAACAGTGGACTACGGGGCCGAGAGGATGTGGTATCGATCTGAGGCTGGGGTAGGGAGTAGTCTGTGGATTCTTATTTAGTTAAAACACTATTATACTTCCACAGGACCCACCAACAGGTCATAAAAACGTCCCCCGCTAATACCACAACATCCATCTTCAGTCAGTCCTAGCGTGTAGATTATTCAGTATGGACGGTAGAGACTAGTGCCCAAAAGGTGATATGAAATTATGTGAGTGGTAGGTGGACTGCATGGCTAAGGTAATGGACTGCCTGGTTTTAGCCTGGGAGAGGAAACGGACAACACGAAGGATAGTGGGTGATGGGGGGCTTCAGTCACTGTGTTCTTGAATCATAGTTTTTCCACCTTGACTGCAGCCTATTTCACTTAGCTTGCTGGCAGAACACAACAGTACTATGAATCTACCTATTTTATCATAGCAGTTCCTCGTGACTAGCATCGTATTACACTACTGACCACTTGCTACAGCCCAGCATTCAGGGAGGGAAATGGCAATGTTAGGCTAAGCTGCAATGGACAAGCGTGCAGGTGTTGTAGGTGTGTGATTTCAGGTCCTCTGCTCCCTTTTTGTCAATTACTGCCAAAAGAAAGGAACAATTTTCTCTCGCCCTTGCACCCAATCACCCATCCATCTACCCATCCATACTTCATACATCTATCCATCCATCCATCTATCCGTCCATCCATCCACCCATCCTTCATCCAATCCTTTCCTTTCCCACTAGGAGTGTAGGGGTCCGGGGCTAGGGTAATTAGTCCCTAGCTAAGGTGAGGGTTATTGCCTTCACTCGCCCCTAAGTGACATTATTTGAGCAGTACATCACAACCAGCCCTGATGTAAACCCTTACTAGAGCTATCCGGGTGAATCAGCTCAACCCACAAGACCACCAGGCGTCTGTGTAAATAATAATAATAATAATAATAATAATAATAATAATAATAATAATAATAATAATAATAATAATAATAATAATAATAACAACAACAACAACAACAACAACAACAACTACTACTACTACTACTACTACTAATAATAATAATAATAAGAATAAAGTACTAGCATACATCTAGGTATTTTCAGTATAAACCTCGATTACCCACATAACAACAGCTCACGTCTCTAACATTTTTTTTCCTCTTCTTCAGGTAAGCTCTCGTTAGATGATGGTCAATGAAGGTGTAAGTAGCAAAGGAGGTTGTGGGTATGTACTGTTTTACTCTATATATTATGTCTAACTCCTATTGTTTTGTTATCTATATCTATATCTACATCTTCGTATCTATAACAACCTACCTATCAATCTATCTCTATATCTATCTATTTGTCTATCTACGTATCTATCTATCTGTATTATCTAACACGTATTGTTTTGTTATATAGTCTGTCCTTAACTCTAGCAGTACTATGCCTTCTTTTCACAAATATTTCGCTACCATCAGTCCATTTTATTCTGCTTACGGTACACTGCTTTTGATAATGGCAATGTCTGATCCTTCATACTCAAAAATCTTTCACAAGTTAAATAAAATCCTCTGGTGAAAGCAAGAATAAGACGCCACCGTAGTCAAAGGGTTAATGAGACGAGATAGTACTACAAACACACGATTAATTTGTTCCTTGGATTCTGTCTTGAAAGAACACTGAGGTATTGTAGAAAGAAAGTGAACGAATTATCTTGAAACTTTCATTCTCTCTCTCTCTCTCTCTCTCTCTCTCTCTCTCTCTCTCTCTCTCTCTCTCTCTCTCTCTCTCCATATATTAAGGCCATTACCATCCCCCTTTCCAGTATTTCAACCAGCGATCTGCCTCTGCGTCTCCAGCGTTCGTCTTAGGCCGGAGCGTGTCAGGCCTCATGAATACGTGGCCTGGTCCTTCCTAGTCTCTTTGCATTCATGGCACACAATCCTGACTCATGCATAAAACATAGGGCCGCCGACCTCAGGTCTCTGCGCATTTACTGTGACAGACTGGAAAAGGGATGCGGGGGAGTACGTGAAAGGGATGGGAGGGAAGGGTGAGGTGAGAAAGGGGGATGAGGGAGGGAGAGATGAAGGGAAAGGAGGAAAGGGGGGAAGTGTGGGGGGGGGGTTTGAAGTGGGAGATCAAGAGATTGTGAGGGAAGGGGTTGTACTGATGGGGTGAAGATGGGAAAGGTAAGGGGATGGAAGACAAGGGGATAGGGATGTGAAGGAGGGAGAGGCGGAGGATGCGAAGGTGTATGAAGGAGAGAGAGGTGATGGGGAGAAATAGTTAAGGAAAAGAGACGAAGGGATGGCGTGAAGAGGGCGTGTGGGAAGAGAGGCAAACGAGGAAAGAGAAAACAGTAAGGTAAGGTGTTTAGTGTGGAGGGCAAGGTTAAGGTGACAGGGGCAAGGAAAGATATGTGAGTGAAAGGAGAGGAGAGGTTAACGAGCAAGGGGTGAGGAGAAGAAAGATGAGGTAAGGAAAAGGAAGGAAGGATTTCTGCTTTTCTATCTCTGTCTGTAACTGGTAGAATAGTTACGTTAATTATAGCCTAGTCAACAAAAAAATGATTAACAGCCTCGAAGGGACCAATACAATCTGGTACTGTTCGCATATTTCGCACTCCTTTATCGATGAAAAAGGAGGAAGTTAGGGGAGAAGTAACTGAGAGGGGGGGGGGGTAAGGGAGAGGGGGAGCCGTAAGGAAAAGGAGGAGAGAGAGGGAGTGGTATGGAAAAGGGGAGAGAGAATAGGGGAAGAGAGGGGCAAGGGTAAGGAAAAGAGGAGAGAGGGAGAGCGGTATGGAACAGGGGGAGAGAGGGGAGAGGTCAAGCATCGAGGGGTAAGGAACGCACTCAACACTCCTTTTGTTCCCGAGAGAAAAGTGTAGCAGTAACTGGTCAGGGGGAGAGTTTAGTGCCAAACTTGAGAGCTTCAGTGACTCTTTACGGTTTTACAGCCTGAAAACTGACTGGACATGAAGTTGCCAAAGTATCCACTGCTAGACTCCTGAGTTTTGTGAAATATTACCGCTGTCACTAACCTATATCAACGTATTTAGTATTCCGGCGCTGAAATACTGTCCACCTATTTTTGAGTAAGATCAGAGTTAGGATGGTGAGGTGATAACATATTGCTTTTTTTTTTTTTCTTTCAACCACTCAATTATTATTATTATTATTTTTTCACTGGAATAGACAGATGAGAAGACGACAAAACGACATGGAGCAACAGCAGTAACAACAATGAGGCACAGAGATGCGGTAACGACAAAGGAACATGCAACAGTAACAAGTAATAATGAAGCTAGATCGAACAGTAAGCAAAGGCAAAATGACTCGGAGCAGTAACAAGTAAGTAACGACAAAGCGACACGGAGCAGTAACGACCGAAGCGACACCAAAAGCTGGGGATTATACTCGGCCCCACGACAGGAGGAGGCAGGGGGGTCGGCTTTGTGCAATGCAGCGAATGTGTGTGTTCTCTCTCTCTCTCTCTCTCTCTCTCTCTCTCTCTCTTTACTGCTAAGCTTTTTGTACCTCAAGATTCAAGGTTCACCATCGCTTCTCTCCCTTCCTCCCTCACAACTCCTTCCCTCCTCCACCATCACCACAACTCTCTCTCTCACTCCCTGTTTCATCATCTTCACTCCCTCCCTTTCCTCCTCTACTGGCTTCTTCATCACCACTCCTTTCTTTCTTCATCATCACTCCGTCACCCACACTTCTACCCTCCATCACCACCACTCCTCAGATCCCTTCCTCCCTCACGGACTTTTTCACTCCCTCCTCCTTCATTTACCGTTCTTCTCCCTCTCTTTGACCTCCCACTCCCTATCCCTCACTCCCTCCATCACCATTATTCCCTCCCTCACCCACTCTCATCACCTACACACCCTTATCACTCCCTTCCTCCATCACTAACATTTCTCATTTCACTCCCTCCCTCATCACCGCTCCTTCTTTCCCTCCTCACATCTCCTTCTCTCTTCACCTCTCCTTCCCTTCTCACCTCTCCTTCCCTCCTCACCTCTCCTTCCCTTCTGACGTCTCCCTCCGCCCCCACCTCCCCCATCCTCACTGCCTTCCTAGCTGAGTACGTTTCTCTCTTTTACAGTGATATTTCTTTTCTTTAACAGTGAATCAGTTTTTCCTTAGTTTACTGATTTTTTCCCCAGCTCTTTTTCTACACAGATTTTATTTTTTTCTCATCTGGATTTATTTAATTTTCTCCCCCCTGCAGTGACGTAACTTTCATTTTCGTACACAGAGTTCAGTTTTGATATATATATATTTTTTTTATTATGTAGATTTCACGACTTGTCTCTGTTAAGGCTAGGGTCGGTGTTCTCCTCGGGTAAGGCGGATCCCTAACACGTTTTTCTTAGCCATTTAGTTTTGGATATGGTAGGTTAATATTCATTTGTACGTTATTTATGCAGAGTATGGCGATATTGGAAGGACTTATGCAACACTGAGGAGGAAAGTAAGGTGTAAAAAGCAAATCAAGTCACTTAGGAAAAGGTGTTAGGGAGCTTTCTTTCCCAACTAGAATACCGGCCTACGAGATATATGAGTTCAGTTCCCTTTTAGTGATATTAACCTTTTTATTTGATAGAATTTACTGGCCACGTATGTTAATGCTACAACATTTATGGATATTAAAAAGATATACACGAGACACTTAAGAGGTGTAATAGGCAAAATAAATCGCCATGGAAGAAGTGCTACGGAGCGTCATATGTCAGCGTTAAAACGGTTCAATATTTCTTTGACTTCATTTCCTTTTGATACACTAACTTCATTTCTTCTCCACAAAAATTATCTTTCGCTTATGAGAGATTGCATGTCTATCCCTCTTCTAATTCTCTCTCTCTCTCTCTCTCCCCCCAGGGAATAAAGACGTCATCGTACTGAAGGGGTTAAGTAGGAGAAAGAGAAGACCGAACACGAAATGAGAGAGAGAGAGAGAGAGAGAGAGAGAAATTCCGAGTGTATTCGTTTACAAGGAAGAAGAAAAAGAACAGTCTACAAACTTCCCAAATATTTTCCTCATCATTTAAAAAAAAGTAAAAAAATAAATCTTACTTCCCCTTCCTGCAGCGTTTCTCCCCTCCTTCCTCCCCCTGTTATTCTTCCCTTTCTTTTCCCCTCTCCCTGTCAGCTCTTTCCCCTTCCTCTCTCCCCTCGATCACATTTTCACTCTCCGTGTTCTCTCCTATTAACCCATTTTTCACTATCCCTCTTTCCCCTTGTTTCCCTTCTCCCACCCTCAGCCTTTTTCAACTTTCTCCCTTCCCCCTTCCAGTCATTCCCCCCTTTTTCTCCTTCCCTTCATTCCCCCTGTCCATTTGCAACTGACCTTCTGTCTATTTTCCCTTCTACTCTTTATCCCTATTCCCCTCTCCCTGCTCTTAGCCATTTCCACCTCCATTTTCCACCTTGTCATCCATTCTTCCTTTTCCCTTCTCCCTCCCATTTTCTCCCTTTATTCCTATTACTCGGTGTTCCCTTCCCGTTTCTTCCAATGTTCCTCTCCCCTCCCTCTCAACCTTTTCCTACTCTCTTTTCACCCCTTTCTCCCTCTCCTCAGCCCATTTCCACCTCTTTCTCCATTCTTTTACCATCCCCCTTAACATTATCCCCCCACCACCACCGTGCTCCCCCTCTGTCCCCTTCCGTTCGTTCACCTCACAGACTTTCCGTTTCTTTCTTACCCAATATCAAAATTTTTCCTCAACCTCACACCTGTACCCTCCTTTTTCCCCTTCTCTTTTCTCTTCTTGATTCAGCTCTACCCTTTCTATTCCCCCATTCTCTTCTCCTCCTCTCTCTCCCTCCTCTCTCGCTATTATTGGCCCTCTTCCAGTGTCTCATATCTCTTCTTCTTCCTTCCTCTTTTCTCCCTTTCTCCTCTACCTCCTTTCTTCTCCTCTTTCTCCTAGACCTCCTTTTCTCTCCTCCTCCCTTTCCCCTACCAGGTCTTTTTCTCTCCTCCTCTCTTCTTCTCCTCCCTTCCTTCTCCCCCTTCTCTCCACCCAGACGCCCCTAAGTGTAATATATACGAGCTTGCATAACGTGGACGGGCTACGGCCACTTCCCTCCCGCTCTCTGAAAGCCTCTCCCCCACCCTTCCCTCCCGTCCCTCCCCCTCCTCTTTTTCCTCTCCCCTTCCGACCCCTCCTCTCCCTCCTCTCTCCTCTCTCCCCCTAGCCTTTTTCCTCTCCCCTCCCTCCTCTACTCCTTTTCCTAACCCCTCCCTCCTGCAACTCTTTCCTTTCCCTTTCCTCCCCCCTCCCTGCTTTTTTTCTTCCCTCTCTTGCTCTTCTTTCCTTTTTTCTTGCCACTCCTTCCTCTTCTTTCTCTCCCGTTGCTTCCATTTTCTCCCCATTTCTTCCTACACCTTCCCTTCTCGTCCTGTCTCCCCCTCCTCCTTCTCCCCTCCCTCCCCTTCCATTTTCTCCTCTCCTCCCCTACTGCCCCCCCTCCACCTTCACCTGAACATTCGCGGATGATTATTACCACACGAGAGGAAACAACAACCTTTACTCATTCAACATTAACTTGGCCCTTTATTTATTTATTTTTTGTCTCTAATTTCACATGGTTCAGTGTCAGTAAAAGGTAATACAGAAGTACATCCTTTCCAGAGCACTTCTTTGTGACTAGGATCATACTCGTGTTAATCTTTTATTGCAAGACCTTTCAAAATGTGTAAGTGGCAATTCTAGGCCAGGTTAAAGTAAAAACTGTATTGTAACATTATTCACTGACTCAAAATTTTCTTTAATCTTACACACGAAATTACTGGCGATTTGAAGGAGTTTTTCATTCATCATTTCCTGTAAAATTTCCACTAATGTTTTTTCTATACTGCACAGTGGTCTTTCTCAGTCTTTCCAGTCGGCTTCAGTTGGAGGGATGGATGGGTGGTGATGGGAGTCGTGCGGGGGAGGAATTGTTTTGCCATCCTTATCTTTGATTCAGAAAAAAAAAAAAAAGATCTATAAACAATTAACCTTGAAATAACCAATAAGCTTTCTCTTATTTGTTCACCTTTGCACTACGTGTATTCCCCCTTTCTCTTCTCTTCCCTTTTTATTTCCCTCTTTCTCTCTCTCTCTCTCTCTCTTTCTTTCTTTCTCTCTCTCTCTCTCTCTCTTTCTTTCTTTCTCTCTCTCTCTCTCTCTCTCTCTCTCTTTCTGTCTGTCTCTCTCTCTCTCTCTCTCCTCTGTATTCTATCTAGTCTTTTCCTCTTTTCTCTCTCCATTTCATCCTGTTTATTACTTTCTCCATCCACTCTATTTTTCTCTTTCCCTTCCCCTACCCATCTTTCCCTTCCCCTCACCTCTTTCCCCACCCCCTTCCTTTCTTCTCTTCCTCTTCTCCTCTCCCTCCATCTGCCCCATCCCCTTTTCCTTCCTCCCTTTCCCCATTGCCCCCTCCAAGTTAAAGATACGGCTCCTCCTCCTCCTCCTCCTCCTCCTCCTCCTCTTCTTCTTCTTCCTCCTCCTCCTCTTCTTCTTCTTCCTCCTCCTCCTCTTCTTCTTCTTCTTCGTCTTCTTAACTCGTCCCCGCACGTTAAGGCCTGGGGAGGGGGGTAAGGGGGAAGGGGGTAAGGGGGAAGGGGTTAAGAGGGGTAGAGGGAATTCATGCACACTGCCCGCCCACCTGCTCTCTCTCTCTCTCTCTCTCTCTCTCTCTCCTGTGTGTGTGTGTGTGTGTGTGTGGAAAGGCTCTTGTTATAACTCCAAGTTTCGCTGTTTTATTGCAGTTAGAGAGAGAGAGAGAGAGAGAGAGAGAGAGAGAGAGAGAGAATGCAGTCTCACGCAGTACGCATCCCTCGAGTGTTTCCAATCGTTTCATGACTCATTCAAAGCACATTAACCCAGATCAAGGTAGAAAAACGTTTGCCTATATATACGCAGTCCCATTCTTATATTTCTCTCCATTATTCTTCTTGCTACCAGACGTCATGGGGTTACAGTCATAAAAATACGCCATGGGATTACAGTCATACGTCATGGGGTTACAGTAATAAATATACTTCATTTCTGCTATAATCTAAGAGTTATATCCAGTTTAGGGGAGCAATCAAGTCATCTCTCTCTCCCACGAAAGACAAGTGAAAGTTTTGCACACTTTTCCCTATTCTTCCTGGGAGAAATAATTCGAAAGAAAATTCATGATTAGGACAAGGAAGAACCAAATATGAGGAAAAATACTGCATTTGACATTCCTCCTTCATTTTCTGAAAATAAATCCATTGCAGTTTACGAAATGGAAATTGTATCCTCTTTTTACTCTAACTTGGCCCACAACTGATTTCTCAGTTTTAGAAATATATTGACACTCGAATATGATACTAATTATTGGAGGAAATCATCAAACGAACGAACGATACTAATTATGAAGAAGTGCAATGAAAACAGTGCACAGTCGTAACTTTGCTTTTTCTGCCATTTAGCTGCGTGAAATCAGCTGCAAAACAACGAAAATCTTAGCCAAGTTAAGATGAGAGGAGTATCGTATGTTTGCTTTAAAAGGAGGAACATGAGAAGAGGGAAGAATATGCTCAGTTCCTCTCTTGGTTATCCCGTGTATTAACACAATCTTGGCTGCGAGATCGTAAGTTTGTTCGTAAATTCGGACCAAGAAATCTTCCAGCATTCTTCCACCTTAAGATCTCCCCTCTTCTCCGTTTGTCTTAATTTCCCCCTGCTTTTCTCCAACTTTTCTCAGTTTCTTCCTATTTTTTTTCCTCTCAATTCAGTGCCCCTTCCTTCTAGCCCTGAGCTTCCTCGCTACTCAGTCATAAAAACTTTTCAGATTCTACTCTCTCTCTCTCTCTCTCTCTCTCTCTCTCTCTCTCTCTCTCTCATGAACCTTACAACTTGTCCAACTGTCTCTCCACCTCCCCCATTTTCTGTCTCCAATTCCCCATCCTTATTTTCCCCTCTTCATTTTCTCCCCAAACCTCCCTTTCCTCTCTTTCCCCTCTTATTTTTCACACATTTCCTCCTTTCATGTTATATTTTCAGCTATAGTCTCTCTCTCTCTCTCTCTCTCTCTCTCTCTCTCTCAAATGAGGTCACACAGCATCATGACCTTTGACCTATAAGCGGGAATTTTACTAGGCATTTCCATGTTTTTTAGGCCAGCATTTTCAACCAGCTTTCACAATATATCCAAACTTTTTACTTTTTTTATGAGATATGGCTGAGAGAGGGCGACATTCGATTTTTTTTTTATAGCTATATATTTCTTTTTAAACTTTCTTCTCGTGTATTACTAAATGTTTATTCTCTCTCTCTCTCTCTCTCTCTCTCTCTCTCTCTCTCTCTCTCTAGCCAGGAAGAATAATTATACTTAGTTATTTGGGTTGGAATAAAATACGCATAGATCTTTGCCTATATTATTCCTTCTTTCCATTTTCCTTATTTTTCTTTTCACCTTTTTATTTTCTTTCACCTTTCGTGTGTGTGTGTGTGTGTGTGTGTGTGTGTGTGTGTGTGTGTGTGTGTGTGTGTGTGTGTGTGTGTGTGTGTGTGTGTGTGTGTGTGTGTATGTGTGTGTGTGTGTGTGTGTGTGTGTGTGTGTGTGTGTGTGTGTGTGTGTGTGTGTGTGTGAATTTGCGTGTAAACAGAAAAAGCACATTCGTGGGAAACCTCTGTACCCCCTTGGGAAATCAAGCCGCACGCAAAAACACACGCATTTCATTTTCTTTCTCTCTCTCTCCCCATTCTTCCTCTGTTTCCTTCCCAAATATTCGTCAGCTCACGTTTGATTCACCATTGCGTGTTTTCTCGTCTCTCATCATCCTCACACATTTCGTCCATCCTTATTTGGTTTCTTTAATTACATATGTTTTCCTAGCTTGAAGTCAATCGTCAAAAACGTTTTCTTCTTCGTCGTCGTCGTCGTTGTCTCCTCCTCCTCCTCCTTTTTCTCCTTTCTCTTCTTCTTCCTCTTCTTCGTCTGCTTCTTCTTTTTCTACTTCTTCCTTTTCTTCCTCCTCCTCCTCCTCCTCTTCTTCTTCTTCTTCTTCTGTTATTTTGCCTCCTAGATGTGTGCTTCATTATCAATGGAAGTAAAAATGGTGACCTGATCAAGGCGACATTAGTTACTGAACTGTGTGGATTATGAAAAGTCAATCCAGATACCCAAACAGAAACAAAGCTTCAAAAGAAACCTTGGCGCCTGAAATGAAACCAGATCCCCCCAGAAGAAACCTCAAACTCTGCAGAAACCTGGGGAAAAATTGAAATCACCCGATATGAGACAGGACCTCAAAGAAAAGGGGGGATGACAAAATAAAAGCTTAGAGACTTCAAACCTCAAAGAGAGAGAGAGAGAGAGAGAGGGGGGGGGGGGAGAAATGTCCTACCTGAAACGAAACCTGGCCCAAAATAAAACCTCAACCCCAAAACGAAGCCTCCAGATCTCAGAACGAAAGCTAGTGAAACAGAAACCTCAACCCCCAGAAAAACCTACAGGGAAAAAAAAATATGCAGTCGAAATGAAACCTGAGAACCGTCCATAAAGCCAGACCCTCAGAAGAAACACCAGACAATAATAATAATAATAATAATAATAATAATAATAATAATAAAATTCACTGAGAACTTTTGGAGATATTGTGCGGGATACTCCGAATCCCGATCCAGATCCGGCCCAAAATTTAATCACTTCCTCCATGACCCATAGCCCATCCTTTCAGAAAATTTTATCGAAATCCGTTCATAACTTTTTGAGTAATCATGCTAACAGACACAGAGAGAAACAAACATACTAACGCTAGATAAAACATAACCTCCTTGGGGGGGGGGGTAATAATAAAGACTCGGACACAAAAGAAAAACTTGACCCAAAAACGAAGTCTCAAGATAAAAAAAATCAGAATCTCCAAAAATAAACCTTAGAAAATCGGAAATGAAACTTGTACATGCCCGAAATAATCCTAGTGTAAAAAAGAAATCACAGTAAACCCTAAAGGAAACTTAAATCCATAGAAAAAGAGCATAACATCTCATAAAATTTCATCCCCAAAATGAAACATTCCAAATATGAAATCTCGACTTCTCAAAATGAAACCTCGGCACCTTAAAATGAAACCTCAGCACCTTAAAATGAAACCTCAGCACCTTAAAATGGAACCTCGGCTTCCTAAAATGAAACCTTGGCACCTTAAATGGAACCTCAGCTCCTTAAAAGGAAACACTAAGTCCCTAAAATAAAAACCTCGACCCCTCAAAATGAAACCTCGAGACTTGAAACCCAGGAGCTCTTCAGACCGAGAGGTTATCGACACCATGGAATGTTTGCTCCGCTGAACGTGACCAGACTAGGCTCTCTCTCTCTCTCTCTCTCTCTCTCTCTCTCTCTCTCTCTCTCTCAAATATTACCGTATATGTCTGTTTTACTATCTATCTGTCTATCTATCTGTCTGTCTATCTACCTATATATCTATCTATCAACATTCAACAGGGCAAGAGAGATGAATGTTAAGAGATAAGTACATACACAGATAACGATAAACCTCTTCTTGAAGAAAAATCAGGTGAGCAGGCTTCCCTTCTCTCTACCTGTCTGTCTGTCTGCTTGTCTGTCAAAACTCAAAACAAACAGACAGACAGACAGACAAACAAGATAGATAGATAGATATAAAGATTGATAGGTACGTAAACAGATTATACATACAAATATAAAAGATAGGTAGATAGATAGAGAGATGGATAAATAGATAAACTGACAGGCTGACCGATAGATAGATAGATTGATAAAAAGACAAGACTGACAGATAGATTTTTGACCTTCAGTTATTGGAGCGTGACCGGCCTTCTTTCTTGCCCACGAACGACTCACAGATAGACAGAGGAAGAGATGAGATAGATTGGAAAGACAGACAGAGATATACGCTGATCGACTGTTTAATGGTTTGATAGCGCACTTATAATGAAGGGACTTAGGCTATGATTAGGTACATAGAAAGGTTGATAGCAGGTGGATAGACAGTTAGGAAAATGTATAGGGTGAGAGACAGATAGATAGATGGATGGATATAGAAAGATTGATACAGATAGACAGATAAACAGACAGATATAAACAGACAGACAGAAGGGCCTTAAAAATAGTAGTAAACAGCATTGAAAACTCAGGCAAGAAAGGAACAGAAATGAGTCTCTTTGCTACAAGAATCGTTAATACACAGGCATTATATTGGATACAAATAAATGATGGAACTACTGTACATATTTAAACTGATAGACAAAAGGAAGTTAGCAGGGGACATCAAGAGATAGTGGGCTAGATACTGATTAGGATAGAAAACGAAAGGTCGAAGGACACAGACTCAACTAAATATCAAACGGAATTAAGCACATACATGAAGACTGGATGATTAGACAAGGACAAAAATATAGACAGACAGACAGATAGAGAGATAGATGCGATGATCAGTAGAACTCACTTTCATTACGACGGCACTAGCATGAGAGAGAGAGAGAGAGAGAGAGAGAGAGAGAGAGAGAGAGAGAGAGAGAGAGAGAGAGAGAGAGAGAGAGAGGGAGAGAGAGCAGTGTTGTCGGAAGTTCACCTCGTTTTGCCCACCCCTGCAGGATATAAACGTATTTCCGATTTCGAATTAAAGTTTCTTATCAGGTATTTCGGACGACGCGATTTGGCCAGCGGGGTCGTAACTCTCTCTCTCTCTCTCTCTCACCAACACTTTCACTGCCACCAGCCTTCTCATCTCCACTTCCCCTCTCACCATTTCCTCAAGTACCACTATCACCACTGCTCCCTCCTTCACCACTACCACTATCACCACTACTTCCTCCACCACTATTTTTAGCTACATCAATACCACTATATTCAGCTCTATACTGCCACTATACCAAGACACTCACTATCACCAATACTAAGCCAACAATATCCTCCATCACAAACATACCTCCACCACAATCACATTCACTATCTTTAACACCACGACAATTTAATATCTCAGACCCTCCACCATAGTAGTACCCATCATTTGCCACCTTAATCATCACAGCTACTCTCCACCACCACATTAGCCACTGGATATGCTCACCACACCACCACCACAGTCTGTACAACCACAATCAACACTACCACTACCCCCACCACTCCTACCACCACAACAAATGCCATCATCACCATCACCACTAACACAACCATGAACACCACCACCACCACCATTAACACTACCACCACCACCACAACCACAATCACCACCACTACCAACAGTACCACCATCACCTCAACCACAATCACATCTTCAACAACCATTTGCTTCATACCTTCACCCACAGGAACCATAATTTCAACAACAACCATCATCTTCAAATTTACCACAACTACTACCACCACAATCATTCAGCTACCACCACCACCACAAAAATTTTCTTAACTGCCTCGACAGCAACCATTTCAACCTACATCCTAACCATCACCACTACAGTTATTACTACCATTATTACCAAAACCACAACTACAACAATCTCCCTCTATTACTACTATGACTATCTTGACCACAAACTACCACCAACCACCATAAATTCCACTACCACACCACAACCACCACATTTACCATCAGCAAAACCTACTCCAGCCAGCACAGCTACAACAATCATCCCTATCACAACTACTACTCCAGCCATCTCAACCACCACAACCACAACTGCTACCACAACCTCCTCCACCACCACCACTACCACCACAACCACAATTAGCCAAATCAACCACCAATACAGCAGCCAGCACAACCACCACCTTCACCCTTACCAACACAACTATCAACAATCTATACATATTAACCACCAACACTACCACAAGTACCACAACCACCAGCACCACAACTATACCACCACCACCACAACTACCACCACCACCTACACAACTACCAACTACCAGCATCATGCACTTCCACCAGGCGGGTCGGGTCTCGGGATAAATTCTGGCAGGGGAGGAGGTGGTGCCAGTAAATCAATTAACCTGAGAGAGAGAGAGAGAGAGAGAGAGAGAGAGAGAGAGAGAGAGAGAGAGAGAGAGAGAGAGAGAGAGACGCCTTCAAGTGGTGGCACCGATATAACAGGGCAGTTCCTCAGCTTCCTCCGTATCCCTTAATGGAGGATGGTGGACTGAAGGAGAGGGATAATTTAAGCCTGCAGTCTAATGGGTTCACGAAGATGAGCCTGAGACCGCAATAAAAACGAATAATCAAACAAAATAAAGAGTCTGAAAGAGGGAGGTTGGTTAGATGTGAAGCGGAAACAACGAAGAGGTTAAAAAGGAAGATGAAAGGAGTTTGGGGAAAAAAAGGAACGCAGAACGAATGAGAAACAAATGGAAAGATGGTAGGTTACGTGTTATGCCCTAATTAAATAATATAACAAAGATATAAACAAGAATACGCTGAAAAGAGAAACGGAGGAGAAGGGGAACTAAAAAAAAAAAAAAAGAAAGAGCTTCCGGGATGGACAGAGTGAGAGAAGTGGTTAGAATAAAAGAAGAAAGACAAGAGGAACTGGAAAAAGGGGGAGGAAATGAAGGTCAAAAGTAGGACAAAGAACAAAGGGAAGAATAAGAAAAGAAAGAAGACTGAGAAGAGGAAATTGAAGAAAGATGGAAATTGAAATGAAAAAGTGGGGTCAGAAAAAGACTATAGTGGATGTACCCAGCCTTAATGTAAGAGGAGGAGGAGGAGGAGGAGGTACAGGGGGGACAAAAGTATGGTCTAGACAGGAGGAAACGTATTCTTGTAGTCCAAGGAGGCTCCCCAGAGCCTCTTTCTTGTCAGAATATTTCTACGTAGGGTAAAACAGAAGAAAAATAAATAAATAAAAATATGCGAGATGCACAGTATTATTTTAAGGAGGGAGTGGGGAAAAGAAAACACACACACACACACACACACACACACACACACACACACACACACACACACACACACACACACACACACACACACACACACACACACACACACACACACACACACACACACACACACACACACACACACACACACACACACACACACACACACAAGGAAAGAAAACAAGAGAGGAGAGAAGAAAAAATAGAAAAAAGTACAAAGAGAAAGACTCAAAAATTTGTCAAGCAAAATGAGAAAATCGAACAGAAAAAAGAGAGAAAAAATATCACCCAAAGTAAGAAAAATGCTGGAAAATAATTGTAAATGAAAAGAGAAAAGGAAAGAGAGAACAAAGAGGAGAAAAAGGAAGAGAAGAGGATAACAAAAGTAAAATATTTGTGGTAAAGCAACGAAAAAGAGTATACAGTATACAGAATGAAACGAAAAGAGGAGGAAATAAGACCAGAAACAGAGGAAAGAAGAGGACAAAGAAAAACAGTATCGAAAGAAAAGAATGTAAAGAGAGAAAGAAAAGAGAAAATGAAAAAAATACTGAAGAGTCTATGAGAGAGAAAAAAAAAAAACGAGAGAAAATGAAGAAATGTTGAAAAGTCTATGAGAGAGAGAGAGAGAGAGAGAGAGAGAGAGAGAGAGAGAGAGAGAGAGAGAGAGAGAGAGAGAGCGGGTCGTATGGCTAGACGCGAGATGGAGGAGGTGTTTGAAGGTGAGAGGTGAGGTCAGGGAGATGAGGATGGTGGAAGAAGAAGAAGAAGGAGAAAGGTGAAAGTAAAGAGGGGGAAGAGGAGGAAGAAAGGTAAATGACTGGGAGGTAAGAAGGAGAGGGCCTTGGAAAAAGCAATGAGGGAGAGTGTCTATGAAAGGGAAGGAAAGTAGGGAGGGATCGAAGAGAGGACGAAAGTGGAAGGGGACAACGAGAGAGAGAGAGAGAGAGAGAGAGAGAGAGAGAGAGAGAGAGAGAGAGAGAGAGAGAGAGAAATGAACATAAAGCCAGAACAAAAGGAAATCGATCACAATAACAAATGATCCGACTTAGAGTGATGGTAATATCCGTCTCTGCATCAGTCACTCACAATTCTCATGCATAAAACAAAATACTATTTCTCTTAATAACACACTCTGCCTAAACTCATATCACAGTTTTGCAATACCCGAAGCAATTACGCTGGATATTGTCAATCGTTAATTACTAGAATATAATGAACAGGTTAATTATGGGATATCAGGAGAGGGCAGATTAACTCGTGAGCGCGGATCAGCAGAAATCTTTAATGGAAAAATAATACACAGGAACATTAAGCAGTGGCACGATTAGATGACATGACTGACAACTGTTCAGTCAAGGAATCATCATCCATCGCCTTTAACATCCTCGTCATCATCATCATCAAGCAAACTGTATGTGTGCGTGTGTGTGTGTGTGTGTGTGTGTGTGTGTGTGTGTGTGTGTGTGTGTGTGTGTGGTTCCCCTCCGCGCATGCCAACGAAGTGTCATGAAAGGTCGCTCTGTGGGACTCCTAACGTACATGTAAATAACTTCTTTAGTGCTTTCACTGGTCGATCTGGAAGTGACAGGCCAGATTGCTTTGGACCCTGGTTCGTCTGAGGCTCTTTGATCTCTTTGGGGACTTGAATCAGAGGAGAAATTAAGTTCCCGGTATAATTCTCTCTCTCTCTCTCTCATACTGCAGCAGATATTAAAATGGTCGCAACATAAGTACTAGGGGGTGAAATCTCCTGTCCCCCTATTGCTACTACAGTACAGAGAGGAAGTTTTAAAGATACCTATCCCTATTTATGGTAAGTTTTACGACAAGCACGAGATCTGTGAGTAGTATCCTTTTTTCTTTTCTATGTCATTATCATCATCATCAACTTTATTATTATTATTATTATTATTGTTATTATTATTATTATTATTATTAATATGATGATGATGATGATGATGATGATTATGGGTAAAACAATCCATACGTATCCCCTATTTTTTCCTTCCATGGACTTTGAGTATCTGCGTCTTGATCCTGAAAAGTAAAATGCTTAATGACACTGATCTCTGGTAAAATTAAGGCATTGTTGTTTTTACTCTAACTTGGTCTCAAACTGCCATCTCTCTTTCTTAAATGCTGAGTTGTAACAATAGATTGACACTAAAGTACGAAATTAGTCACGAAGAAGTGCTAAGGGTAGGACGTGGAGCCGAAACACTGTCTTTTTCTGCCACTGAGCTGGAAGAGGACGAAAATCTGGGTCAAGTTAAAGTTAAGGGAGATTTGTGTCAGTTGGTCAAGATTAAATAGACTGATTTTCTGATCCCATAGAGAGAGAGAGAGAGAGAGAGAGAGAGAGAGAGAGAGAGAGAGAGAGAGAGAGAGAGAGAGACGAAAATAGACCGATTTTCTGATCCCAGAGAGAGAGAGAGAGAGAGAGAGAGAGAGACGACACAGGATTTTTGCTGTTGACTGCACTTACAGTTTCGGACAAATTCCATCGCTTCATTAACTACTCGAACATTTATGAAACTCGGACGTAACATTCTGGAAAAGTTTACTGGCTTCCCCTGATCGCCTCATTGGGTTTCTCATGCCATCGCTCAATGTCTCGTTAAGTATCGTAATGTAGGTGACAGGATTTATGCCCCCGACTGTACAAGTGATTTACTCCTGATTTACTGAGCAGTGTGATTAAATTTTTCAGTAAGATGGGGTTATTCTGTTTTATTCCCGCTGTCCCCAGAACATTATTTTCAGCTTGACAGAGAGAGAGAGAGAGAGAGAGACAGGTAAAAAAAAAAACACACAGACAGACAGAGGGACAAAAAGCGAGAGTACAAAATGTCTCCTGGCACCGTACCCTAATCCCACAAAGCCATGAGATCACAAGGACCATTAAAAAAGGGAGTGAGGCAGGCAGGGGACGTGGTCGATATGTAAACGACACTCAAGGCGAAACTCGAGCCATCAGTGCACCAGGCTGGGTACTCCACTGCCCATCAGGTGTGTGGGAAAAAAAAAAAAACGCTTATTATATGTCCAACAGTCAGATGCAGAGAAAAATGAAAGAAAACAAGGGAAAAGTAGAGGTTATGTTGAGGGCGGGGGAGGAGAATGAGGAGGAGGAGGAGGAGGAGGAGGAGAAGGGGAATATACGTCTCTTCAAATAAAGCAAAGAAAAAGGAGAAGGTGGCATCAGGAATATAAACTGTCTAATCTGTACCAAGAATTAGATACAAAAGAAATTAAAATGTGGAATATAGGTAGTTACCAGCTGCCCTTTAGAAGAGTAAAACGTCTGGTATATATATATGGCCTAACCCAAGAGCATAACTTCACTTCTTTTCCCTCAATAGATGAATGAATGAATGAATTAAAAAATAAATAAAAAAATAGGCAAAAATAAAGTATTTGGGTGTTCATGACCCATTTGGAGTATAAAAAATAGTGTGTTTCTAATCTCAGAGGCATGAAAAAAGAAAAGCCAATAAAGGAAAGAAAATAGGGTGTTTGCTTATCATAAAATATATTAACTAAAACACCAATGATAACACGAAAACAAAAATAATTAAATAAAAAGATAACTGCATTACCCGGTCAAGCTGATTTCCCTAATGGCTCCATATCATTAACCTGATGCCAAATTATTTATCACAATCACCATTAGGGATCTGACTAATTACCATGGCTTTTAGGCCCATCAGATTAATTAGCTCATCAGACAAACTTCACCCTATTAATTTCGGCGGCTCATGCTTGACACTCTCAAGCTCCGATGACTCACTCTTAGCTGAGAATGCTAGAACTGTGCCGAAGATGTGAGGGTTAATTGTGACAGTAGTAACACTCTGAGGCTCCCATACTATCTCTCAGCTAAAGAAAATCATCTGAATTGGTTGGAAAAGAATACTAGAGCTGCTGAAAAAAAAAGTCTGACAATAATTGGAGTAAAATATAGATTTCTCTCAACAGTAAGAGGGTTAATGACCACAGTATTAACTATTCTCGGGTTCCTATACTAACTCCAAGCTGAACAAAATCGTCTGCCGTTAACTGGAATTGAAAAGTAGAGCTGTTCCGGTCATGAGAGGGTTAATTCCGCCCATCAGACCAATTAAGTGGGCTGGTTATTGACTCAGCCCATCAGGTTCATTTACCTCATCACCTCTCGCATACTTAGATTCAACTCTCTCAGAAACTGCCTTATCAAAATTAACCCTTTCATGATCCCGACAACTCTAGTTCAAGTATTAGATTCTAGTTATATCCAGGTGATTGAGGTCGCCTGAGAGAGAGAGAGAGAGAGAGAGAGAGAGAGAGAGAGAGAGAGAGAGAGAGAGAGAGAGAGAGAGTGTGTTAATACTACAGTATAGTCTGTTTATTTTCATCTGACCTAAATACAAAGCCGTGGTTACATGAAATTCTAGAAGGAATGAGTCTCCTTGGTTACTGATCAAATCAACCCTCCAGTCTGACTCGGCTGAAAGGGGTTAGGGATCTCTGTCAGGTAAGAATAAACAGACCATATTATTTACTTTCTCGTGGTATGGACAACTATACTATTCTACACCACTTGACGCCAGACGATTTTATTCATCTGAGAGCGAGTCCTGAGAGCCAGAGAGTGTTAATCCCTGCAGTTAGTTTTCGTCGCACTCTTTTTCTTTGCCCATCAGATCTCCCTCGCTCACTGGCTACTTTAAACCTTTCACTGCAATACCAACTTTATTTTTTTTTTCTGAAATATCCACATGGTTATACTTAAGCCATTAGATTTTCACCCAGTACTTTATTTATTCCAGTAGAATTTTACCCCAAACTTAACTCAACTTAGTAGATTTTTACTCCAAACTTAACTCAACCCAGTAGATTCTTACCCCAAACTTAACTCAACTTAGTAGATTTTTACCCCAAACTTAATTCAACTTAGTAGATTTTTACTCCAAACTTAACTCAACTTAGTAGATTTTTACCCCAAACTTAATTCAACTTAGTAGATTTTTACTCCAAACTTAACTCAACTTAGTAGATTTTTACGCTAAACTCAATTCAACTTAGTAGATTTTTACCCCAAACTTAACTCAACCCAGTCGATTCTTACCCCAAACTCATTTCAGCCAAACAGATGTTCACCCGAAACTTAAATCAGCCCAGCAGATGTTCACCAGATACTTAACTCAGCCAATTACACTTCACCTAAAACTAGACTGGACCTCTTGCTCAGCGATTTATTCTGCATTTTTGTCAATATCCACGTGTGTGTGTGTGTGTGTGTGTGTGTGTGTGTGTGTGTGTGTGTGTGTGTGTGTGTGTGGATAATAAAACGTAAGAACCGCAACATATAAGAGATTGGAAAGGTATAACATGTAAAATAAATCGCCAAGCAAAAGGTGCACAGCAATGATAGGGAAGCATATAAAGCTGTAGAATATGTAAGTAACATAAATTAAAATATAAGGTTGTAAGAGACATAATGAGCAAAGAAATTACAGCACTAAAATAGAGAATAAATCGCTAAAAAACTGGTCCCACGAAGCATCCCAGGTCGATGAGAATATGGCCGCATGTCACCGCCTCATACTTTACTCAGCCCATCAGAAGAGTGCCAGTCAGGAGTTCAGAGGAAGGGGGAGAGGGGTGAAGGAGGAGGGGGAGAGGGGAGGGAAGGAGGGGGAGAGGGGAGGGAAGGAGGGGGAGAGGGGAGGGAAGGAGGGGGAGAGGGGAGGGAAAGAGGGGGAGGGTAGGACTGAGGTATTGACGGCGATGCTACCCCCCTCACCACCCCTCCCCTCACCCTCTTCCACTCTTCCACTTCCCCCTCTCTCCCACTCACCCACCTTCCTCCACCCTCCCCACATCCCCCCTTTCTCCAGCCTCCCGGAGTCCTTGTAGTCATGGCAACGTCCTCTCTCTCTCTCTCTCTCTCTCTCTCTTCATGCTCCTTCTTATTTTATGGTTCCTTTTCCTTTTCCTTCTCTTTCATCTCTCATTTCTCTCTCTCTCTCTCTCTCTCTCTCTCTCTCTCTCTGTATGTGTGCGTGTGTGTGTGTGTGTGTGTGTGTGTGTGTGTGTGTGTGTGTGTGTTCATCTCTCTATCTCTCTATATCGCTCCTCCTCCTACTCCATGTCCTTTCTTTCCTGAGTCTCTCTCTCTCTCTCTCTCTCTCTCTCTCTCACTTCCTGTAACAGCAGCCGTCTCTCCCTTCATCAGACTTGCTAATCACTCTCCTCACTTTACCTTCCCAGTAATGAACCTTTAGTTTCACTCTCTCCCTTTTCCTTTCTTTTACTCTCTCTCTCTCTCTCTCTTTCTCATTTTATTAATTCAATTTTCTCTATTTTTTCTTTCTTTACCGACAGCCCTTATTATTTAGCTTTCTTCAGGTGCTTTTCACTTTCTTCTCGGGAGTTACCTTACGAACAGGAGGTGAAGAAAGCCTTCATTAACCCCTTAATAATAACAAATTCTTCTATATTAATTGGTGTTTCCACGAGCCTGTCCTGTATCATCAGATTTAAGAGACTACAGTGCATTTACTCTAACCTGACAAAGATCCATAACCCCTTTCTGCTCAGTTGATGGCCAAGTGTAGTCAGACTGGAAGGTTGACTCGTGTAGTAACAAAGGAGACTCATTCCTATCTTACGAGTATAACTATGAATTATCGACTTATATGGAATCACGAATTATTAATTTGCAGGAGTGGCACAGTTCTCAGATGAAAAAAAAAAAAAAGTATAGTTAAAGGTGCACGTTCTGATCTCGGATTGTAAAATGATGATATCGTATTTGTGAGGTAGTACGAGAGTTATTTAGGTCGCGAGATGCGTGACTAGAACACTATTTTTTTACGAACGTGCTTAGCTTCCTCTTCCTGGATTTTGTCATCGTAATACCAGGGTCTTACGGTTTCTGTCGAGGTTCTTCCGTTGTTCATCCGGGGTATTTCTTCGAGCATTCTTCCAGCGTCTTCCAGGGTTGTTCCAGGGCTCTGCCAGTGTTCCATTTTCTGACATAATTTAAAAGAACGCTGATTTTTCTTTTCATACGTTCTTCCAAGGCTCTACCAGAGTTCTCTCAAAGTTCCTCGAGGGATCTATTCAACTCCATCCAGTGTCCTTTCATTCTTCTTCCAGGTCATTTCCTAGGTTGTTCTATAGCTCCTGGAGAGTTCTGAAGCTTTCCTAAGTGTTTCTAAATTTCTTTCATGGTACTTCCACGGTTCTTCTAAAGTTCTTTCGAGGTTCAGGAGTTCTTTCAGAGTACTTCCAGGGTTCTAAAAATTTCCAGTGTTCATCTAATGCTATTCCAGGTTCCTTCAAAGATATCCCAGACTCCTTCTAAAGTTCTCTCAAGGCTTTATTCAGGTTCTCTTACGGATCATCTGGAGTTCTTGCTTGGTTCTTTCAGGTTTATTTCAGGTTTACTTTGAGGTTCTTTCAGGGCAATAGGTTTCGTGTGATACATAATAGAGGACTGGTTGTGTGTTCGTTTATTTTTGAGGGATTCTTCAAGGGTTCTATTTATTTATTTACTTGTTTATTTATCATTCGTCGACCGTGGCCTGAATATCCCACTGTTTTCATGATGTGGACTCTCTCTCTCTCTCTCTCTCTCTCTCTCTTTCTCACTCACACACACACACACACACACACACACACACACACACACACACACAATAAAGATAAATGCACACTCATAAATATTCACACACACACACACACACACACACACACACACACACACACACACACACACACACACACACACACACACACACAATGAATAAGCAGGGTAGCGTGCCCCAGGCCTGCCATTAGTCAACGTGACATTATATAAACGTTCTTTTAATCTTCACCCGTGGCAGAAGAGAGAAATATGTGTTCAGTTATGCGGCCATGGTTATAATAATTTAGGTGTGTGTGTGTGTGTGTGTGTGTGTGTGTGTGTGTGTGTGTGTGTGTGAGAGAGAGAGAGAGAGAGAGAGAGAATCCACCTCAACCTCCCATATCTCAGTCCATCGTTTTTCATAATTTTGCACCATTTCCTTCCCTTCTCTTAACCTCTCCTTCATTACCTCATACTGTCTCTCCACCTCCCCCACCCTCATTAACCCATTATCTCTTATCTCCATCCTCTCTCGCCAGCCCTTCCTTCCCACCATCCATTCCTCATTCACGGTTTATAACAATGTCCAGCTCCATCCTTTCTTTCCCATCCATGCATCTGTCATCCATAATCTCCCACTATCTCACCTATCTCTCTCCCGTACCTCCATCTCCCAAACGATGTCTCTTACTGTCTCCCCCAGACCGCTCCCTATCCTTCATCGTTCATTCACTTATCTCTCGCTGTCCACACCCTATCTCGCCCATTCCTCGATCTCTTACCTACTGTCTCACTTTCCCTTCACCCTGTCTCTCCCATATCTCCATCTCACATCCTTTATATCTTCTTATCTACACCCTATTTCCAGACTTTCCTCATCTATCACCTTTTTCTATCTCCACTACTTCTCCTATCTCTCCAGTCCTTCCACTACACTCCCGTCTCTCCATCCTCTTCCTACTATCTCTCCATCACTGTCTCCATCCCACATCCATTCCCACTATCTCTATCACCTTCTTCCTCTCCTCCACCTTTTATCTCTTATTTCTCACTATCTCTACGAAAAATGGAGAAGAAAGAGACCTGTCGAAGATGTAAGGGAGGGAGAGAGAGAGAGAGAGAGAGAGAGAGAGAGAGAGAGAGAGAGAGAGAGAGAGAGAGAGAGAGAGAGAGAGAGAGAGAGAGAGAATGATGATGGCCCCCTTTAAAGCGAGCAGGCACAAGCCACACAAGAAAGAGAGAGAGAGAGAGAGAGAGAGAGAGAGAGAGAGAGAGAGAGAGAGAGAGAGAGAGAGAGAGAGAGAGAGAGAGAGAGAGAGAGAGAGAGAGAGAGAGAGAGAGAGAGAGAGAGAGAGAGAGAGAGAGAGAGAGAGAGAGAGAGCAATTTTTCTAGTTGGAGGCTTTCTTTATTACTCAGAATAAAAAAATGAGAAGGAAAGAGAAACAGCCTTAGGAAGGAAATATCACTGGGAAAGAGAAAATGAAACAAAGATAATGGTGAGTAACAGAGAGACAGAAAGGATGGAAGAAGGAGAGAGGAAAAGAGGAAGAAGAGGAAGTGAGTGAAAAGGACTGCCAGGAAGAGGTTTGTCTGTCTGTCTGTCTGTCTGTCTGTCTGTCTGTCTCTCTCTCTCTCTCTCTCTCTCTCTCTCTCTCTGTCTCTCTCTCTCTCATTTTCCCTTTCTCACTCGCTTTTCCCCATAACGCCCTTTCTTTCTTTCGTCTTAATACCTTTCATCACTGACTTTCCCCCAACTTTTCACAATTTCATTTTCTCTCATGCTTGGTTGTTACTCCCCCCCCCCCGTCTCTCTCTCTCTCTCTCTCTCTCTCTCTCTCTCTCTCTCTCCACCCGATCCGTAGACATCAACCTAAACAAAGATAATGACACACTCCTTTAAGAGTCTTTCACATTCTTCTTGCCATCTCCAGACGATTTTATTCAGCCTGGGTTAGATTTTTTAAACTAGGTTTCATATACATTTCCTTAACTCCTTCCCCACCAAAATGTTTAATGTTCACGAATAACATAACTTCACTTAAAAATAAAGTTAAGGGATGTTTTACTAAATTTCCCCCTCCCCCCTTGTTCGAAAATTCACTCATACGTAGACTATACCGTCGGAAATTCTCTCAGTCACGAAATATGATAATCTAGAGGTAGCTCATCCTGCTGGTATGGGCGTGGAAGTGGGAGTAGGAAATGAATAAATGATGCAGGGTAGATAAAGAAAACGCTGAATAAACTGTCCCAGCAACACACAAGTGGAGAGAAAAAGGAGTGTTATGTATGGACCACCCTTTATATATACAGGGCCCATATTACTGTCGGCTAAGGAAGGTCCCTAACACCTTTTCCTAAGCAACTTGTTATTGCACCTTACTGTCCATTTCCGTGTTACATAATTCATTCCAGTATCACCATACCCTGCACAGATAATGTTCATGAGGATATTAACCAGCCATATTCAAAAATAAATCTTTATGGAAGAGGGAGTACGGGCCTCGAGGTTACAGTTATCAAATTTACCAGCCTAATTAATAAGCAATGTCGGGGTCTCTCCAGATATGCTAATGGGGAGGGTTAATGGGCTCAATCAAATCCTTCATTGCTCTGATAATGGGGATCTGTGGAGAGGATAAGGAGGGGAAGGCAGGAGGGCTACTATCCCCTAACTTAACTTGGCCCAGATATTCCCCTTTTCGCAGCTAATTTCACGCGGCTCAGTGGAAGGAAAAGACCTCTACATCCATGCACTCCATACCACTTCTTCGTGACTAGCAGCATATACTAGTGTTAACCTTTTTTTACAACTCGGCAGTCAAGCTGGAAGGATGGCAATTATACGCAAAGTTATATTAAAACGCGAATAGGATGCATTCTTCTTTACTTTCGGAACATTCTTAACACATCCTCCTAAGTGGTTCATTTTGCATCTCGCGCCACAGTATTCTCTTAAATGTTACTGATGCAAACTATGTCCATTATACCAAAAAGTAAGTAGCAGAGAAAAAGGTATTAAGGTGCAATAAGGAAAATAAATAATTGCATAAGATGGGGTGTTGCGAACGCTTCATTGACAGAAAATACTGGATCATGACGCTAAAGAGAAAGCATGATGACATTCTGCTTGCCTAACTCATTGACGCCGGGGACCTCCCTCCCTCCCTCTCTCTCTCTCTCTCTCTCTCTCTCTCTCTATCTCTCTCTCAATTTTTTCACATCCTGACAACTTTATTCGGCTTTGGTTAAACTTTTCGCACTGGCTGGGGCAAATATGGAAACACACACACACACACACACACACACACACACACACACACACACACATTCAAGAACTTCACACTGATGACGCCTTTTATAAATTTCTTGTCTCCATATTTTTTAAATCGGGGAAGACCTCTTATCAATGATGAGATTAATGAAGGCTATAACGTTAACTTTTATTATTATTATTATTATTATTATTTAGAATATTTACCAATCACCACAAGCCCCAATATTTTAGGGAACGTTGCCGCGGAAGGTCAAGAATGACGGGTAAAATCGGAATCAAAACTCCTATCCACTTTCCTGAGTGTTTTTCCTCCAAGGACTTCAACAATGAGTATGGTGAATCCGTAGCAACTGACACTGATGCCCGGAATAAGATGTAGATCAGTGTCATCCGTGTCGTTTACTGCGGATTTACCACATGTACTTTTAAAGGAGAGAAAAACAGAAGAATAGACAGTACTTTTGACCCAAACTGTGCATGAAAGCAAAAAGATAAATAAACGCATACTTACATGGGCGAAAATTATGGTGCTGATTATACTTACAAACACAGGAATAAAAAAAAGTGACTAACTCTCCTGTAAACCAAAATACAAAATAATTTCTAAGCTGAGGAAAATCGTCTGAAGGTAAGGCTGCATAAAAGCAATAAACGTTATTTAATGGAAAGAGTTAATGGGCAAGAGAAATTCCTTTATTGCTCTGCTAATGGAGAGAGAGAGAGAGAGAGAGAGAGAGAGAGAGAGAGAGAGAGAGAGAGAGAGAGAGAGAGAGAGAGAGAGAGAGAGAGAGAGAGAGAGAGAGAGAGAGAGAGAGAGAGAGAGAGAGAGAGAGAGAGAGAGAGAGAGAGAGAGAGAATGGAGAACAGGTCATACGGTTAGAATTAAGGCAGGTCACGTGAATTTCCCGTGTGGCCTCATTAGAATGGAATGTGTTTAAGGGGACAGAGAGAGAGAGAGAGAGAGAATCATCCAGTGAGCCTGACTATCCATAACTCTACTGATAATTATAACTATCCGGCTGACACACATTTATTTACTCTGAGTAATGAGGAAGGCGAGTTCGATGGTAGGGGTTTTCTGGTTTATAAAGTGATAATAATAATAATAATAATAATAATAATAATAATAATAATAATAATAACAATAACAATAATATAATCTGTCAAATCTTTCGTTCTTTGTTTCTCTCTCTCTCTCTCTCTCTCTCTCTCTCTCCAATTCCGTCCTTCGCCAGCTCTTAGTATATCTCTCTACTCATTCACCAGAGAGACAAAATTTGGAGATTGTTGCTATTAGATGCCTGACGATAAAATGAGATGGCCCCTTCCAACCCCAGGCCATAAAATCGAAAGGCGAGGATTGAAGAATGTGTTTGTGTGTGTGTGTGTGTGTGTGTGTGTGTGAGAGAGAGAGAGAGAGAGAGAGAGAGAGAGAGAGAGAGAGAGAGAGAGAGAGAGAGAGAGAGAGAGAATTTTCCCACTACGTCGTTCAAGTGTCATGAAATATCGTCGAGTTTTCCTTCAAGCTTCCACTACGTTACCTTTGCCCTTTCATTCTATAGGAAATTCTATGTACAGGGACCGACATGGGTTTTAAAGTATACATAATCATCAATATCATCATTAAAGGGAAGACACAATCCACTGCAGGACAAAGGCGATTCTCATTTTCTTTTTTTTTTTTCACTCTGGCCTTGAAGCTGTGTCATCCAGTTCCAGTCTATCTCCTAATTTCTCTCTCTCTCTCTCTCTCTCTCTCACACACACAGACACACAATACTGTATATATTTACCGGCATACACATACACAATAAAAAATAGGCGTATACAAAGTTCCAGACCATTATCGAGGGGAAGAGACTACTTTCCTGGAAATTCTATTATCTGAACTCATTAAGAACTTGTGGCCTTGTTTTTACCCCCTCCTTTGGGTCTAATTAAGAGTCAGAGGGGGGGTCAGGGGCGCGAAGAGGGACAGGAAGAATTCATTTAAGTTGCAAGTTCCGGGCGTCGAAAGGAGGAAGAGGATGAAGAGGAGGGCAAGAGTACCAGAGAGGGGGTATCTTCAGGCGACAGTGTTGAGTGGCTACCCTGAAAATGATTTGGCTATAGTGCTGTACAAGAGTGTGTGTGTGTGTGTGTGTGTGTGTGTGTGTGTGTGTGTGTGTGTGTGTGTGTGTGTGTGTGACTCTAGTGCCGGGTAAGATATCGCCGATTTGTGTGTGTACGTTGTATATCTGGCGAAGGCTGCAAGTTGGCCAAGTGTATTGGGTTTGGCTAAGATTGTGTGTGTGTGTGTGTGTGTGTGTGTGTGTGTGTGTGTGTGTGAGGGCGCGCGCTTGCGTGTGCGAGCGTATGCATGTGTGTAATTGTGTTCCTGTATTCAGCATTCCCTCACCCACAAATATCAATATATAAAAAGATTCATAAACGGGGCAGACCCAGCAAAACCAACCCTTATAATTAAAATCCACTAATACGATACCTTGCTATAAAGTTGTCTTCCTTTAAACCTCACTTAGGCCTATTCCCCTTTTGAGTGATACCTTGCCCGCCTAAACTGAGAGCACGGCATACACCCACCCACCCACACATACATACATACATACACAGATGCATATATACACAGATACATACATTCAGAGACAGAAATACATACACAAAGCTGAACGCGTACGGAAGCCATAGCAATACAGAACAAATGTCAACAACGGCCCTACATTATTTCATTGATAGCACCTCACACACACACACACACACACACACACACACACACACACACACACACACACACACACACACACACACACACACACACACACATTCATATCAGACAGACAGATAGATTGAAAGATAAAAAGCTAGACACTTCATATTTATATACATACATACCGGTACATACATACGATATATAAATAGAGTGATACGTAGATAGATAGATTGATGTAGATATACAGTATGACGTATTTATCTTTGCCACCTCCAGACGATATTGTTTCATATTCGGGAAACCTCTTGTAATGAGCAGTAGTATAACTGTAACGCCAGAACCCAGTGGATTGCAGGCTGAAACTGCACACCTCCTGCAGCTTACCATTCTCCTTTTGGGATATAGGGAGGAAGATGAGGGACGGTTGTTTAACTGGTCAGTGTATCCTTCCGGACATTTGGGTGCCACCACGTGAAGGAGCCCCTCTCCAGCACCCCTCTTGCAGTGAAGGAAATAGAAATAAGTATCCATTAAGCTCCTCCCAAAGCTCTCCCTGAAGCTTAGCATGTCAGTTAAACGGCAGAAAAAAATAAAATGAAAAAAAAAAATGTTCAAAAAATAAAGAGGCTAAAATTGAGTATGCAAAGGTGTAAGCGAGCTCCTTATTATATGACCAGTGATTATGTAACACCTGTGAGGATAGGTAAGGGATACACTGCCCTCCATTTTATATAACGCAATGGCCACAAAGAAAGGTGAGGCTTTTCTTTCCCCATCATAAATTTCAATAATGCTGATGACTAAAAGGAAGAAGAGAGGAGGAGGAGAAGAGGAAGAAGAAGAAGAAGAAGAAGAAGAAGAAGGAAGAAGAAGTAAAAGACGACGATGATGAGAAGAAGAAGAAGAAGGAGGGGGAGGAGGAGGAGGAGGAGGAGGAGGAGGAGGAGGAGGAGGAGGAGAAAAAAGAAGAAGAAGAGACAAAGATTTATTGTTCAACGATTTCATGTTTTATCCCAACACTTCTTCGTGACTAGCACCTTATTCTAGTATCAGTCTCTTGCAAAATCTCTGCATTCAAGTCGGAGCGATAGAATTTTAGGCCAAGTTAAAGTAGAAAAATGGGGGGGGGGGACAATTTTACTTAGGTCAGGAGAGGATTTCTAATTTGAGGGCTTAGATATTTGTGTGTGTGTGTGTGTGTGTGTGTGTGTGTGTGTGTGTGTGTGTGTGTGTTTTAAAATATTTGTTCAATAAAATGTGAAGGAGTGAGGAGTGAAGCGTAAGATGCGAAGGAGTCAGAGTGAGTTGGGAGGAAAAGTAGCGTGAGAGAGGATGCTGAGAAGTAGAGAAGTGTGAGGAGGAAACTGAGAGGGACAGAAGTGTGAGGGAGGAAGATATGGGGCAGAGTGAAGAAAGAAGGTGTGAGGCAGAGAAGTGGGAGGGAGGGAGATAAGAGGCAGAGAAGTGTCAGGGAGAAAGGTGTGAGGGAGAGAATTGTGAGGGAGGGAGGAAGGTGGGATGGAAAGAAGTGTAAGGGAGGAAGGTGGAAGGAAATGAGGTGTTAATGTGGTAAGTGATGATTCTCTGAGGTGTGAGGGAGTGAGTTATGAGGTGTGAACAGTCGGTTAAGAAAGGGAGTGTAGATTCTGTGAGCGCGGAAGGTGTGAGGAGTCCGTGAGTAGTGAGGTGCGAGTGGGTGAGATGCAAGCGAGTGAGGTGAAAGTGAAAGAGGTACGAGCGAGTGAGGTGAGAGTGATGTGGGAGTGAGTGAGGTGTGACGGCAGGGTCGAGGGGCCGGCTGACTTAGAGACGTATGTGTCGATACGTCTCACACCCTCGGGGGGCGGGAGGGAGGAGAGGAGAGAGAGAGAGAGAGAGAGAGAGAGAGAGAGAGAGAGAGAGAGAGAGGTAGGTAGCAAGGAAGGAAAGCAAAGGAGGAGGGAGGAAGAGAGGTTGCAAGGAAGGGAAGAAGAGGAGAAGGGAGGGAGAGAGGTTGCAAGGAAGGGAAGCAGAGGAGGAGGGAGGGAGATAGATAGCAAGGAAGGGAAGCAAAGGAGTAGGAGGGAGAGAAGGGAAAGGAGGGAGAAGGGAAAGGAGGGAGAGGGGAAGGGAGAGGAGGAAGTGAGGCAGGAGAACGAAGTAGAGGAAGGGAGAGGAGAGGAGCGAGAAATGGGAAATAGTAGGAGGAAGAATGAAGAGAGAAGGATGGAAACAGTAAGAGAAGAAGGGAAAAAATTAGTATGGAAAATAACAGGGAAACGGAAAGAAGAGGAGGAAGGAAGAGACGAAGGAGGAAGAAAGGGGGCGAGAAGAGGCAGGGAACAGGAGCAGTAAGAGGAGGAGGAAGGGAAGGAAGAGTTGGAGAGAAAGAGGAGTTGAAGAGGAGACAAACAGTAAGAAGAGAATGAGAGAAGTGAATGGTGAGGGATGCAGTAGGTGGAGGGAGAGAAAAGTGGCAGAGGAATGAGACAGAAACACAGACAAGTGAGAGAGAGAGAGAGAGAGAGAGAGAGAGAGAGAGAGAGAGAGAGAGAGAGAGAGAGAGAGAGAGAGCAATTTTGCCATAAATATTGTACCGATTTCGCTATTATAAACTTTTACATTTTCTACAACCAATTTCACCCACAAATTGTCCAACACATGAAATTTACTGAAATCACTCTGCATGCCGTCCCTGTTTTCTGTGTGTGTGTGTGTGTGTGTGTGTGTGTGTGTGTGTGTGTGTGTGTGTGTGTGTGTGTGTGTGTGTAATATTTCAGCTTAAGTACAGTACCCTATGTATATTTCCTTATGCTACAGCTACCATCATGTGTACTTCAATAACCGCTTTAATGAGAGCACTCTATTATTTGTTCTACCTGCAGACGATTACATTTAGCTTCTAGAGAGACTTTTTGGGTTGTGTGCCTAAAATACGGCCTTAGGTTACCCTCACGCAGCAAAAGATCCAAAGTTGAAGAAAATATCCATGTAAAGACTAAATATAATAACATGACGTCATCTGGTGTGATGGATTTCTACGCTCTTTACTCGAACTCGGCCTAAAATTGCCATCTCTCCTTGAATGCTGAGTTGTAACGAGAGATTTGCACTAGAATACGATATTAGCTATGAAGAAGTGCTATGGAAAGGATGAAGAGCCATAGCACTGTCTTTTTCGTCCACTGGGCTACGTGAATTAAGCTGCGAATGAACATTAATCTGGTCCAAGTTATGTTAAACGACTGTAGTGTAAATTATAAATATAAGGGGTCAGAGAATGAGTAACTGAGGCACCCTAACATGTCCTTGCTCGATTTTCTACTCATTTTACGGTATTACTAAGGAACAAGGAAGAAAGGAAGAAAGGAAGGAAGCACGCAAGCAAGAGGAGAGTAAATAAGTAAGGAAGAAAGGAAAAAAATTAGATGAAGTGAATGAGAAAGGAAGGATAGAATAAAGAAAAGTGAAGGAAAAGACAAGGAAGGACGAAGGTATGGTAAGAGAGAAAGATGGGAGGAAAAACTGAGTAAAGGGTGAAGGAAGGAAAATGTAAGGAGGAAACGAAGGCAAGAAATAAATACTGAAAGAAGAGATGGTCCAGTGGAGTGGCGTCGGGTGGTGAGAGCTGTGGGGAGGGGGGAGGGGATGTGAGTGAGAGGGGTTGAGTGGACGTGGGGGTGGAAGGGGGTGAGAGGGGGTAAGTGGGCGTGGGGGTGGAAGGGGGTGAGAGGGTTGATGGGGATAGGAGGGGATGAGAGGGTTGATGGGGATAGGAGGGAGTGAGGGTAAAGGGGATGGGAGGACGTGAGAGGGTGAGGGGTATGGGAAGGGGTGAGAAGTTGAGGGGGATGAGAGGGGGTAAGAGGGAGGGGGAAAATAGGGGGTAGGATCCACGCCAAGTCTTAGTGTCGAGCGAACACGAGAGGCTTTGGCAGGTCGGAAGGACGAGGAAGAGGAGAGGAGAGGAGAGGAAAGAGGTATGAAGGAAGGATGCAGAGAGGTGAGGTGCGAGGCTGGCAGGAAGGATGGAAAAAGAGGAAAGGGAAGTGCAACGCAGGTAGGAAGGATGGTGGAAGAGAAAAAGAGAAGTGCAAGGTAGTCAGGAGGGATGCAGAAATAGGAGAGTTAAAGAGGATGGAGAAACTGGAAAGAGGTGCAAGTGTCAGGATGAATTGTATTTATAATATGGAGTCCTGACACAAGGTAGGAAAACTGGATGGGGAAAGAGAAAAAAAAAAGGTATCAGGTAAGCATAAAGGGAGAAAAAACAGGAAGGAGATATGCAAGGTAAATAGGAAGGTGGAGAGAGATGTGCAAGGTAGGTAGGAAGAAAGGGTGGAAGAAAATAAAAGAAGAAACTCAGGTGGTCGAGAGGGGGAAGGAAGAGAAGAAAAAGAAAGATGAAAGATAAGCACAGGGTAAGCATAAAGAATGGCAGGTGGAGGAAAATGAATGAATAAGATGAGGTCGCGGGGAGAAGATGGTGAAGGAGGAACTAAACGAGTGGAAGAAAATGGAAAACAAAAAGGAAGGAAGGAAGAAAATGAAGAAATGGAAGGAAGAAGAAGGAAAGTATGGAAGACAAAAATGAAAATGTTGACTATAAAAGAAGAAAAATATGTTATGGATAAGAGAGTCTGAAGGAGGAACCAAAAAAGGAAAGGCAAGAAAGGAAGGCAAAATAGTAGTAATGGGAAATAGGTAGAAAACTGATATTCTGGAGAAGTATGGAAAAAAAGTGCCAGGAGAGGAAAGAAATGAAGGAAGGATTACAGGAGAAAAATAAGTTCTTAGAGCCAGAGGGGGAAGAAGAGCGAAGGAAAGGGACGGGAAGAAGAAATGATGATGAGAAGAAGAAGTTGAAAAAAAAAAATGGATATGCTGGAAGGAGTGAGAGAGAGAGAGAGAGAGAGAGAGAGAGAGAGAGAGAGAGAGAGAGAGAGATACCCTAACCTGTAAGAAGTGAAGACAGAAAATGAAAAAAAGATGGCAGGATAGGAAAATGTGAGGAGGGAAAGGGAAAAATAGATAAAAAGAGAGAGAAAAAAAGACAAGATACGGAAGAGTAAAATAAAGAGTGAGACAGAAAAAGAGAAAAATGAGTTAAAATGAGAATATGTATGGTAAAAAATAAACTGCTTTGGCAAAATGAAAAGAAACAGAAAATCGAATTCGTGAAAAAGTCCCCCATTACACACACACACACACACACACACACACACACACACACACACACACATACACACACACACACACACACCGCAATAAATAGCTCTTTCAACATATCACACAACTACCAAAGCATTCCACAACTTTCTTAAATCGACTACAAAAACTCAGCCAGTTACCACTCAGTCTATACCTTCCACACACTTCCACAACTACCACAATGGCTACAACTGCCCCTATACAACTACCACGTACACCTCTCACAACCACAAACTACTGAAACTTCCCCACATGTCCAACTCACTCCCCCACAACCCACACACCCACCCTCACAACTCCCACACCCTTCCCCACACTTGCACACCTTCCCTCACAGCTTACAAACCCTCACCACATCTCCCACACCCTTCTTCTCAAACCCCACACCCTCCTTCAAACCTCCAACACCCTCCCTCAAACCTCCCAAACCTTGCCCACAACTCCCACACTCCCTCCACGACTACTACCCATTACAAACCTCTCACAGCCACAAAATATCTCCCTCACAACTTCTCCCACAGGGCCTTCTCGCATCCAGCCCCTTATCAGTGAACATTACCCGCTTCCCTTGTCATACCGCGAGCCAGAGATAAGAAGGAGAGCTATAATGTCATTTTCTGTGATAGCCTAAATGAAAAGTGAAAAAAAAAAAGACAAGAAAATTAGCTGGAAATAATACAAGGAAAGCGGAGGAGGTGGTGGCGGAGTGGTTGGAGCTGTGGTCTGGATGAGGTCTTGGGTGTGATTCAGGCTGTAGCAGGGAAGAGTGAGTGAACCTGATTTCGATTTCACCGTGTTCATTACTTTTCCATATGACCTCAGTGATATATAAGAGAAAGGAAACAAAAAAGCTATAGCTGTTTCCCCTTAACGTGGCTCTGATTATCGTCCTTGTGTAGCTTATCTCACGTAGCTCAGTGTGTCGGGAGGGCCATAGTCACGTGCAAGGTGACGTGGTCTACTCCGACAACAACATCCTGGATGCCTCGAATTAAGACGCCATTAGGAGGATGGTCAAACCCGTCCCAATCACATTATCTTTTCCTCCTGGGCCCCTCAGACCGAGGCCTGGGCAGAGAGGAAGTATAGGAGGAGAAGATGGTAAAAAACGGAGAAGTGAAGACGAAGAAGGGAATGGAGAAGAGGACGCGGTACCTATGGAAAGGGAGCGTCGTAGGCTGCTGAAAGAAGAATATAAAACTCTCCGACATAAGCATCGGGCAGAAATCAGAGCGAGAGCACAGGAGGCGTGGGAGATGAGCGAAAGGACTAGAAGACGACGGGGAATGAGGAGAATCGAGGAGCAAGGAGGTGAAACGTCGTGTTAGGTGAAATCATGAAATACAGTGGGAGATACGCAAATAGCACTTGAATAGGCCGGAATAAATAACCTGCTCTCATATCCTTTGTGGGATATAGAAACAAGGTTTACTTTTATTGATTCACTGGGGCAGATGGTTAACCGAAATAGAAAGTGAGGTCTAGAGTTAGCAAATTTTAGCACCGATGGCTCAAGGAAGGAGGGAAACATTTCTCTTAGCAGGGTATATATATAAGAATGATCATAAGGGTGACATAATCAGCAGGAACTCAACAAACTTGCCCTGAACGGGGAGTAGGTTCAATTACTCTCCTGAGGGAGGCAGACATACACCGTCATGAGCATCGTGGTTCAGGTGAATAAAGCAAACTGGAGTTGGGTAAGACATGTGAACATGTAAGGCAAGGTATACGGGTGTCCTAAGCGTAACGTAAAATACCAAAAGACTTCTACCCAGAAACCAGCAACATTTATGTTCGTTTGTCCCCGATGGTGGGGTAAAAGTAAATAGTGGATTTAACTCAGGAATAGATTTTATAATATATACCGGAAGTGAACATAATATACTCAACAAACGAGTAGTTAAGTAACTGAGTTGCACTTAAGTGATACATAAGCGAGTAATACGTTTAGATATTTACCTTGTGTTGAGTTGAAACTTCAAAAACAGTTTTCCATATTTGTAGTAACGTAACTAACTTGTATAATTTGTTTGCTGCACCGTAATAGTGTATGGTAAATCTTCTGCACTCTATTGTTAATATTAAAGAAGAAAGTTGTCTTTGTGTTTTGGAACCTTAGTGTGTGGAACAATCATTTGTTGTAGTCCGGGAGGGAATTGGGACGGAATGAGATACACAATGTGTTATTGTCTTAACTTTAATGTTAAAGGTTCTCTCTGGACTTGTCTCCACACTTCCCACTGATACTGTCCCACGCTACCAACACAACAGCAGTCATTCATCGCGCTCGGGGTGACAATGCGAAGTACACCACTAGTTACTGAGGGAGTGGAGAGCACGACAAGTGGCAGAATAAGACAGAACTACAGCTCGACATCCATTTCATACACCTCTTCTTGACAAGCACAAAATTTTACTGCTAAGACATTTTTAAAACTCTAGATGGCAAAATCACACAATACTAAAGTTCGACATCCATTCCACAGCATTTCTTGACAGGCACCATATTCTAGTGCTAATATATGGTACAACTCAACATTCGAGATGGCGGGATGGGAGATTTACACCAACTTAAAATGAACAGAGTATATAAATATATATAAACCTCTTGCCCATGTGACAAGTGACCCAAGGTAAAGGAGATCAGCTTTACAAAATGTAGTGAAGGAGCCGACTGGACCTGGAGATCAGATTTCTTAACCCCTAATGAGAATCTGACACCTAAAACACACACACACACACACACACACACACACACACACACACACACACACACACACACAGGCAATGTAGCTGTCATATCCTGAGCCCCTTCGGCACGACAAATTTTTCCTTAGCTAAACCATTTTTTTACTCTTTCTTCACTACTCAAATATTCCTCATATCAACGGAGATTTCTCGTAGTTACCTGGTTAGAAAGACCCCTACGCAAGCTCGTCTGTATAGTGGTCTTAACTTTATATTTGATCAGGTGGGTATTCAACTCAGGTGAGACCCGTCGTAGCATGTGTAATGGGGCAACTTGACTTGCAGGAAACATAATGAGTAAACAGAAAACAAATAAATAAAATAAACAACAGAATCTTTTCAGGAAGTATGAATGGGAAAGGAAATGTGCTTTGTGTGCTTTTTCATTGTTTAGCATGCCTACTCCCTCACTTGGTGTACTGTTGCATTCTTCCCGATCTCTTTCTCTCTCTCTCTCGTTTCATCCAGCTTCACAAACTCCGGAAGTGCCATGCATCTACAAGAGAAACTTGATGCCATCTCTCTCTCTCTCTCTCTCTCTCTCTCTCCCTCTCTCCCTCTCTGTCTCTCTCTTTCTCTCTCTATCAGAAGAAGCAGAGGTAAGAAGAAATAGAAGAAAATGAGATGAGAGGAGAGAGAATAAGATGCCAGAAAAGTATAAAAAAAAAAAGAGATGACAAGGGGAAGGGAGAGAAAGAGAGAGAGAGAGAGACAGAGACAGAGAGAGAGAGATGGGTGATAGGGGGAAGCACCAATTTGTCTCCGGAGTGCCTAACTCTTGAAGGTCGTGTGTGTGTGTGTGTGTGTGTGTGTGTGTGTGTGTGTGTGTGAGAGAGAGAGAGAGAGAGAGAGAGTGAGTGGTGAAGTTGGAGGCGATGGGAGGGGAGATCAAGTATTGCGGGGCTGGGGAGGCAGAATACGAGGGGAAGAGAGAGTCTAGGAGTTGGGATGATATGGAGGGGGAGGAGGAGACCGGGTAGGGGTGGAGTTGAGGGTGGGATCGGGAGAAATGGAGTGTTGTGAAGTTGAGGGATCGCCGGGGGAGAGGGAGAAGGGGAGTCTGGTGGGGTTGAAGGAATCTCAAGGTGTTGATAGTGAGGAGGAAGAGGGAGGGGTGGGGAGTCTCAGAGGCTGGGGATGAGAGGGGGGAGATTCTCGTGGTGTTAGGGTAATGGGTAGGGAAAGGGAGTCCAATATGTTGGGGTAAAGTTATTTATACAGAGAGGATGGAGTAGGAAGGGGGTTGGTAGGGGGGACAGGGGGTAGGAGAGGAGAAGGGAGAGAGAGAGAGAATAGAGAGGGGAGGGGGAGATTGCGTGGGTGATAAGGAAGGAGGGAGACAAAGAGGATGGAGAGGGTATGGGGAAATTTCTGAGAGAATGGGGAGAATGTGAGAATAGGAAGGAGATGACTAAAAAAAAGAGTGTGAAAGGGTAGGGGTGTCCATTACTTGGGAGGGATTAGAGGGGCGAGGTGGGGTGGGTGTGAGGGGAAGAGAGATGGGGAATGGCAGTGCATGAGGGACTGGGGAGGGGGGAGGAGAGTGTGAGAGGAAGATGGGTGGGGAAGGTTGAGTGCAAGAGGACTGGGGATGGGAAGGGAGTGCGTGAGAGGGACGGAGGAAGGAGGGAATGTCTATTACAAGGATTTACGTGGCCTTCCCTCCCTCTTATGAGTGGCTTCCGGCCTCCTGCGATTACCCAGCTCACAGTCACACTCAGGCCAGGCGACACACAAGGCAGGGAGGGACGGGGGGGACGGCAGGAGGAAGGAAAAGTAGAGGTGGGAGGAAGGATAGGAGGAGGGAGTTGGAGAGGGAGGATGGGTAGGTGGAAGGGGTAGGGGAGGGAGAAATGGTAGGAGGAAGGGGAAGTAGGTGAGGGAGGGAGGAGGAAGAAGGAGTAGGTGGGAGGAGTTGGAACGAGAGGAAAGGTAGGAAGAAGAAGGAGTAAGGAAGGGACAAAGAAAGTGCAGGAGGAAGGAGGGAACGGAGGAGGAAAGAGAAGAAAAGGGAAGGAGGGAGAGACGGAGGCTACACATCAGGATACGGGGAGAGGGAGGAAAGATGGGAAGGTGGAGGGAAAGACGGAAGAAAAAATTGATGAGGGCCATGGAGAGCATAAGATGAGGAGAAAAAAAGAACTAGAAATGTTTTAAGTAATAATGTTATGAATGGTAATGACAGATTTACAAATAGATAGATAGATAGGTAGATAGATAGATAGATAGATAGATAGATAGAGAGAGAGAGAGAGAGAGAGAGAGAGAGAGAGGATGAAAGGAACGATATAGGAGGGAGTGACGTCGGAGCTGAATCAATGCATTTAACCAGGAACGGGATGAAGGAAGGAAGGAACAAAAACAAGAAAATAAGAAGGTAAAAAGAAAGAGGAAAAAGGAAAAAGGAAATGTAAAGAAAGAATATAAGGGTAAAAAGATATAATATGAAGGAAAGGATTAAGAAGTTAGGGAAAAAAAGGGAAAGGAAGAAGGAAAGAAGGAAACAAACAATAAAGCAAGGAAATGAGAAAAGGAAAAGAAGAGAATGAAGGGAAAGGAAATATAAGATGGGAGGAAAAGGTGAAAAAGTGAGGAAGAGAAGGAATGGAGAAGAGATATAGGAAGAAGCGTAAAAAAGAGGAAGAGGAAGAGGAAGAGGAGAGGAAATGAGGTATCAGATAAAGATGGATGAACATGCACAAAAACAAGGAGGGAAGAAGAGGAGGATAAAGATATAGAAAGATGGAAAGAAGAGAGATGAGAGGAAGGAAGGATGTAAGGATTGATGGAAAATAGGAAGGAAGGAAGGAAGAAGGAAAGATGTGAATGAATGAATGAATGAATGAAAAAAGGAGGGAAGGAAGGAACGAACGAACGAACGAATGAAGAGAAATGAGACGAAGGGAGGAACGAACGAAAGAATGAACAGGGAATGAGACGAAGGAAGGAAGGAAGGAATTAAGGACCAAGAATGAGATGAAGGAAGGAAGGAATGCAGAAAAAGTTGTACTACTGAAGGAAAGTGTGCTAAAAAAATACTGAAGAAATAAGACTGAAAAGGCAAGGAAAGGAAGAAGGAAGTAGGAAAAAGAAAACAAGAAAAAATAAAAAAAAGCAGAAATAAGAAATATGGAAAGAAAGGAGGGAGGAGAGAAGAGGGAGGGAGGAAAGAAAGAAGGGTGAAAAGAGCAAAGAAGAGGGCAAAAGGAAGGAGGAAGGGACAACAGATGAAGGAAGGAGGGTGGTAAGAAAGGAGAGGAAAGAAGGAAGGAGGGAGGTGTGAAAGGAGGAATAAATAAGGAAGAAGAAAAGCGGAGAGGACCAAGGATTACCTCTATAAACCAAGGCGAAAGAGATGGATAGGGAAGGAAAGGAGGAAAGAGGGGGGGAGAGAGGGAGGGAGAGGAAAGGGGAAGGAGAGAGGGGAACAAAGAGGGAATGGATGAAGGGTGGAAAAGGAAGAAAGAGGGAGTGTGGAAAAAGAAGGGATTAAATGAAAGAGGTGGGGTTAATAATAATAATAATAATAATAATAAATAATAATAATAATAATAATAATAATAATAATAATAATAACAACAACGATAATAATAATAAGACGAAGAAGGAAGGGCAAGGAATATGTGGAAGAGGATGAAAGAATGAAGATGGAAAATGAGGAAGGATAAAGAAAGGAAAGAATGTATTTTATGTGATGTCATGAATCAAGGAGAAGGAAGGAAAGGAAAGGAAGAAGGAAGGAAGGAAGAAAAGAGACAGGAAGAAGGGGAAAGGTAGAAACGGGACAGGAGGAAACTGAGAGTGGACAAAAAGGAAACAAAAAGGCAGGAAAAGGGTTACTTGAGGGTAAAATAGATGAAAGAAGAAAGGAAAAAAAGACGACAAGAAAGATGAGGAAGAGAAAAGGCAGGAAGGAGAGACGGAGAAGGAATGAAGTAATGGAGACCGCAGGAAACAAAGGAAGAAGGAAAATAAGGAAGAAAGGAAGGCAAGGGGAAACAGAAAGATGGGAAAAAAGGAAGATAAGGAAAAGGAAAGGAAGACAGAAAGAAGGAAACCATGATGGAGAAGGAATGGAGGAAAGAAGAGGAATGAAAAATAAAAGAATAAAGGAAACGGAAGAAAGGACGAATATGGAAGAAGTGAGAAGTGATAAGAGTAAGAGGAAAGAGAGGAAAAGAGAAAAGAGAGAAGAGAGTATATAACGACACTGACGCCTTAACTGAACCTACACGTTATGACAAGGAGGAAGAAGAGGACGGGAGAGAAGAGGGAGAGGGGGAAGAGAAGAGGAAGACAAGAGAAGAGGAGTGAGATGAAGAGAGAAGAGGAAGTTGGACAAACAGGCAGGGAGAGAAGAGAAGGAATGGAAAGAGGAAGCGAAAGAAGAAAGAAAGAGAACTATAGGGAGAGAGAGAGAGAGAGAGAGAGAGAGAGAGAGAGAGAGAGAGAGAGAGAGAGAGAGAGAGAGAGAGAGAGAGAGAGAGAGAGAGAGAGAGAGAGAGAGAGAGAATATGATAAAAGCAATAGAGAGAGGGAGAAGGGAAGGGGAACGTGAGATGGCAGTAAATATGGAGAAAGGAGTGGAAGGGGAGACGGGGAATAAGGGTGAAAATGAGAGAGAGAGAGAGAGAGAGAGAGAGAGAGAGAGAGAGAGAGAGAGAGAGAGAGAGAGAGAGAGAGAGAGAGAGATGGAAGAAGGGTAATGAAGAAGGGTAATAAAGAGTGAAGGACGGCGGGTGGAAAATGGAAAAAGAAAAGAATGGGGAGAATAAAGCGAGGGAGAGAGAGAGAGAGAGAGAGAGAGAGAGAGAGAGAGAGAGAGAGAGAGAGAGAGAGAGAGAATGTGAGGTACAGCATTGATGGCTTGATTGCAGTGAAGGTTGATATCAAAGTCTCTCCAACCAAAGGCGAACGATAAGCTTGTGTTGGTCTCCTATGAATGGCGTATTATGGAGGAAGCTAAAATACGCCATTGTAGTGAGGGAGTTAAGCGTAATAAGGCCCTGTATATAAACACCTCCTCTGTTGGCCTCTAGACTAAGGGACCTCACCAGCGCCCTCTCCGGTGCAGAAATCTTTGGTAACTGGCTTTTTTTCGACATATGATTAGTTTAGTTTACCAGAATAGTTTATTTATTTTTTGGTAAAGAATAAAAAATTAGAAAACATAACCCATTCACTACTATCACGTATTTTCATTAGGGGGAGGCGGTGGCTGAATCGGTAGAGAGGCGGCCTGCAGTCCTGATGGACCCAGGTTCGAATTCCGGCTGGGGCAGGGACCAGTTTAAGGATTTGAATTTCATAAAAAGCAGACTTTCCTGATCTACCAGATGACCCGCCGACATGTCGTAAAAATACCCCCGCTAATACCAATACACCAGTCCTGTATGAGACAGCCCTAGCATGTATTCAATATGGACGGTGGGTGTTAGCGCCGAAGTGGTGACATGTGGAGGTGTAGGAGGACTACTGGGCCTTGGGATAGGCTACTGCCCCCGAGATATAGGCCCTGAAGCCTTTGCCCCGAGTCGGAAAAAAAAAAAAAAAAAAAAACTTCTTTTGCAGTAAGTTTAAAATATTGCATGCGAGTCTCCTGTGTCATTTATATCACGTGTTTTATTTCGAATTATCTTGGGCTCAGCAAGTTTACCTGCCCTTCTCCCTCTCTTATGAATTTTACACTCAACATCTTATTAACTACTTGTGTGTTTTTCATGTTATATAAACTTAAATAACAAGATAGAAGAAAAAAAATAAAGTGTAAGTCTATGCCGAATTAAGCAGTTTAGGAAAAGGTGGTGAAAAATGACTTGAGACAACGGGGTAGTCCAAGGAACCTCCCTGAAGATGACGAAGGAACAAAGAAGCCCATTTACCGGAACTAAGGAACAAACGCTGATGAAACTTTCTGAACAAAGAGAAGAAAACTAGAATAAACTGATGATGGAGAGAGAGAGAGAGAGAGAGAGAGAGAGAGAGAGAGAGAGAGAGAGTCTAATGCACACTCAAGTCTGGGGTCATTAAGATAGGACATATAGTATCCATGTCCACATTGTCATTGTTCTTGTACCTTGATTGTGTGTGTGTGTGTGTGTGTGTGTGTGTGTGTGTGTGTGTGTGTGTGTGTGTGTGTGTGTACCCCGTCTGTACCCTAGCTGGGGCGACCTACTGGCCTCCTCACCCACTAGAGTTTGGGGTGATCTCTCTCTCTCTCTCTCTCTCTCTCTCTCTCTCTCTCTCTCTCTCCTCCTCCTCCTCCTCCTCCTCCTCCTCCTCCTCCTCCTCTTTGTCCTTTTCTCTTTTTTTTTCTTTTCTTCCAATGTATTCTCATTTTTCTCAATCAGATTTTTTCCTTATATCATTTAGCCTTCCAGCACATCTCTTGCCCTTTTTCTTTCTCTTCTTACTCTCTCTCTCTTTCTTTTCTTCCTACGTTCCTTCTTTCTCATAATCTGCCGTGCCTGAGTTTCTTTGTCTCTTCCTTACGTTCCTAACCAGCAGGGCGCTCTCCCCCCCCCCTCCTCTCTCTCTCTCTCTCTCTCTCTCTCTCTAGGGTACAGGGATAAGGGCTCAGATAACATATTTTCATGTTCCCTGATTGTTCCTTAAGATATGTGAACCAAAAATTCTCTCTCTCTCTCTCTCTCTCTCTCTCTCTCTCTCTCTCTCTCTCTCTCTCTCTCTCTCTCATAAACCCACCGTAATATGTTTATCTTACGTCTTTAAAAAAACACTTCTAGAGCCCTCCATGAAAAGTAGCATCCCTCGCGCTAAGATAAAATGACGGGCAAGAGAGAGAGAGAGAAAGAGAGAGAGAGAGAGAGAGAGAGAGAGAGAGAGAGAGAGAGAGAGAGAGAGAGAGAGAGAGAGAGAGAGAGAGATAGTCCTTTATATCAAACATGCTGATCACACAATGAGAACTTATTGTCTGCAGTTGGAATTTGGGCCCTCTCGTTTTTTCAAGCATCTTCTCTCCAGCAGTCTAAGAGAAAGGAAGAAAGGAAGATGAGAAGGAGAAGGGGTATTAAAGAGAGAGAGAAGAAGATGGCGAAGAAGAAGATGATAATTATGGTTAGGAGGAGAAGGAGGAGGAGAATAAGAGGGTGAAGAATGGGAGAAGGAAATGGGAGTAAAAGAGAGTAAAATAGGAGGCGGAGGAGGAAGGGGAGGAAGAGGATTAAGAAAGGAAAAATAACAGGAGGAAAAATGTAAAGAGAGGGAGGTGAAAAGAATGGGAAGGGGATGGAAAAAAATAAGAGGGGGAGAAATGTTTGGAGAGAAGGTATTAGGATGATAGTGAGACAGCCTATCACTGTAACCCAACTATTACCCCTAACCACCAATACCATCATCCCATCCACTACCCTATCACCACACTACATCACCACCACTACCATCATCAACCCCAAAACCACACTACTTTACAGCCATTGACACTACCAACACACCCCAAAAACCACACTACTACAACTACCACCATCACCAATACCCCAAATACCACTCGACTTCACAACCACTATCACTGTCACTACCACCATCATCTTAATGACTACACTGCTTCACTCCTACTACTACTATTACTACCACTACTACCATCACCCCACCTCCACAGTCGCAATCACCCCAATCAACACCACTATCATCTTTAACACCAACAATACCACAACTACTACAACTGCTGTCACCATCCCACAACCCATATCAACACCACTACCATCATCATCCCAACCAGCACGACCACACACCACTCCTATCACCATCACTGTCTCCACCATCGCCACCCCACCACCACCATCATTCCATCCACCACCACCACCACAAGAAGAAGAGGAAGAACAACAAAAACAACAATAAGACTACCACGATCACCTCAACCACTACTACCACAACTACCACAATTCTCTACCACCATACCACACCCACCAACCCTAGCGTCAATTTCCTGGTGCCATTACAAAGATATATATACTGTTTTGTGGCACGTTTGGGCATTTCCATAATTCTGTCATTTCTCTTCCCTGACGTACTGAGAGAGAGAGAGAGAGAGAGAGAGAGAGAGAGAGAGAGAGAGAGAGAGAGAGAGAGAGAGAGAGAGAGTACTCTGATTTGACTCAAATATTTTAAGAGATAATTTAGTCAGACTCTTGAACCCATTAAGAGTTTACCGAAATTCTTGATCCCTATACGAATTAATTTAGTCAGACTCATGTTCCTTTTACTAATATAGTCAGACTCTTGATCCCCTTACAATTTAGTCAGACTTTTTAACCACTTACGAATTAATTTAGTAAGGCCATTGACCCTTTTACGAGTTACTTTTGTCAGATTCTTAACCCTTCTACGAATTGCTTAGACTCTTGACCCTTTTCAGTCAGTGGATGTCACGCTCAGTCTATTTTTGATGTCATTCAGATCAAGAAAGATTTTATGAACGGTATAGATTAAAAATACAGCTTTCATTTACTCCATCAATACACGAAGTCTCCTCTAATAATAATAATAATAATAATAATAATAATAATAATAATAATAATAATAATAGTAGTAGTAATAATAATAATAATAGCAATAATAATCAATACGTTATCAGACTGAAGGCGTTAAGTGATAAATTACAATGGTGAAACTACGACTATTATTATTATTATTATTATTATTAACTTTCATGGTCTAAGAAGGCTGAGTCGGTGTTAGTCTCGTGTAGTGACGTCATACTCTCCTAGAAGGAATTCAATTACACTGGAGAGGAGGAAGAGGAGGAGGTAAAGAGGGAAGAGGGTGAGGGAATAGAAGGAAAGTGATGATGATGATGACGATGATGATGATGATAATGAGGAGGAGGAGGTGGGAGCTGTAAGAATTGTGGAATTATGAAGGGAGGGGAGGAAGGAGTCAAAAAGGATGAGAGAGAGAGAGAGAGAGAGAGAGAGAGAGAGAGAGAGAGAGAGAGAGAGAGAGAGAGAGAGAGAGAGAGAGGTGAACGAACCACAGTAAAAGTGAGGAGGGGGTGGAGGAGGAGGAGATTAGAGGAAAGGGAAAAGGAACATGTTGTGCTGAAGGAAGAGAAGAGGAGGGATGAGAGAAGGCTCAAGGCATGCAAAGGGGGAGGGGAGGGGAGGGGAGAAAGTGAAATGCCAAGGATAGAGAGGGAGAGGAAGGAAGAGGAGGGGATTTTGGAGGGGGAGGGAGTAGAGGAGGAGGAAAATGCCGAGGACTGGAAGCGGGGAGAGAGAGAGAGAGAGAGAGAGAGAGAGAAAGAGAGAGATTAGAAGGAATGTGTTGCTGAACGTGAAAGAAGGGAAGAGGACGTGGGGGGAGGGAGGTGGAATGAGACAAGGAAAGGAAGATGAAGAATGGAAGGGTGCGAATGAAGGAGAGGAAAGGGGAGTGAGGGAGATGTCTCGTGTGTTGCTGGGCCTGGATAGTCAGCATTATCAGTGTCTATCCTGCAACATTTATTCATTTCCTACTCATTGCCACAACCCCACCCACACCGGCAGACTGAGCCATTCCCACAACATATACTGCCAGAGGAGTTTCTTGGGATGTGCTATTAAATGACCACCCTGTATATATAATAACAATTGGTACCCATGTAAAGGAGGAGGAGGAGGAGGAGAAGAAAATTGAAAAAGTGCCAGAATGAAATGGGTACACCTTTAAGCGCATTACCAAACAAACTTTTTTTTATTGGATTATATTACATCTGATATACTTTAAAAATATAACACTGATAAACACTTACAAGAAAATGGCGCATCACGGTCTTAATTTTAACAGGCAGTCGAAGGGTTAGCGTTTCGAGAATTCCATTAACAACTCACTAATTAATCCGTTCTAAATTGGTTGATATCAAACAGCCTACTCGTCATGCTAACACACACACACACGCACACACACACACACACACACACACACACACACACACACACACACACACACACACACACACACACACACACACACACACACACACACACACACACTCTCTCTCTCTCTCTCTCTCTCTCTCTCTCTCTCAGTAAACATCACACAGCCTACTACTGGTGATCAGTCACTTTCATTTCAAGCTTCTGTAGCGATAACGAGGACAGATTAATTACCGTCATCTCTCTCTCTCTCTCTCTCTCTCTCTCTCTCCACTGACAGTTATCTCCCTCTGTCTCGCCAGGGTTGTGTAGCGAGGACGAGGAGAGACTGGTACGAGACCTCTTCCGTGGCTACAACAAGCTCATCCGCCCAGTCGAGAACATGACCTACAATGTGGATGTGGCGTTCGGTCTGGCCTTCATCCAGCTCATCAATGTGGTAAGTGGATGAGGTGGAATGAGGAACAGGGTGGATGAGGAGCAAAGAGAAGGATGGATAATGGAGAGCAAGGAGAAGGGTTGATAAGGGAGAGCAAAGAGAAGGATGGATGAGGGGGGAGCAAGGAGAAGAATGGATGTAGGGGAGGAAGGAGAAGGGTGGATGAGGAGGAGCAAGGAGAAGTGTTTGATGAGGAGAAGCAAGGAGAAGGGTGGATGAGGAGGAGCAAGGAGAAGGGTGGATGAGGGGGACCAAGGAGAAGGGTGGATAAAGGGCAGCAAGAAGAAGGGTGGATGAGGAGCAAGGAGCAGGGTGGATGAGGGGGAGCAAGGAGAAGGGTGGATAAAGGAGAGCAAGGAGAAAGGTGGGTGAGGAGGAGGAAGAAGGGTGGATAAGGGGAAGCAAGGAGAAGGGTGGATGAGGAGGAGCAAGGAGAAGGGTGGATGAGGAGGAGGAAGGTGAAGGGTGGATGTGAGGGTGCAAGGAGAAGGGTGAAGTGAATGTGTATGGAGAGTAGGAGAGATACAGAAGGTATAAAAAAAGAATTAGTGTAATGATATGAAACTACTTATTGGAATCTCTGTCTGTCTGTCTGTCTGTCTGTCTGTCTCTCTCTCTCTCTCTCTCTCTCTCTCTCTCCCTCTCTTAAAACACATCATACATTCTACGATTCAATTAATATTAGTTTATATACATGCTAAGTTTAAGACTGAAGAAGAACAAGTGTTAAATTAACGCCTACCAACTGCACGAGCGTTATTAGGGGAGTAATTACGATCAGTATAATTGCTGGACAGGGATGTGAGAGAGGTGTGTGTTGGAGGGAGGTATGTGTTGGAGGGAGGGCAGTCAATTAGTGTGGGAAGGGCAACGAGGGAGGGATGGGAGCGATTTGTGGCCACACCCCACGAGATAAATGAATACCGTATCACACTGGATAGACAGACAGATAGATTAAGAGACAGGGAGACAGACAGTTAAACAGCTAGATTGATAGACAGATAGACGCTTGCTTCACAACTTCCATGATCACCACTCATTAAGCAAAGCATCAAAGGCAGGAGTAATTATCAGTCCAGGTAACATGAACGCAATCAGTGTACCGTGTCGACGCAACTGATGATTTACTAAGTTCAATAACCTGGTAATTTAGTCGAAACGATGAATGGTTTAAAATTTGGACAGTAATGGTAAAAGAATATACATCTTAATTTCTATTTTTTCCCTGTTAATCCTTTCGACCGATGATGTAATTTTATATCGTCTGTGCTATTGCCAGAGGATCATACTTAATTTACGAGAAACCACTATAATTAAGGAAGATAATGAAGGTACGTAAAAAGGGGGGAGAAACTGGAGGGGGAGGGAGAAGAGGTGGAGGAAAATGCCAATGCGAGAGTGAGTGAGTCTATCCTAGGCTCTATCGTCACTTAAATATAACATATCAAAGTTTCGTTTAAATTATTACGATTAAAGATCCTTCACCTGAAACAAGTGTCGATATTTTTGCTGGTATACAACAAACTGCCTTTGAAGATTACAAATATTCTTGTTTCCTAAGGCTTTAGATTAATTCTCTCAGTTCTGATATCCATTTATTTATTTACTTATTTGACGACCCTCTCCATCCTCGTAATCGTGGGGGACGCCCTTGCAAAGCAGGGTTTGGAGGGAATGGGAGAAACAAAGCAAGGACACACACACACACACACACACACACACACACACACACACACACACACACACACACACACACATACACAAAAGACCAATGTACTGCGGAACTATATGTTTAAATAAGTCAACGAAAAAAAAAAAAAGCTTCAAAAATGCTTCATAGTATTCCCACCCAATCTCACCTAACAAATCAAACCTAACCTAACCTGACGTTTGTTCCCACGGATATTTACAGGAAAAAAAGGTGTATTAAGACTGCGTAAGTGACAAGCATAACATTGTCGCTGCTCCTTAATCGGGTGAAAATGCAGAAAAATGCTCACTTACGTACGATACCTTTCTGCTGCGCACTTTAAAGATCGTAGTCAGTAATATATTCTCATCTAATTACATACTCGTATATCCACATTTACCTTAGACTGAGACACGCTTAAGTTTAATATACACCTGTAGTCCTGATATACATTATAGTTGTTTTAAATACACGAAATATATCAATAAAACATAAATACATACATAAATAAATATAAATACTTGTGCCTCAAATACATATACATAATTAAAAGAATATGTAGCAAAAATAATCCCTAAAACAAGTGACAATGATTAAAGCCAGTAGATGGTGACGACATTATGAATTATTTGCAGCTACTGGTTTATCATGTATTTCACGCACTAAAAAGGCAAAATAATGTTAAAGATAAGAGAGTTTACCATCAACGTCACACATCTCATTGGCCATAACCATTTCGCTACGATGACGTGGATTTCATTTTATTCAGGCCACCAGCGCATGAATTCAGATTGATTTTGGGAAGACCTGCGATAATTAAGGAGGTCAGTGAAGGCTCTATCAACCCCTCCACAGTTCGAAAAATTAATCGCACACAAAATAAAGTCGTCTGGGTCAAACAAGAATAAACCAAATACAACATTAGCGTCCTGAAGGAGTTAGCCACTTCACCTCAGTGTCGTCTTACTTTTTCTTAATTCGCAAAACGGTCACAGAATTTTCTTAAGTTAATGGGAAACTTTAATACTGAAGGGGCTGGACATAAGATTATATATGTATACTTATAATCACAACTAATGAGCCTTACTAAGCTGAACAAAATCGTCTCAAGGTAGCCTGATTAAAACGAAAAAGACGTATAGAAATACGGACTTTTAATCCCTTCAACTCGAGGACGTGAATTAGCTATACTGTTGTTACTACCAGGCTGTTTTATTCAGCTTGGGAGACATCTGTAGTGAAGGGGATTACACACACACACACACACACACACACAATTTAATCCGTTTCTTATGAGTTCCTCTTGAGTTAATAGAATAGTCTGGTGGTAGCGAGAATAAGCAGGAATAAAACATCATCGTGGTGAAGGGTTAAAGTGCAAAGAATGTGAAAATGAACACTCACCGATATGGCAACAGCAAGCATCTCCATGGCAACCTTCGGGGTGTTTACGTTGCACGGGAGACTTCAGGGCACTTATATATTACAGCTTTAAATTGTCTTGTTTGTCATCTGTCTTTTTACACTGCTGACTTTCTTTGCAGCGTAAGAAAAGACAGCATTTTAAGGGATACCAGACGGAATGATTCGCCGCGGGAGAGATGTTTCGAACCCTCCAAACCAAATGAGACGAGCTGTTCAAAGATTCGCGACACACACGCCAACACCATTGCCGAACCAGCAGTTGAACTTACTTCACTTTGCTGTTTTTGCTTGTTTGTTTCACGTTTGGCTGCGATCTGACGGAGTTATGATTATCCACCAACACTACGCAGATTCATGGAAATAGGAGGGTAACTGTCCGTTTTACTATAAGGAGCAGAAAGTCCTTACCAATTCAATTTTTCTCTTCCAATTTGTTTTCGGGGTTGTAAATTACCTTTCCCTGCTGAAAAATCTCCCCCCCCCCTCCCATCATTGCGTTCCGTAAGCCATATCTACGATTGTTTGTTTCCGGCGAAATGGAAGAATTTTACACAGAGTGGTCAAAGGTGGATTTCGTTTCCCAGTCTCCCAGCTGGAGGTTAAGTTAGGATAGGTTAGATTAGGTTAAATTTTTAGGTACAGATAAGAGAGGTTAGGTTAGGTAAAAGTTTTAGGTACAGATAAGCTACAGTGGGTTAGGTTAGGTTTAGTAAAACACTTAGATTAGGGCAGTATCCTCCAATACGCTGGCAAATCAAACAACAGTTGTCAACTAAAAACAGTGGGGAGACAAATTTAACAAGAAACGTTTAGCCTATTTGCCACCTCAGAAATAATAAGAAAATATAGCAGACTATCAGGAAGAAGAACTGATTTGGTAAGGTACTTCTTAAAGTAAAACGCATGTTTATCAATAGGAGTAACTGATATTGTTTGTCTAGAGGTGACCACAAATTATTCACTATAACTGCTCAAATGAACTGCAGTAAGAGGTGACGTTAGCTTTAGTGGGCAACACACATACGTAGCGGTCGAACAAGCACTGATCGTAAACAACCACTCATGTTCACTCACTCAGGATTGTTTGACAACAAATTGTTCGCCGTATGGTCCAAGGGGTTGGAATTGTTCACCAGGACTTAGCAGAAATAAGAAACAGAGGTAGCTGGCGTTAAATATACAGCATACAGTACATCATCCACAACACACTCGGAACAAGCACTTATACGTCATTAACACAACTATATCACTACACTTGAGTTACTGTGTTCTCGGACGTGTTAAAGTTTATCACCAGAACTTTGCCGAAGTACGGAGATAAGAATTTGGCGTAGGATATCATCGAATCACCAGCTACACACACTCCTCCCGTGAAACTACTCTGGTTGGCGCAGGCGCAGAAGGGGTAACGAGCTCCCTTGACTTTACCCATTTCATGTCCACTGAAAAAGAGGCTCATATTTTTTTTTCTACTTCATATTTTATTATTCTCGTGCTAGCGAACCATTTAAGTAAACAAGTTAAATTAAACCTACTTCCCCTTTAACGCTACTCCCATTTTCCTTAGTTTTTGGGGGGAAAACGCAAAAGGGTTTGATATCGCCTTTACTGACCTCTTCACTACTAAAGGTGTTTTCTAAGCTGAATACAGGCTACTAGTAAATGAAGAAAGCATTACAAAAATACGTCACCTGAACAAATACATTTAGGCTTGTATATGGGATGCTGTTTCCATGACAACCGGAAAGTAGATGCACAAGACCTGGATATTGGAACAAACGATAGTTACGATTATTCTCCTCGTTATAACTATGATTGTTTTTTGCGGGAAAGACGATGATAGAAAAGTACTAAATTATTCCCTTCACTCCTATGACGCTTTTTCATTTAATTCATGTTACTCTCTGACAATTTAACTCAGCCAGGGACTTTTTTTTTTTTTTTTCCGAACCGGAGTAGAAATATTTAATTAACCCCTTTAGTACGAGATCCCGCCTAAGCTGAATAAAATCGTCTGAAAGTAGCACGAATAACGAGAAATACGCCATCGGGTTGCAGGTGTTACTAACTTGGAATTAAAAAGAAACAAAAGCCTCTAATGCCGGTCATGCTGTTTGCGATTTCTTTTTCCTCTTCTTTTGTTAATGTGCAGTTATGGTATCTTGAAATATACTGCTGTTTGTGGTAGGTAGTAGCAGTGTGAAGTAGTGACCTGTTCGCATTGGCATGGAAATTTTCGCAATACCTCTTCCTCGGCGATTATTTTGCCTGTTTCACTTTGGTACTGTTATTTAGTTAGTTTTGTAATTCTTGCATCGAAACAGAGTAAAAGACCAAAAATATATCGTCTTGAAGGTTACTTATTCACATTACGTTGGTGTTAAAGAAGATAAACAAACGTACGGAAAGTATATTAATATTGTGAAAGAAAATCGTCTTGTAAGTTACGTGCAGTATATACACAACACGTTTATCGGTATTAAAAAGAGAGAAATACAAACGGTACGAATGTTAAGGGAGGAATATGTAGAAAATATCCTTTTGCAGGTTACTTATGCACAGTAGGTTAGTGTTAAAAAGATACAAATACGATACGAGACAATATGAAGCTGTAATATGCAAAACAAATCGCTAAATAAATGTTGCGAAATCTCTTTACGTCAACGAAAATGTTGGATCGTCCATAATTTAGAATGGTCCTAAGTGACTTTTTTGTTTTATTTTTTATCCCTACGCTTTACTCGGGTTTATTTTGGTAATGAGTTAAAACGATGTATTCCAAAATTCCTTCACATATTATCTGTTCCTTTTCACATATATTCCACGATATTAGTATTTTCTTTCGCGTTTGCATTATTTTCGATATTCGGAATGCGCGAAAAGTGCCGAAAAAAAAGAATAGGAGTCAGAGCCTCGTGACAGGCTTTTGTCAGGGGCTTTTATTGAAGGCCAGATATAGAACATATTTTTATCGAACCTCCATGCAGGCTCTCCCAAACAATTCTGACGTATACGTTAAAACAATGACAGCCCAAATATTCTTCGGGATTAACGCTGGCAGTGAAAACACGTACATTTGAACTCACTGACGACAACTGAAAACTTATCTATTTTTACTTTGTTTTATTATTTTTTTAGTTTTATTTTACAGGAGTAATCTGTCGTCGTATAAGGCACTACTTTTCACCCTGGAACGATCCTAGCTGTCTTTGGTGATCCAGGGGGTATGCTGGCTCAGTGCAATGATAGGCTCGGTTAGGTTTGGTTAGGTTGTAAGATGATGGCTCGTGATGATGATGATGATGATGATGATGATTAGTGGTAGTAGTAGTAGTAGTAGTAGTAGTAGTAGAAGTAGTAGATCGGTATTTAACGTGTAAAGGTAGGGAAATGGTCAGTTTTCAAAGACTCGAGCACAACAGAGCAGGTTGTGCCACGATTTTGCGACAAATTTTCCCCCCTTTGTCTGTGCACAGCAGGTTTCGAGGACCTGGTAACGGGTACAGAGAGACTGCTTCCCATTGGCGACCCACTCTTAAAAGAATACATAAATAAATAAGCATGAATGAATAAAAAAAACACTGGCGTAATAGATAAACAGAGCCTACACAAAGCCTCAGACAATGAGAAAAGTAACTATTTCACTTTTCGATACCGCCAGATGATTTTATCCAGTTCGAGAGAGGCCTGACGTCGCATAAGGATTAATTAATATCCTACAAAGTAATTTTATCGACGCAAAATGTACTTAAAGTCCAAGTTTTCTAATGTGACTGTGCATCTTTCTCTCATAGTTTCTGAATCTCCATCAATGCGAAGGAATCAATGAATGTCTCAAAACTGTCAGAATTCAACGCCACCGATCACCTAACGAGAGCTTGCCATGGTCGGTTTGTTGTCAACTGGGGGAACACTGTCACTCCCACAACATGAATAGTAAGTCGTGGTTGCATGAAATTTAACGATCCATGACTATAAGACAGGAATGAGTCGCCTTGGTTGCTAAGTAAATCAGTTCTCCAACATCTCGAAATGAACGGATCTTGAATTTGGCTCTCTGTTATATTATTTTATCTTCGAGAGAACAGTCTTGCGGCCTCCTAGCCTTTGGTTCCTTCATCCTTGCATAATAAAAGAGCTAAAAGAGGTTAGGGATCTTAGAGTATAAGCTCTGTGATAACTTAACCCATTCTATGTTAGTACATCTGGGTACTATATTCATGCTAACAATTTTTTTTTTTTTAAGCTGAGAGAAACTGTAGCTGACAAAGGCATCTCATAGGACCTCGGGTTACATTTCCGGTGTTACTGGTATATCTAGGCATTATAATTAGGGTAATACCAGACGATTTAGCTCAGCTGAGGGAAATACCAGTAGTTGAAGGGATCATCAACGAAATTTAGAATGGACTAAAATTTTAATTTCTCTCTCTCTCTCTCTCTCTCTCTCTCTCTCTCTCTCTCTCTCTCTCTCATGACTTCACAAACCCCCCATATATGTGTAAAGGAATTTTTGAACGGCACTGCACTCGATGCTCTTTTGTCGGGGGAGCAGGCGGAGTGAAGGGAGCCTCCATCACCTTTAAGTATATCATAGTGAGAGGGAGAGGGAGGGAGGAGGGAGGGAGGAAAGTAGGGAGGGAGGGAGTGAAGGAAGGGAAGGATTGAGGGATGATGATGATGATGATAATGAGAGAGAGAGAGAGAGAGAGAGAGAGAAGGAGGAGAGGTTGTAGCACGTGAAATCAAAGAAGGGAAAGTAGGGAGAGATGAGAGCTTGGAGGAGAAGGAGAAGGAATAATGGGTAATAATGGAAGAAAAAGTAAAAAGAAAAAAAGAGTTGTGAAGAAATAGGAAAAGATAAGAAAAGAGAGAAGCTGGTGTGGCTGCATGAGGGAGAGGGGGAGGAGGTAGTGAGGAAAGTAGAGAGAGAGAGAGAGAGAGAGAGAGAGAGAGAGCCAGTGGGAAGGAGAGCAGAGAAGAAAAAAGAGAAATGAAAGACAGAGAAAGATAGAGAAGAGAGTGGGAAAACTATAGGAGAAAAAGAGAGAATAAGTTGTAAATGAAATCAAATAAGTAGGGAGGAATAAGAATTAGAATAAAGGAGAAAGAGGGTTGAGGGATAATGAATGATAGTGAAAGAAAAAGAAGCAAGAGATAAAAAAAAAAAAAGTGAGGCTGCGGAGGTAGAACGGCTGGTGATGGAGAGATAGTGAGGAAAGTAGGCAGGGAGAGAATGAAGGAAGAGGAGGATTTAAGGATGATGAAAGGAGGAGGAAAAGAAAAGGACAAATTGAGAGTGGACGATCCAGAGATATGGGAAGTACTGAAAAGAAGAAGGGGAGGAGGAGGAAGAAGAGAAGAAGAAGAAGAAGAAGAAGATGAGGAGTAGGAGGAGGAGGAGGAGGAGGAAGAGGAGGAGGAAGAAGAAAAAAGGAGGAAGAGATGCGGAAACGAAGAAGAAGAAGAAGAAGAGAGATGATAGTAAATGAGAGAAGAGTGAACGAGAAGGATGATTGAAAGATATCTGGAATAATGAAAGAAAGATGAGGAGGTGGAGGAAATTAGTAGCAGGTGAGGGGAGAGAATGAGGGAGCAGAATGATTAAGAGGTGATGAGAGAAAATGAAGAGGAAAGGGGAAAATAACAGTGTGAAGAAGGAAAAGGAAAAGTAGATTACAGAGAAGTGGGAGGAGAGTTGGATGAATGAGAGGAGGAGGAGGAGGAAGAGCAGGAGGAGGAGGAGGAGGAGGAGGAGGAGGAGGAGGAGGAGGAGGAGGAGGAAGAGTAGGAGGAGGAGGAGCAGGAGGAGGAGAACTGAGAGATGTTGAGAGTTGCTAAGAAAATGAGAACCAGGGAACAGGAGAATGGTGGAGGAGAAAACGAGAGAATAAGACGAAGATGAGCTTACGAAAGGGAAAGTAGAGAAGGACAACAGGAGAGAGAACAGAGGCTGGCAGATAAACCCTTTTCCTGAATTTGCACATTTTCCCTCCTTGAATTTGTTTCCCTATTGGATCTATTTCCCCCATGGACTTATTATTCCCATGGACCCATTGTCTCTCATGGACCTATTTTCCCCATGGTCTAATTTCTCCCATGGACCTATTTTCCCCATGGTCTTATTTCTCCCATGGACCTATTTTCCCCATGGACTTATTTCTCCCATGGGCCTATTTTCGTTCCTGGACCTATTATCCATATGTACCTATGCTTTCCCCGTGGATCCATATTCCCTAGTGGACCTATTTTCCCCATGGATCTACTTTACCCATGACAATATTACCTCCATGGATCTGTTTACCTCCTTGGACCTGTTAACCCCCACTGACCTGTATTCTCAAAGTGGGGGAGACCAAATCCTCACATGGTCCTACTTTCTCCCACTGGACCTAATTTTTATTCATTAAACCTGTGTTCCTACGTGGGCCCCACCGTAATACTTTTCTTTTATGCATTAGACGTATATTAAGCTCTGTTCCTATGTATAGTCAGTATTTTTAGTCATATTTCAGTATGTGTAACCGTATTCCTTTGTTTGTCGCTCATTATTAGCTACCGTACTTCACTAATGTATGGTGTATGATCAGTATCCTTATTCCAATACACAGCAAGTATAGTTACCCCAATGCAACGAATAACCTGTATATTCACCTATTTTCCAACGTATAACCAGTGTATTTAGCTGTATTTCAATGCATAAACAGTATACTTAATGGTGTTCCTTCGTCTGCCGAGTGGAGTATGCCCTAACTCTAATTTTACGGTGTTTGACCAGTATATTTATCAGTATTCCAGTGTATACGGGGTATATATGTTGGGTTCCTTTGCCTAGGGAGTATAGTTTCTCGTGTCACTTAAGTAGGATATGTGGGGAATATAATCACCCGTATTAAACTGTATGATTCATCGTATTCCAAAGAATGATCAGTATTTATAGTCGTATTATAGTCGGTGTGTGTGTGTGTGTGTGTGTGTGTGTGTGTGTGTGTGTGTGTGTGTGTATTCAACCGTATTAATTTCTGAGACGGGTGTAGTTAGAGGGATTTCTTATGTATGATGGATGACGAGCATGTATGGCTGCATTCTAAAGTATACGCAGTAGCCGTATTAGTATATCTGGCCCGAGGAGAGGATGGAGGTGGAGAGATTGTCTAGAAAAGTGTATGTGAGTGAGGTGGAAGGGGAAGATGGGGAGGAGGAGACCAAGGAAGAAATGGAGGGATGGAGTGGAAAGATATAGGGTATTAGAGAGGGTGGCGTGAGGTGGAGGGAGGGCAGTCAAATGGAAGATGACAGGGCGACATGGAGGCGACTTGTTTGTGGTCACCCTTTACGGTATTGAGGAGTCTGGATATAGATAGATAGATAGATGGATGGATAGATAGATAGACAGACAGATAGATAAAAAGACAGATAGACAGACTGATAGACTGATGGAGAGACGGATAAATAGATCAATATGTACAGGGTGACACGGGAGGTAAGAGCATAACTTTAGGAACTGATAGATGAGGGAATTCCAAGTAACAAATGCTATATCAACACTGTCCAGATCTAAACCGCAAGGAACCTACAATTACTAACGATCATATGGGCGAAAATGGTCTCCCTTAAAATTCACCCTAAGGAAATCAGGAACAGTAGCTATATAAAAGCTGAGACCTAGGTTGATGAAGCATTTTTTTTTTTTACTTAGATTTCCTTCATCTATCATTAAGAGTTTTGCCTCCAGGACACTCTGCATATCAAGTTCATTTAGTTGTAGGGTGCCAAAGAGGGGAGCCTTCACGTGATGGCACAAATATGGCCTAAAGAATCCACTGCCCGGTTATACAAACGTCCCTCATCTCCCTCCGTATTCTGAAAATAGAGGGTGATAGATTTCAAGAAGAGGGCTACATCATCCTGCAGTCCACTGGGTGTACTACTACTACTACTACTACCACTACTACTACTACTACTACTACCACTATTTAGAGTCATTCAGTCTTTGTTAGCCACTTGTAGTAATCCGTAGTAGTTAAGTATACGTATGAGGGTAGCTGCGAAGGGTAGGTGTACACGGAAGCTAAGCCTGTGTGTGTGTGTGTGTGTGTGTGTGTGTGTGTGTGTGTGTGTGTGTTCTACCCTCGTCAGCTGGCCAAATTCTGCACTATTGATCGCCTCTCTCTCTCTCTCTCTCTCTCTCTCTCTCTCTCTCTCTCTCTCTCTCTCTCTCTCTCTCTCTCTCTCTCATACATACTCCCATTTCTTTACTCCTCTTTCTTATTTCCACACACTTTATTTTACTCTCTCTCTCTCTCTCTCTCTCTCTCATACATACTCCCATTTCTTTATTCCTCTTTCTTATTTCCACACACTTTATTTTACTCTCTCTCTCTCTCTCTCTCTCTCTCCACCACCACCAACTGAAGACAAAAAGAACAAACTTGTATAGAGATTTTCCCTGTTGAACTGCCCAATAAAATGTTGTTCTTCCCTCAGGTTTACAGTTAATCTAGCTTAAGTTTTCACATCAATTTCCTGCCCTGACTGTCTCTTTACTTTTGTCCGCAGAACGAGAAGAATCAGATCATGAAGTCCAACGTTTGGCTGCGATTGGTGAGTACTGGTGATTCTTGTGTGATTTTCACCGTGATTCTTTGGCGGTCGTAAGAAATGGTGAATCTTTAGTGTGTGTGTGTGTGTGTGTGTGTGTGTGTAGCATCTGTGAAAGATGATACATCGTGGAATTCGATGTATGTCAGACAGTAAAAAATGGAAGATGAACGATGATGGGAGAGAGAGAGAGAGAGAGAGAGAGAGAGAGAGAGAGAGAGAGAGAGAGAGAGAGAGACGACCAGTATGGAATAATGAAAAGAGAATGTAGGAAGCAGAGAGGAAAATATTAAAAAATAAAAATACTGTGAGAAAAAATACAAAAATCGAGAAACGCCGACGAATAGGAATGAAAGGAAAAAATAAAGAGAGGAAGGTAGGTGGGTCTGAAGAAAGAAAAATAAAAACATGGGAAGTAGGACGGAAAAAAATTAACAAAGAAGAAATACATGGAAGGAGGTCACAGGGAACGAGAGAGAGAGAGAGAGAGAGAGAGAGAGAGAGAGACTAGGAGGAGCCCCTTAATATTCATTGTGCGTGCGCTGTAGGTACTGTACTGTACATGTTTGCTGCACGCGCGCGCGCGCGCGCACACACACACACACACACACACACACACACACACACACACACACACACACACACACACACACACACACACACACACACACACACACACACACACACACAAGTAAGGTCCATGCAAATACACTCAGATACAGACACTTACATATACATACTCATATACAGTACACAGGAAACATTTTAATTTGTTATTTTGAATCTTGTTATAGTCTAAAATGGGAGCTCCCTGAAGCCCAGCGGTCCTCCCACCCACCAGCATATGGCGTAGAGCTTTTCACATGTTACCGTTTGGGCACAAGTCTGAATCGTGTATACCGAATTATTTTATTGATGTTAAGTTAATCATCTCGTTGGAATGATCTGCATTTCTATTATGTTATTCGCACCACCATCGGCCTTTCTTAAATTCTGGAATGATCTAAAGTTATAAAGAGTTTTTTTTTGACGACTATTTAACTCTCTTTCAAAAAAAATCCTAAGCTAAATAAGATCACCTGGAGAATGGAAGAAAAAGAAGAAGAAATTGCAGTAAATGAGGGAGAAAATTAATGAGAAAGATGGCTGAAAGATAATGAGAATAATGAGGGAAAGGGGAGGGGGAAAATTCGTCTAATATTTCACCTTTTATACTTGCCATTTTACTCTGTTAAAATTCATAAACTGTGAGAGGTTTGGTATGCTTCTTTGTTCATAAGTAATACTCTTTTATATAATGCATGAAGGAGGAAATGAAGAACATACCTGAGTGTGAAGTGGAAGCAGTGGAAGACTAGAGAACTTTAGTCCCTTCCTGAACAATTATATTTATACAGAAACGTACACAGCAGCACGCTAAAGCCTAGTTAAATATAATCATGTTTTATATTTGTTTATATTTATATCCTGCTCTTGATGTAGACTACGCTCGAAGAAACATACTCTGGCTCGCACATACAACACGCACGGGAACAAGCACATACATACACACACATGTACATACAAATAGACACACTTTTGCACACATACGCACGCAAATACATATATACGCATATCCACAGATACCAAAAATATGCAGTTACAGACAAGAACACACACTTACACACAGTCACACACTTAAACACAAACACATACCCATATATACACATACAGCAAATATACATACATACATACAAACATACTTACATACATACATACATACGTACATACACACACGGCCTATGAGCGGAAGTGAAAACTACAAGGCGAATATTTCCGGATGGTTGGACGTGTGTGGAGGGGAGGGGGAGAGGCAGAAGGGAGGGGAGAACGGATGGATGGTTGGATGGATGGGTGGAAGGTAGAACGGAGGGAACGATTTATGTGTGAATGGCAGTGAGGGATGGATGGATAGATGAGAGAATGGATGGATGACAGGGGAGAAAAGAATTTATGGACTGCAGGAGAGAAAATAATGGATGGATGAGTGGATGGATGGATGGATGGCAGAGAAGAAACGATTAATGGAAGGATGGTGAGAAGGAGGGAAGGATGGTTGTGCTGACGGTGAGTTGGGAAAGGAATATGGATGAATGAAAGGCTGAGTGGAAGGATGGATGGATGGATGGATGGCAAGGAGGGACAGAAGACTGGAGGGATGGTGAGAGGAGAAAGGAACATACCGTGGATGGATAGGTAGATGGATGAGTGGATGCATGAAATGAAGAAAGATATGATTGTAGCTGTTATCCTGAAATGTGAACCCAGTGAACTACAGGCTTAAAATTCCCTTGTCCAGTCCATCATCCTCCATCTAGGGGACTGGGACGTAGTTGAGAGATATTCGTTCAACCAGGCAGTGGAAACACCCCGTTATATCGATGCCATCACGTGAAGGCGCCCCTCTCCAGAACCTGAAAGAGATAATTGGATAAATTAACAAGTGTATAGTTGGAAAGGATGGCTTGAAAACTAGTGACATATGAATTTCACTCCATTCAACAGCAATGCAAGTGAACACCAAACTATTACTAAAAATGAATAGTGATGGGAATATTAGTACGGTAGCAATAGTAGGGGCAGAACCAGTAATAGCAATAACTTTTCCACCACAACCACCACCACCACTACTACTACTACTACAACTACTACTACGACTACTAACGATACTTGATGGTTATGATGGCAATCCTGACTTTGCCAAATGAGGGTGGAGGAAGTTGCTGTTCATTTGAATTTATTATTAGAGACAGCAGGTTCCGAAACCAGGTAATAATAATAATAATAATAATAATAATAATAATAATAATAATAATAAGTGGCGTGACGAGTGCCTTACGTGTGATTAACCATGGAGTTCATTAATAATTTTTAATTCCCGTGGCACTCAAAAATTTGCATAGACTCTTATTAAATGAAAGAGGGACACGTAAGACAATTTTTTTCTTTCTAATTTCTGGTTAATATCACGTTTTCTGCGCTCCAATAGTAATCCTCGGGGTTTCAATATATTCCTTCAAGATTCATAAATAATTGATGTTATATGCTAATAATCACTAAATTTCTCTATCTCTGGTTTCATAATTTTTTTTTTTTCTGTAACTTTTGTTTTACTCCTTAGTAAAGTATTTTCCTTTTAAGCTTTCTTATAAATTCATTCTGGCTACTTCGTGTACTCTCCTGGATTGCTTGTGTGTGTGTGTGTGTGTGTGTGTGTGT
>NC_137033.1:14267395-14297395 GCF_032717465.1 Coenobita brevimanus
CAGAGCAAAGTAGACACACATAACCCAACAGAGCAGCCAGTCACACAGAACCAGAGACAGGCGTAAAACAAAGCATATAGGTAAAGTCCAACAGAAGCACCAGTTATATAAAATCAAAATCAATAGTAGATGTAGAATTACTGTCTAGTGAATTACTATGACAGAGATGGAGAACTATAGTCGGTCTGGGTTCACCTGCCAGAGATCCACAACCTCTTTCTGTTCATGTGACGGTAAAGTGTAGTCAGATTGGAGGGTTGATTTGAATGGTAACCAAGGAGACTCATTCCTAGTACACACCTAAAGCTCTTCGAATTTCATGCAACCACAACAGTCTATCTAAGTGGCGAAGGTGACCTAGTTCTGTCAGATGAAAACAAAGCGACTATAGTGAGATGTTTCCCTCTTGCCTGACTGCCTCGCCTGGAGTGATGGATAGCTCCTCTTCCTCTACCAAGTCCTTCCAGTGAGAGTGGCTTGTGAGAGAGAGATTATTTCCAGCGAGGGTTATTCCAGGGAGAGCATATTTTTAACGAGGGTTCTTCCAGGATAATATTTTCAACGAGTACTTCCAACTAGAGTTCATCCAGGAAGAGTATTTCCACGGAGAGTACTTCTGGTTAATCCTGCAGTGACACTCCATCCAATGAGAATTAATCTAGAATAGTTCCCGGAGAGTTTTTCCAATGAGTGTATTTCATAAGTTTCCCATTACTGAGAGTCCTTCCAGTTTCACTCTGTCAGTAAATCTTTCCAGTCGTAGTCCATTCACTAAGTCCTTTCAGTCAGTCCATCCAGGGAATCCTCCAAGTGAGAGCCATATTGCCACTCAAAATTCTGCCCGAGAGTCCTTCCAGCACGAGCCCTTCCAGTGAGAGTGTACCTTGAGAATCCTACCAGTTGATCCTGACGTTAATCCTTCCAGTGAGAGTATATCCTGAAAATCCTACCATCTGATCCTGCTGTGAGTCCTTCCAGTGAGACTATACCCTGAAAATCCTATACCATTTGATCTTGTCCGTGACGACTCCTTCATGAGATCCTTTCAGTAAGCCTTTCCAGCACAAATCCTTAGAGAGATTCCTTCCAGCAGGTAATTCCAGGCAAAAAACATGACGCAGGAGCCAGTAAGACTTGCCCTAATGAAACCTTGCCATGAATCCTCGCAGGGAGAATCCTTTAAGCTCTTTAAGCCAATGACTTTTTTTTTATTTTTTTTACTCTCGTTATATCCAGACGATTTCATTCATCTCAGGATTTAGGATGAGCTATTCGACGTGGAGGAAATGGGTAGAGCCTTTATGAATTTGGTCTTCATTACGGGGCTCTCAAAAAAAAAAAAAAAAAATGATAGCAGCAAAAATATAGAAAAAAGATAACTATTGAATAAGGTAGCCCTGTTAGGACGTGAGAACATGCTAAGAGTGTCAATATCGACCGAAAAGTGTCATTATCAAGCTAAGCAGAGTCAGTACTAAGCTAAGAGTGCAAGTACCAAGCTAAGAGTGCCAGTATTAAGCTAAAAGTGTCAGTGTCAAGCTAGGAGTGCCAGTATCAAGGTAAGAGTGCCAGTATTAAGCTAGAAGTGTCAGTGTCAAGCTAGGAGTGCCAGTATCAAGCTAAGAGTGCCAGCATTAAGCTAAGAGTGACAGTATTAAGCTCAAAGTGTCAGTGTCAAGCTAGGAGTGCCAGTATCAAGCTAAGAGTGCTAGTATTAAGCTAAGGGTGCCAGTATCGAGCTAAGAGTGCCAGTATTAAGCTAAGAGTGCCAGCATCAAGCTAAAAGTGTTTGTATAAAGCTAGGAGTACTATTACCAAGCTAGAGGTGTCAGTATCAAGATAAAGATGTCAGTACCAAGCAGAGTACCGTATCAGGCTAAAGGAAAAGAAGAAAGAGAGAGAGAGAGAGAGAGAGAGAGAGAGAGAGAGAGAGAGAGAGAGAGAGAGAGAGAGAGAGAGAGAGAGAGAGAGAGAGAGAGAGAGAGAGAGAGATAGTCCAAGTCCCCTGTGTGTACCCAGTCTTTCTTTCATATTAAGAGTTCATCAATCATGAGTGTGTGTGTGTGTGTGTGTGTGTAGAGAGGTGGAGAAGGAAGGTGGGAAGAAGAAAAAGAAGAAGGAGGAGGAGGAAGAGGGGAAGAAGCAGGAGATGGAGTGAGGGAAGATGCTTATAAATAAAGAAGATGAAATGGACGTGGGCGAGGCAAAAAGGGACGAAAAGAAAGACAAGTAAAATAAACAGAGGAGGAAAGGTGGAAAGAAAAGGATGGAAAAAAGAATAATTAACAGAAGGGAAAAGAAAATACGGTAAGTCCTTCGGACCGGTAGTGATTTTTTCATTTTTAATTTTTGTTTCAGCCACACGATTTTGTTAATGAGAAACTGCTTCCTTGAGCTGAATTAAGTCGACTGGAGCTAGGGTGAATAAACGTAACTAAGACGTATTTTTAGTTATATTGTTGATATACTTGAATCGCTCTCTGTATCTCTGGTGATTGTCTGGGATAAATGTGACAAAAGGGATCAGTGACAAAATTTCCACTAATTACAGAAATAGCAGGTTTACCCCTTAATATGCGTAAGTTACGGTATTCCATTGTTACTGCCTCCAGATGAATTTATTTAACTAAGTGATAACCTTCGCAATTACAGTGTCAATAGAAACTGTATCTACTGTAACTCCTCTACTTCTAAAAATCTCTTTTAAGCTAATTTCGATCGCCTAGGGTTGAAACAAAGAATGTGATATTGGAATGAAAAGGCAAAAAATGAAATGTGGCAGACTAACATAGTTCCAAAAACAGCAAACGGTGAAGCGTAACTGTACCTGTGGTGTTATTAGGTTTATTGGCAATCAATTGAATTTTCGCGTATTTATTGGGTTATCGATGAAGTTTTTTACGTCAGTAGTTTTTATCACTAATCGCCTTACTCCGATGACGCACTTTCAACCTGTATTCCTGGTACTTTCAGATAATCTTGTTCAGGGACCGATATATTTATTTACCTGTTTATTGATATGGTGGGGTCACATGCACCTCCCACTGATCCTTTCAGTACTAGAGATTTTTTCCTACGTTAAAGAAAATTGTCCAGAGAATAGAAATTAAAAAAAAAATAAATTAAAAAGAAAATGTTTGACAGAAATATGACCGAGATATAAATGAATACATCATCCTACTAGAGTATAAATGGAAGAAAATGGTGGGGTTATATAATTACACAGATACACAAACCACACAGACCTTGCGATTCCTAGCGGTGATCCTGCCTGAACACTAATATTTATACAATACTTTAGCCGCAGAAGTTGGAGAAAAAGATAGCACTGGAGAAGGAAGTGGGAGGTAAGGGGAGGAAGGTATAATAAGAGTGTGAGATGTGTGATAGCGAGGGAAAAAAAGTTAGATAGTGAGGGGAGAGATAGTGAAAGAAAAGTAGGATACTGAGGGGGAAAAAGTGAGGGAGTAAAGGAGAGGAAGCGAGGGAGTAAGAGAGAGAAAGTGAGAGAAAGTGAGAAGGGAGACTATGGATGGATGAGGGATGAGGTATGCAAATTATATGAAGATGGATCGCTAGAACGTACTGATCTCTCTCTCTCTCTCTCTCTCACCAGTTATTATTCTACCTTCTGTTTTTTCTTGCCTACTTAGTTTTTCACATATTTTTCACCTACAGTTTCTCTTCCTTTCTCTTTAACTACTCTGTCTTTCTTGTCATTATCTCTCTTCCTTCTTCATCTATTGTCTCTCTCCCTCTCTTCCCCACCTCTCTCTCTCTCTCTCTCTCTCTCTCTAAGGTCTGGCAATTAGGAGGCAGACTCTGCCGCCTCCCTGATAAAGAGCTCCTTAAGGGGATTCCTCCTCGTGCTCTTCCTCTTTCTCTCCTCTTCCTTCTCCTCCTCCTCCTCCTCCTCCTCCTCCTCCTCTTCTTCTTTTTCTTCTTTTTTCTCTTCTTCCATTCTTCTTCTTCCTCTTCTTCTTCTTCTTCTTCTACTTATCATTATTATAATTATTATTATTATTATTATTATTATTATTATTATTATCATTATTATTATTATCCTTCTTCTTTTTCTTTTTCTTCTTCTTGTCATCTTTTTATTCCTGTCTCTTCCTTTTGTTTCCCTTTGTCAATAAATTCTCGTATTTTATTCCACTTTCTTTTTTTCTTTTTTATTTCTTCCACTTCACTCTCTTTTTTTCCTCTTTTTTCTGTGAGAACTTTCTGATATTTCTCTTTCTTCTTTACGTAAATATTTTCCATGTCTATTTCTTCCCTTGGAGGAAGCAGCCTAGGTATATATATATATATATATATATATATATATATATATTTACGTAAATATTTTCCATGTCTATTTCCGACCTTTATATATATATATATATATATATATATATATATATAGAGAGAGAGAGAGAGAGAGAGAGAGAGATAGATAGATAGATAGATATCCTTTATTTTGCCCCCTACTCACTTTCATTCCTAACCTTTCTTCTCCTCCTTAGTCCATTGTCTTTTCTTCCTTTATTACATATTTTTTCCTTTCCAAATTTTCCTTGTCCATCTAGTTTCACATTTTTTTATTTTTTCTCCTTCCACGTTCATTCTCTCTCTCTCTCTCTCTTTCTAAAAGCATAGTCAGGCCACACTTAGAATTTGCAGTGCAATTTTGGGCGCCTTACCTAATTAAAGATATAGAAATACTGGAAGCGGTCCAGTGTAGGGCTACCAAGTTAATCCCGTCCCTGAGGAACAAACCATACCTCGAGAGACTCAGGGAATTAAACCTATTCTCTCTTAGAAAACGGAGACTCAGGGGACAACTGATTGAATGTTTTAAGATTCTAAAAGGCTTTAGTAATACTGATTCAAGCAAGCTATTCACAGTAATTGCCGAGACTGTAACTCGAGGAAATGGTATGAAGTTTGCAAGCAAGGAGGGCTAATCTTGATACAGTCAAAAACTTCTTCACTTACACTGTTGTAAGCGAATGGAATAAACTCCCTGGGAATGTGATTGAGAGTGGTACCATAAATATATTTAAAAAGAGACTGGACATGTATCTCAACGCAATTGGTATCGTTTAGTTAGGATGGAGCAATTATTGCATATTCGCGTCTGCATTCATGTGTCTATTAGACACAGACAATATTTTAGGATATATATAATAGATAAACATTCTATTCATCTTTTGATTAAAAAAAAAAAAAATTGCATGCATAGGGTAAGTATGTGGCTGTTTGCCCAAATTTTCCTTTTCCATATTATTCTACTTTCTGCCGATCCTATAAAATTCCTTCAGGTTTTTCATTCCTGCAAGGTATTACTTCCTCTCTTGTTTCCTGTACGGCAAATGCCGGAGGGTCTGGAGGGTGGGGGAGAGAGCCTTCTGCTGTGCCATCCTTTTCTCCTGCTCCTATCCACTATATTAGGATTAAGGCCGGACCACCTCGTAGGGACCGTAAGGTCTGTGTGGTATGTGTATCTATGTAACTCTCTCTCTCTCTCTCTCAAGTACCTTAGGAATATTTGTAATTAGTAAATACGGTATAGAAAATATAACATAAAAAGTTTCTGACATTCATTACATTGGCGTTAATATTAGGGTCATTTTCAAATATATGTCGAAGAAAACGAAGGAGAAGGAGGAGGAAGAGGAAGAGGAGGAGGAAGAGGATGCGAGACCAGCCCCACATATGATGAGGTGTAAACAATACTTTGCGAGAGGGGAAGGGTCGTGTCGTGTGATCTCGCGAGGCCGACACATCCTACACACTTCTCCCGAGTTGCACGCCAGTTTGGGACTTGTTTTTAAAGTTTGGAGACACTCTGGGGGGTGAGCAGGAGAGGCGGAGGGGGAGGAGAGAAGGGGAAGTGGGTAATGGTGGAGGGGGAATGGTTGTGGAAGTTGATGCGGGTAGGAAAGGCGGTAGTGGGGAGAGAGAAAGGGTTAGAGGCTTGGAAAAGGATCGGAGGGTAATAGAGGGGAGGGTTATGTCGTATGGAGATGGGAGGTGAGATAGAGGCAAGGGGGGGACAGGGAAAGTACTGGAGGGTGAGGGGTAGTGATGGAGGGACTGTGGAGAAGGTGGTAGTGAGAGGGAAACGTGAGGGAGGAATATGTATGTTGATAGAGAAAGGATGAGGGATGGGGTTATTAGAATGCACGCGGTGGGAGGACAGGGGAAGTTTTAGTGGATAATGGTGGTGTTTGAGAGACTTGGGTTCGTATTCTCATCGGGTAAGGAAACTCTCTAACACCTCTTCCTTAGCGATTTATTTTGGATATGGCCGGTTAATATCCTTTTGCACACTATTTTTGCGGAGTATGGCAATTGTAGAAGGCTGTAGATGGTATAGAATGGGAAAGTAACGTCTAATAAGCAAAATAAATCGCTAATGAAAAGGTGTCACGGAGCTTCCTTATCCGATGGGAATACTGGCCTTTGTGTAAATGGGGAAAGGAGATTGGGGGGGGGGTGGAGTGTATGTAGGTAGGGAAAATGTAGAAGGGAAGGGAAATAAGTGAGGGAAATATATGAACTTTCTTTTACTGCTCAATAATATATACGCGATCCACGAGACCCTTTCCATACCACGGAAGCACTTGGGTTTGTTTATTCAGGGTTCAGCCAGACTGTTTAATCCAGGTGATGGGAAATACAGGTAGCCCTGGGGATATTTTAAGTATATAGTTTTCGGCAGCTCGACTACTAAAATTGCTCATGAGATGAACAGAATCTTCTTGTTGTAGACTGAGTAGTAGTAGTCGTAGTAGTAGTAGTAGTAGTAGTAGTAGTAGTAGTAGAAGAAGTAGTAGTAGAAGTAGTAGTAGTAGTGGTGGTAGTAGTAGTTGCAGTAGTACTAGCAGCAGGAGTAGTATTGTAGTAGTAGGAACCCCAGCTCATCTGAATGTATACCCTGTGGACTGCGATCTGAAGTTGCCCACCTCCAGTAGTCGATCATCCTCCTTTCGGGGGTTGGAGGGGGGGGGGAGTTGAGGGACTTTTGCACCGCCGGGGAACAAAGCCAACCTTTTAGATCAGTGTCACCACGAGAAGGCTTCCCTCTCCAGCACCGCGGTTGACTGAGTGAAAGTAACCTAGTTTAGAGACGGAACAAGTGTTAATCCCTTTACTAAAATGGCTTGCTTTTACTTTTACTTGAGCTACAGCCAGAGTTGTTTTTATTTGAACCGGAAAGGACATCCTATAACCTAGTCCTGAGATTAAGGAAGGCAGGATCTGATATCTCCATTTTTGGAAAAGTTTCCTTCATCTTAATAAAGTAATTAGGAGGTAATAATAATAATGATAAATAATAATAATAATAATAATAATAATAATAATAATAATAATAATAACAATAATACTCTAATCCTGTGTTACCCTATGAGGAGCGTAGGAGCCCGGGGCTAGGCAAGTTGGTCCTGATATTTAAGATGAAAGCGATCAGCTTCACACATCCCTGAGTGGCATTGCGTGAGCAGTAAACCCCAACCATCCCTTGGATATAAACCTATACAGGCTCAATCTGGTTGGAGCGCTTTAATATCCCACTAACCACCAGGCGCAATATGATTATATTGCTGTTACCCAGCGTAGTAACTGGTTTCCTGGTGTACAGGGAACCATTTGGCTTGTCACTCAGTGTAGAGTTGCCCGTAGATAGAAGGAAGAGGAAAGAATGAAGGAAAGACAGAAGAGGAATTAAGGAAAGAAGGAATGAAGAGAGACAAGGACAGTCAACCCAGAGCATCACTACATCTAGTGCGTGAATGGTGAGCGCCCCCACCTACCACTAAATAATAATAATAATAATAATAATAATAATAAAATTTGATGGTAGTTGTTGTTGTTGAATTACCCCGGTCTGTCTGGCTGGGCAGACCCACCAACCTCAAGCAAGCAACAGCCCCTGCAGGGCTAATCCATGCATTGAACTAGTGTTCCCCTGCGACACAAAGCTCCTCACCACAATAATACATGGGGAAATGTGTGGAGGCTTGGTTCCCAGATGGACGCCGCATTAACATCTCTCTACCCTGTTAACAGGATACCATAGTAGGCGCAATATCACCCCGTAATTTGGTTATATGGTTACCACCCAACTTTGTGAGTGGCTTCGTGGGTTGCAGGAAACTATTAGTATTATCACTCACTGTAGAGCAACCTGAAGTGGAAAGAACAACAGAAAGTGACAGGGATGGTGTGGGAAATAGGACACACAAAAAAGAATAAAGGTGAAGAAAGAAGTCGGCAGCACTACATCAAATGAGTGGATGATGGTCGCCGCCACCTGCCACCAGCTTGATGGTAGGGAAGTGGTAAAGCCAGCATGTCCTCTTGTATATAATTACCTCTTTTTTATGTGGGTCAAGAGGTGGAAAAATAAACACGAGGGCGACTTGACCTCTTTCACTACCAGTACCTTACTTTTTTTTCTGCCTGACGATTTTATTCAGCTTGCGGAAATCTCTCTGAAGTGGATAGGGTAGACATAATCTTGAGAGAGAGAGAGAGAGAGAGAGAGAGTCATAAAACCGTGTGTGAGAGAGAGGTGAGGGAACCATAACAGAGAGTGGAGGAGTATGGTATGATGAGGCTTGAGAGAGAGTAGGGATGAACGCAAGAGTTGTAGAGGAAGAGTAGCGAGGTAAGAGCACCATAAGAGGAAGAGAGCGAGATGAGGGCTGAGAGGGAAGGGACAGCTGTAGAATAGGAGTGAGAGAAAGTGAGGAAGAAGGAACAGGTGAAGATAGGGTTTGAAAAGAAAGGTGAGAAGAAAGGAAGGTTGGGATGAAGAAGAGGAAGAATGTTAGATGGGGCAGAGATAGACGGATAGACATACAGACAGGTAGATAGTTTGACAGAGAGATATATGGACAGATAGATAGAGATGTAGAATAGGAGTGGAGTATAGTGAGAGATATATAGAATAGGCTGATAGGATAAAAGGAATTTAGTCTGTAAGATGGGAAAGGAAGGAGAGAAGACAAAGGACTAAATTAGGTTCAAAATTATTGTAATGTCTGCCTAAAGAATGAGTGCTTCCTAATGATGATATCAGTAAGTATATCATAATATCTTTGAACTCAGAGAATTAAATAAAAATGACTGATCTTTATTTTACACTACATATTGCAGCTACCCACTGTCTTGGCTGCATCTCACACAGGAGACTTTGACGATAGTTCACACACACACACACACACACACACACACACACACACACACACACACACACACACACACACACACACACACACACACACACACACACACACACACACACACACACACACACACACACACACACACACACACACACACACACACACACACACACACACACACACACACACACACACACACACACACACACACACACACACACACACACACACACACACACACACACACACACACACACACACACACACACACACACACACACACACACACACACACACACACACACACACACACACACACACACACACACACACACACACACACACACACACACACACACACACACACACACACACACACACACACACACACACACACACACACACACACACACACACACACACACACACACACACACACACACACACACACACACACACACACACACACACACACACACACACACACACACACACACACACACACACACACACACACACACACACACACACACACACACACACACACACACACACACACACACACACACACACACACACACACACACACACACACACACACACACACACACACACACACACACACACACACACACACACACACACACACACACACACACACACACACACACACACACACACACACACACACACACACACACACACACACACACACACACACACACACACACACACACACACACACACACACACACACACACACACACACACACACACACACACACACACACAAACCTCCAGCTCACCGCAACCTGTAACTTCAACATTAACTTGGTCTCAACAAGGCGGCAAAAGTAAATATTTATATCACCATCACCATCACCATCATCATCATTATCAAGACCTTATTCCCACCATAAAATTGGTTGAAGTCGATTCCAGTCATAAAAAATGTGGAAAATATGGAGAACTATTACAAGCATGGCAGCGAAATGAATCACACACTTACACATACTTCAGTCCTATCCTGGTTCCACCTCATAAGCATAACATTCTGCACGTAATCATTTTTATTATTCTTTGTAGAGGAATATACCTGTCAGACACTACGTTTGGAATATATGCAATTTTGACTCATGGTTGGTTTTTTCCCCTAATGGCCTATTAAGTGGTAGAAGAAAAGGAAATGGTAGGAGAAAAGAATTTATTATTGTCTACTCTGGCTCAGTGAGGTTCCCATGTCCGCTACCAGATGATGTGACCGTCGCTGTGATGCATCTTGTCAGGGGAAGTGTTGTGTCTCTTTAACGTACACTCCCTGCCTCAAGTTCCTCGTCTACGCCATCAGACAGGACCTAGATTGAGGGTGGAACAGTGTCACACTTTTAGAGGGTTCCATTCAGCCATCCATCATCCAGTCGTCGCTTGCCCTTTCAGGAGTATATGGGTTCGGGGCTACACAACTTAGTTTAAATATTTATGGCAAAAATTAATCACTCACTCTCTCTTAGCTTCATTGCGTGATCAGTACACCCCAAACCTCCCTCTGGTTTAAACCTTTGTGAACACCAGTATAATCGTACAGCTCCGTTGCCGGATTATACAAACGCTCATCTTCTTCCCTATCTTCCTGAATGGAAGAAGGTAGACTGCAGGAAAAGGGCAACGATAGCCCAAGATCCACGGGGTTCTCCTGTTGGAGTACTTAGTCAAAATTTCTTACACCCGGGCTCCCTCGCAAAATGAACAAAAATGTATTACGTTAACTAGAACCGAATAAAACATGAAGTGCATCCCTTGGTGTAAGAGACCAAGATTCTCCTCTCGGTAGGGTAGAATAGCGTACCGAGGAATAGGAGATCTAGGACTGTAATCTCGTAGGTTGAGGAAGCACCCTAACACTTTTACTAAGCGATTTACTTTGTTTACCACCTTACTGTCCTCTTCTCTTTGACATAAATCCTTCCAATATCACCAATATCCGCATCAATAACGTACAAAAGGATATTAACCAGCCATTAAAAAAAAAAAGAATAATCAATAAGGAAGAATTTTAAGGCCTTTCCAATATCGCCATACTCTGCACAGATAAGCTACAAAAGGGTATTAACCAGCCACACTGAAAAACAAATCGCTAAGGAAGAGGTGTTAGGCAACTTCCTTAACCGGCCGCAATACCAGCCATAATTCTCAGTAAGGCCCCCAACCTACCGTGTTATATATCCCAGTGAATATGTGAACTGGGGAGCCAAAGGTGTTCCACAGATTTGTTCTTTGTTTCCCCTTCTCTCTGGGTACGAATGGCCGGAGTTGGAAAATAAGTCTGGAGGAGTTACTGACTGCTCTTTAATTTCTTTCGGCTTGGGAGCAGTGTTTGGGTTTGGGTTTATGTTTGTGTTTGTGTGGTGTGTGTGTGTTTGTGTGCTGTGTGTGTGTGTGTGTGTGTGTGTGTGTGTGTGTGTGTGTGTGTGTGTGTGTGTGTGTGTGTGTGTGTGTGTGTGTGTGTGTGTGTGTGTGTGTGTGTGTGTGTGTGTGTGTGTGTGTGTGTGTGTGTGTGTGTGATTTGAGAGAGAGAGAGAGAGAGAGAGAGAGAGAGAGAGAGAGAGAGAGAGAGAGAGAGAGAGAGAGAGAGAGAGAATAATAATATAAAGCAAGACTACCTGTCATCTGTGAGCCAGGTAGGTTGTAATATTAATGTCAGATGAAAACTTTAATATGTATCCACCGTGGATGACTCACAACGATGCTCCTGGATTTGAGTTTTCGACAGACAGACAGACAGACAGACAGACACACACACACACACACACACACACACACACACACACACACACACACACACACACACACACACACACACACAAATAATGACCATCAACTTCGTCTACTTGGCTCAGTAATTCCTAAAGTAATAAAAGTAATGACTCCTTCCCCACCTCCTTCCAATATCACGCCCAGAAAATATATAATAAAACTTGGACCAGGGGGAGAGTGGAAGAAAATGAGTGGTGAAAATGGAGTCTGGGGTGAAGGCGATGATTAAATCTGGCCACACAATACCTGACAGCTCTTTTATGGCCCTCTTGCCTTCTTTTTCTTATTTTTTTTAATGCTTTCCTCTCCCTTTCTCGGTCCCCTTCCCCTCTCTCTAGGTACTCCCAACCCGCCTTACCCCTCCCTTGTTCCTCCTCCTCTCTCTCCAGCTGCTGCCAACCCCTCTTACCCCAGTCCTTGCCCTCCTCTCCTGTCAACCCCTCCCTTTTCAACTCCTTCATATCCCTCCCAGTCCCTTGTCCCTCTCACCCCCTCCCTCTCCCCCTTCTCCCTCCATCTCCTCATCTCCTTGCCAGGTCCTAGTCCTTCCCAGCTCTCCTCCCTCCTCTCCCAGCTCTTCCTAGCTTAGAATATCTCCCCATTCCATGTTTCTCTCGTCTCCTATCCTCTCACCCCGTCCCTGCTTCGTCCTCCTCTCCCGGTTCCTCTCCCCTCTCAACCCCAACTTTCCTCCCAGCCCATCCTTCTCCTTTTCCGCTTCCCATCCCATTTCCTCCCCCCTCCCAACCCCTCTTTCCCCTTCCACATCCTACCTCCTTCCCCTCTCTCTCACCCCTGTCCTTCCCTCCCTGTCCCTCCCAGTCTCCCCTCCCCTACCACCCCCCCTCCAAAAGAAGTGAAGGAGAAAAGCATCAGGTTACTTCTTTCCTCACCGCGGCTGCAGAGTTTGGGGTAATGGTGGATCTCTCTCTCTCTCTCTCTCTCTCTCTCTCTCTCTCTCTCTCTCTCTCTCTCTCTCTCTCTCCATATAAAAGGCTGAAAAGACTAACACGCATACCTCGGGAACCAGTGGAGATATTAAGCTGAAATTTTTTGTACACACTCCTGGCATCATGGGGAAGGTTTTGTGGCATAAATCACTGAAATCCGTCTGAAATTATGATTGATTTTGATACAACATCGATTTTTTGCTACAGTAAAGTTGCATACAGTATTTTTTATGCGGAAAATAAAAATATCCGCGAAACCAACGTGATCAAATAGAAATGTGTAAGATTATTCGCTGCAGGAGATTTGCCGAAGACACCCCCTTCCCCCCCCCCCACTGACCTGGCCAAATCGAGCAGGTTCGCTGGTAATCCACACATGTACTTTTGTTCTCTGAGGAAGATGTATTGTTATAAATAGTATTACACACATTTGTACGCGTCCCTACGTCTGTCTGTCTGCTTTTTTACTCTCTCTCTCTCTCTCTCTACCTCCCCCTTCTCCCCTGCACCTAATCTTTTCCCTCCCTTCCCCACAACTCTCTCATCGTCCCCTCTCCATACGACCTCTTTTCTCCCATCCCTTCCCTTCTACCAAACCTGTCCCTTCCTATGTCTCTCCTTCTATTAATCGGTCCCCTCCCTTCCTGCAGTCTTCCCTCCCATCCATCCCCTTCCACTCACCCCCTCCTCTCCTTTCCTTTCATGCCTTCCCCTGAATATAAACTTTGTCATAGCTGCTAACTCGCTTTAATTAGCGCCGCGTACGGGAAGTTAGCGGCCACTTCTAACTTGAGGCACCCCAGGCGGTGATTCTTTAAACACTTTCAGCACTTGTGTGTCCTCGAGCCCAACTTCTTGAAAGCCCGCTGAGTCTCTCTTCCGTTCTGTTGTCATTTAAGCACTTTCATATTATTACACCCTCAGAACCTGTGAAAAGGGGAGGTGAATTGTTGCTGCTTTACAGAAATGGGGTGAGGATTAGCAGAAGGAGTCTGTAACTGTATTGTTTTGGGGTGTGACTGTTTTGTTTTTATTCATATATGTGGACTTTGGGAGCTCAGTAACTCCCTTTGTTGTCCTCCAAGCACTATTGTACTGTCATGCTCTCCAGGATCTGTAAAAGGGATGAGGTGTTCTTGCTCTACCGAACTGTTGTGAAGATTAGTGAAAAGAAGTATGACTGTTTAGCTTTGATTCACAGCTCCGTAACTCCCTCTTCCTTTCTGTTGTCATTAAAGCGTTTTCACATTATCATGCTCTCCAAAACTTGTGTGAAGGGAGATGAGACGTTCTTACTTGTCAGGATTAGGTGTTGAGGGTTAGTACGAAGTGAGGAATAAGTTGTTCTTGGCCTTTAATAATGAGGTTCTTAAGAATTAGCAAACGAAGGAAGGACTTGCTTTTGCTTACGTTTTCATTTCAGCGCTCTCGTAAGTCATAATCTCCAGAGCTTGTGAAAGGAGGGGGGTGTTTTTTGCTTTTCAGGATTGGAGAGAGAGAGAGAGAGAGAGGAATAACTGTCTTCCTTTGGCACATAGAAGTTGCTCTCGACGGCTCTGTAACTGCCTTATTTCTTGTTATCATATTTACGCTTAAGTACATTATGCTTCCCTAAGTTTCGAAAGCATAGTGAGCAGTATGGTCTTTTTTAGACTTAAGCTGAGAATTAGGTGGGAATTGGCGTTAGGATGGTGATAGTGATGATGTGTTAATTCCTGATGGAGTTACACAAGGGTTGAAAAGAACACACACACACACACACACACACACACACACACACACACACACACACACACACACACACACACACACACACACACTCTCTCTCTCTCTCTCTCTCTCTCTCACACACACACACACACACACACACACACACACACACACACACACACACACCAGAACTTTCGGAACAAAATACACGAATTCCCCCTACCGGCAAAGAAAACAGCAGTTCACAACCACCCCATTGTTGTCCACTCTGTTTGTAGGTGAACTGTTCCCTCTGTACTCTAATGAGAGAGAGAGAGAGAGAGAGAGAGAGAGAGAGAGAGAGAGAGAGAGAGGATACAAGACTAAACTAGAGAAGCATGGCAGACGAGAAGTGCAAAGTAAGAGGAGTAGGAAAGAATAAACAGAAAAGAAGGGAAAACAGAAAAAAAGTGAGGGTAGAAGGAAATAAAAATGTGATGAGGTAATAAAAAGGAGAGAAGGGAATGGACAGTAAAGATAAAGCACAAGATAAAGGAAGAGGAAATGAGAGGGAAAGAAAAGTGAGTAAGAAGAGTCATGAGTAAGAGTAAAAGGAAGGAAGAAGAGTTAATAAGACAAGGAAAAGAGGAATGGGAAGAGTGATGATGAGGAAAAGTAAAAGTGAGACAGAGGGGGGATGAAGAAGGGACAGTAAGATTAAGAAAGAGGAAGAGAAAGGAGGAGTAAAAAACAGATTTCCCCCCTCTCCCTTCAGGAACACAGACTTGTTGCCGCTCGAGGGTGCTTTTGCGTGTGTGTGTGTTTGTGTGTTTTTTTCTGTGTTTTTCTACGTGCTTGCATTGTTCAGGGGGCAGAATGGCAAGTGAGGCCTTTATCCATTTTGATTTATGTGCCTGACCTCGTATTTTATTCTATTTTTATTTTATTATTATTATTATTATTATTATTTTTTGGTGGGTAGAGTACCGGAGAGGGATGCCTTCATGCTGTGGCACAGACATAACTAGGCGGTGGAACTGGCCGGTATTCAAACGTCCCTCAGTTTCCTTCCCAGCTCCCTCAAAGGCAAATGGTGGGATGCAGGGAAAGGGCAGTTTCACTCTGCAGTCCACCGGGTTCCTATCAAGACGAGCCTATGACTACACTACTACTACTGCTACTACTATTGCTACTTCTACTTGCTGCTGCTTCCCCTTCAGTCCGAGAACGGCATTTTCATTCCAGCACTTTCACTGCTACTATATATTTTTCTCTTTATTCTTACTACCATCAAACTACTTTCATGTTCGAAAACAGTGGGGATCTGTTACTATTGATTTTCATGTTAACTTAGCCATGATTTTCATCCTTTTGCAGCTCATTTCAAAGAGGACAGTGGCAAATGTAACAATACAGAGGCTGAACATCCTTTCCATTGCACTTCATCGTCACTATCATAGTCTATTTTTAATCTATTGCTACAGCCTTGAATTTAAGATGAAGTGATAACAATTTAAGGCCAAGCTGAAGTGAACAGAGGATAGAGATGGTGTTGAAGACGGTAACATGTGAGTCTTCAAGTTCGCAAAGCGCCTCCAAAGTTGAATAAAATCGTCTGGAGAAGCACGAATGAATCAGATGACGTGATTTAACGAAGGGTATATAAGCACGAATAAATCAGAAGATATGGGGTAACGAAAACTATATAATACTTCCCCATTTCGAGTTGTCTCTCCAAAAATCGCAAAAAATCAGCTTGAGATAGCAAAAAAAAAAAAAAAAAAAAAAAAGTAAATACCGATAAAAAAAAAAACGTGTTTTAAAGAAAGCTAAAAATAGTGACCTCAATTCCGAAGCTTCACAACTGCATAGAATCGCCAGGAGAGAAAAAAATAAATGAATGAATAAATAAATAAGTACATAAATAAAACCAACGTTGGTTAATGAAGGCTATATATATGACTTTAAATATAACTTCTCCATTACGAATATTCTCTCTCTCTCTCTCTCTCTCTCAGAAAAAAATCCTGTATAAAATGGCGTGGAGAAAGCAGGAATAAAAACAGAAGAAGACGTCCTAGGTGTGAAGGGGTTAAGCTATCCTTTACCGTAAGATCAAGCTGACGGCAGGTTCACAGCCATATCGCCAAAACACAGCCTTCCCCAGAGAGTGTGAAAAATATGTCTACCTATCTGTTTACGTATCTATCTATTTGTTTATCTGTTTATTCACCTATTTTTACCTACCTGTCAATCTATCTATCCATCTGTCTATTTATCTATCTTTCTATCTACTTATCTCTGTCTGTTTACTTACTTATCTCAATCTATTTGTCTGTGTGTTTATCTCTTCGTCAGTCTTAATCTCTCCACTTCGTTCTCTCTCCCTGTTCTCGCAATGTCTCACTCTGATGCACTCTTCTAGTCAGTCTCATTTTTCTTTTGCTTCACATGGCCAAACCGATCGAAGTGTTTCGTTTTACCTTTATTATTTTTTACTTTTTTTTTTTTTTTTGAGAGGAAATAACACATCCATAGTTTATACAGACATACTGATTCTTGTGAGATGATTAGCCCAAGAGAGAGAGAGAGAAAGAAAGAAAGAAAGCGCAAGTGTGTTGGTGAGTATATGTTACAATTAAATCCCATTATTCCACTGTTAAATTACTTTATCTAATACTGCCTTTCTCTTGAATATTAGTACTTATGTTTTGCGGTTTTATATATATATATATCAAAATAGTCTTAGGCCAGAACCACCATTAATCTCTTTCTTTCCAGTGACATCGTTTTTAATTATATTTTTGTTGTTTCCGTTCTCATTTATTTAGCGAAGGAGAGACGTTTCTGAATTGGAGGGGTATATGAAGTCTTTTCTAATATCTTCACTAACAGAGAGTCTTCCTACGTTGAATAAAACCGTATTAAGCTGGCGAAAATGAAATGAAAATTGATAAAATATGAAGTAAAAAAAAGTCACCGGATTGAAGGCGTTAAGAACATTGATCAACACTTAAAAAAACAAAACAAAAGGAGCATCACTGTTACCTGCCCGTGCTAATCCAGGTGTGGTCTCTCTCTGCAGGTGTGGAAGGACTATCAGTTGAGGTGGGACGCTGCAGACTATGGGGGTATCAAAGTACTGCGACTGCCTCCCGACAAAGTGTGGAAGCCTGACATCGTGCTCTTCAACAAGTAAGTGAAGAGATAATGAAGTAGGTAGAGATAGTGAGGTAAGTAGAGATAAGTTTGTGAGTAAAATGGTATGGATGAGAGACAGTGATTTAGTGAAGAGGTTATAAATTTGAGGTTAGAGATAATGGATTTGTGAGTAAAGTGATAATAATGAATCTGTGAGTAAAGACTAAAGAGAGAGTGATTTTGTGAATAGAGGTAATGAAGTTGTGTGTAAAATGAAAAGGAATGTGTTAGTAAGGAGATACTGAATTCGTGAGAAGAGATATTGTATTTGTCAGTAAAGTGATAACGCATTTGTGAGCAGAGATGGTGAATTTGTGAGTAATATGATACGAAAATTATTAGTAAAGATATAACGAATTTTTGAGGAAGGAGATAAAGATTTTGTGAGTAAAGATGAAATCATTTTCTGAGTAAAGAGATAATGAATTTGTGGGTAAAGGGATAATGATTTTATGAGTAAAGAGACAGTGAATTTGTGAATAATAAGATAAAGAATTTGTGAGCAGAGAGATAATGAAGTTGTGAGTAAAGAGGTAATGAATTTGTGAGTAAAGAGAAAGTGACTTTGACTATGTATCTTAAGGTTAAGGAAAAAAAGAATTGTGCAGTACTTTTAGATCTGAGAAAGGATCACTGTGCAAAGTTGCCCCACAGAGATGAAATCCGGGATCATGTTCTTCAGTACTGTAGTAGAAGAGACGTTGGAGTAGCTTGTAACTTGTAAGAAAGAAGTAAAAGAAAGAAGAAGAAAAGAAAAAGGAAAAAGGAAGCCAGAAGAGACTGCGGAATAATAATGGTGGGAAGGACAGTTTTGCAAGATGTCTAGCTACTGTTATTTTTATTATTTTATTATTATTATTATTATTATTATTATTATTTTAGAGATGAAGCGTGATGATTTTTATGAGCAAGATACAAGTGAGTTATGGAGTTAGTGCAGGTGACTACAATATGCAAAAATTAGTAGAAACGGGGGAATATGCAGAACTGTTTTGGCCGAAAGAAAATAGTTTGCCAAAGGATCTAGGTTCATTTGTGTTGTGATTGAATATTTTTACAGTGAAACATCAGGAGTTATTGAGAGTCTGAAGTTGGTTGTATCTTGCAAGGTTGAGTAGAAGATGGGACTGCGATATCTTAAACTGTTGCAAGTCGTTATAGTTGACGAGAATGAGTAAATGAAAGAGGTAGTGAGATGGTTCTTTGAGAGGGACGGGCTGTTTAGGGTAAGAATTTTGTTAGCTTAGTTATACCCTTTTCACCTTAACTAGGCCCATATTTTCGTCCTATTGCAGCTTATTTCACGTGGCTCAGTGTCAGAAAGAGACAATGCAACAGCTTTACATGCCTTCAGTAGCACATCTTCGTGACTGGCAGCTTATTTGTGCATAGCCCTTGCTGCGGCTCAACATTCAGGATGGAGAGATGATAATTTTACGCCAAGTTAGAGTAAAAGGAGCATAGTGGTTCAACTGGGTTAGGAAACAAAAATGTTATAATACCTACGAGAAAAGTTCGTTCTTTTCAACAGCTCAGTTTTGGGAAGCTGGGAATGCAATTTACTTAAGCTTGTTGTCGTAGCAGTGAGAGGTACTGTGCATTTAATATTGCTGAGGAGAGAAAGGAAAAGGATACTGAAGTTGTAGAAAAGGAGAGAGAGCAAAAAGAAGATTGTGAGAGTGTTAGGAAAAGGAAATTGTGGTGTTTGAAGAGATTATTTTTACTACTCTTGTTGTTTTAGGGGGGAGAGAGAGAGAGAGAGAGAGAGAGAGAGAGAGAGAGAGAGAGAGAGAGAGAGAGAGAGAGAGAGAGAGAGACGACATAGTTTCTTTTCTTTGTAAGAGGGAAAGAAACAGTTTCCCAGTGCAATGTTTGTTACCTCCGCCAAAGAGGTTATGTTTTACCCCGCATTGGTTTGTTTGTATGTTTGTCTGTCTGTCAGCTGGATTACTCAAAAAGTTATGAATGGATTTTGATTATTTCTGTGGGAAAGTGGGCCATGGGCCAAGGAAGAAATTATTAGATTTTGGGCAGGATCCGGATCCTTTTTAATGGCAGTGGAATTGGCGGAGGTATGGGCTTTCTGAGCGCATACCTAGTTCTAGTTACTTCTAGTTACTTCTTTGTTTTGTTAAGAGACAGAAAATATTCAAGCGCGGTATTCAGAGCTTTGTAGTGATAAAGAAAAGTTTTATCCACGGTATTTGCTTAATTTTACTGAAAAAGGAAAGAAAAATAGCCAGATAATTATTTTGTCGGGAAAGTTATGTACCAGCAATTTAGTATATTAGTTACTGTAGCACAGTGAAAGTATTGCTTAAATTAGCGTATTTTATGTCAACTGGGAGTTGTTCTGATTGCAGTATGTAGCGAGACGTGGAATGTTTTTGATGGGGAAAGTCTCAAACATATTTTTAGAATGGAGAAATATGAAGGCTGTGAACGCCATCATATCAGAAAGGAAAGATACATTCATCTGGAAAAGGAATAACTCATGATGCTTAAATGACTCGAACTGTGAGTGGAGGAAGGTCACACTGAGGAATTATACTGGAACAGAAAATTGAAATGAGGTTACAGTTTTGTGGACTTGAGTTTTAATTAAGTTGGATTTTTGCAGCGAATAAATTATTATGGAAATAAATAATTTTGAAGTGAGCGGGACTAAACTTTAAGGGTTAACTGAAACGGGTTGGAGCTTTAAAGGAAAATGAAAAAGAGATCAGTATTAGCCTAATAAAGAATTTTTACATTAAAAAATATTTCAAATTTTTGAAGCTATTAGCCTAGGTCAGAGGGCGACAGCTTAACAAGAAACTATTGTATTTTGTCATGACGGAAATTTTCAGTGGTGATTATTTCCTTAGATACATGTTGGCCAATATATAAAGCTCCAGTTCCACGCTCGTGTCCTGTGGCGACGGCGCATACAAGATTATCAGAGTCTGTGCTCCCACTGCCACACTCAAGCCCACATCAACAGAATGAGCCGTTCCCGGAACACAAAAGATACCTCCTGGAGAGTTTGTAGGGATCACTATTTATGGATTACCCTGTATTTATCTAGAAAAACTAAGCAATATCCTCACGACACGAAAGCTTGGAATAAGAATTTGTACTGGGAATTGGTTAGACTCAGATTCTACGACTTACTGCAATGACATCTTGTTCAGGGTATTCTTGCCACTCTTATATAATTTCATTTAGCCCGTCTTTTCCTCCTCTTTCCTCCTCCTCCTCCTCCTCCTCCCTGTTCTTCCTTTCCTCCTCTATCCTACTCTTCCCTTTTTCTTCTCTGCCCTTCGTTTCCTCCTCTCTCCTCCTCCTCCTCATCTTCTTTCTCCTCCTCTTCTCTTCCTCCTTGCCTCTCCAGCGTTTGATCCCAGACAGTCGGCACTCAGTGAAAAACGAAATCCCACGGGTCCTTCTTTAAGCTGAGGCAAATGGTGGAGAGAGAGAGAGAGAGAGAGAGAGAGAGGCTAACTAAGAGACTGGAAGATTGATGAGAATTGGAGGAAAGTGAATGGGTTTTAGGATGTGTGAAAATTAAGGGTAGGAATAAAAGGGAGATACTGAAGGCTGTGAGAGGCAAAAGAAAGACTGTGACAAAAAAAAAAAAAAATCGCGTAGAGTGAGAAAGAGAGAGAGAGGGAAGGAATCTGGGAGAAAGAAAGTTGTTTAAGAGGGAAAGGGTGTGTAGAGATTTGGGTGAGGGACAAATGTCACAAAGGACTTAAGGTAATAAATGGGAGTACAAAAGCGGTGCAAAGGGATGTAACCAGGAGAAAAGAAAAACTACTGATCAATTCGAGGCTGATTGTTGTGGAGAAATGTATGACTGTGGTATCGATTAAGAGAACCACAGGCAAGGAGTGGCGAAGAGAACTAGCTTCGCATAGAGAGGTCTGGGAGAGAGACGAGAGCTTTGGTAAAGATGAAGGGTCAAAGGGAAAAGAGAAATCGGGGCTGTGAAAGAAAGGAACTGAAGAATGTGGAAGGAAAATGTGAAAGATGGAGAGAAGAAAAAGCCTTGCGCAGAGAATGGAGAAATTACGTTGTCTTGATGAAGGAAAAATGTCTACATGCTGAAGAGAGGGGAAAATGATACTTGCTGAAAAGAGAGAAATTGTTACTTGCTGAGGAGAGAATTTGCTACGTGCTGAGGAGAGAACAATTTTGTTTTGAGGATGGAAAAATTTCTTATTGATGAGGAGATATCAGTTGCTTCGTTTTCAGGAAAGAAAAAAAAAAATACGGAGAAAAAAAGAAATTAATATGTTGGGGAGAAAGAGAAAGTGCTTCTTGCTGAGGAAAGAAAAATTGCTTCGTGTTAAGGAGAAATTACAACAGGAGAAAGAGAAGGAAACTGTTTAGTGTAGAATAGAGAGAAATGCATAAATAATGGATACGTGTAGAGGAATTGGAAAAGAGAAAAGAGTCGTGAAAAAGAGGATGGGGCGAAGGGAGAGGGGAACTGAGGGCTGGGGCAAAAGAGAGAGAAGAAAAAATTGGAGAGGGGGGACTAAAGAGTGAAGTTAAAAGGGACGAGGAAGAGGAAAACGAAGGAAATAGCTGAATGCAGTGTCCTTTGGGTTCGAAATAAAGCCCCTCACTAAAATGCTGGAAGGGAGACAAGCTGGCAGAGTGGAGGGGGGGGGGAGAGGGGAGGGAAAGAGGGATGAGAGGGGAGGGGGAGATGAGGGATGGAGAGGAGCAGGGTTGGGGTGGGACAAGGAGAGTTGGTGTTTCTTCATATTTTTCTATCCTCTCTCTCTCTCTCTCTCTCTCTCTCTCTCTCTCTCTCTCTCTCTCTCAGGGTAAAACAGAAAATAGAGATATGGTGTAGGTTATATGTTGATGTTAGGGATGTGGTTGAATGATGTATTTCTGTTCCTCTTCGTATTGTGTGTGTGTGTGTGTGTCTGTGTGTGTGTGTGTGTGTGTGTCTACCAGCTGCTAATCCCACTCACCTCCCTCACTTCAGAGAAACATTCTCCACATCTCTCCTACCTCCTGTTAAACCTCTCCCAAACCCCCACCTCTTGTTAACCCTCTATACATTTCTTCTGCTTGTTATTATCTACCCAAACGTCTTCTACCTTACATTAATCTACCCTCACAACTCTTCTGCTTCCTGTCAATTTCTACACGCCTCCTCTACCCCCACCCTCTCAATCCCACCCCATGTAATTCCGCTCTTTTCATGTTAACCCTCACAATTTTTCTGTCCCTGTTAATCCGTTCACTGTTAACCACACTTTAACAAACTCCTGTGTCATCTGTTAATTCTTCCACCGTCTGTTAACCCCTCTTCAACAAATCCCCAAAGCATTTTTATCCTTGTATTTACTGTTAATCCCTAGGCCTCTTCCGCTTCCTGTTAATCCGTCCACCTATCATTAATCTGTCTTCAGCAAACCTCCTATGCCTTCTGTTAACCTGTCTTCTTCCTTCACAGCGCCGATGGTAACTACGAGGTCCGCTACAAGAGCAACGTCCTCATCTACCCACACGGCGAGGTGCTTTGGGTACCCCCCGCCATTTACCAGGTAACTTTATGTGATATAGAAAGGAATTCTGAATTTGTGAAGCGATTACATTCATCCTTCTATCCATCCAACCATCCATCCATCCAACCAACCATCCATTAATCCATCCATCCATATAACCATCCATTCATCCATCAGGCAATTGGGATGATAGAATTTACAGTAAGAGTAAAGCGTAAAATCCAAATACCAGACAGGGCACCAAGTGAGGCAGACCACGCATCCTTTCATTGATCAATCACGCCCTTGAATTATCGCCTCCACTTCACACGCCAAACGACAATAGAAAATAAAATACATGTACAGGATTTCCAGTTATCAAAACATTCAAAACGGCAACATATCTTAACCCTAACAACATACCTTAATGCACCAAGATTGCGCAGGACGTCTTATATTCCGCCCTGTAGTATTCTTTGTCTGGACCTATCCGTGGAGAGGGACGCCTTCATGTGGTGGCACCGATGTAACTATGGGTTCAACTACTTGGTTATGCAGACGTCCCTCAGTTACATCCCTCTCTCCCCAGATAAGCTTAGTGGACTGCAGGAGGAGAGGAACTTAAGCCTGCAGTCCACCGGGTTCAAATTCAGATGAGCCCGGGGATGCAGCTGCTACTACTTCCTTGTACAGTAAGCAACAATAATCGTGTCGTGAAATTTGGTGAAAACATAAGCTAACGGGCTAAGCGTCTGGTACATTCCGCCGTCTGTCATACGGACGGTTCATAATGTTTCACGAGTTACATTTATTCTTCGGACAAAACCGCGACACGACTACTGTTGCTCATTGTACGTTAGCACTTACCTACCGGCTATTTTAGAACTAGCCTACCGGGTATGTTAGCTCTTATATACCGTCCGTGTCAGTAGTCACGTGTTAAGACCCATCAACTATGTTAGTAATTATTTATGTTATGGTTCATCTAACGGGCATATTAAGATTCACTTACTGGGCATTTTGTGAAAGAGTAACAGTGGCTGAGGCAACAGTACAAGAAGTAATGAAGGGATTTCGGATAGTATCATCATCATCATCATCATCATCACCATACTCCTGCTCCACCTTCTTTTCGTCATCATCGCCGTCCTTCTCCTCCTCTTCTTCCTCCTCCTCCTCCTCATCATCATCATAATCATCGTCATCATGACGATGCATCGTCACATGTGTAATTGATTTTTGATTTACCTATATATTTCATTCATGTGCTGCTCTCTTCCCAAACTTAACTATGAGACTCCATACATACTGATTACACTAACTACTCCAACCACTGCAATTAGAACGAGGAGCAGTTAACAAGCCTAACAGCAATCACTACTCCACAATCACACTCACACACTCCACTTTATTGCGTCATCAGGAGAGGAATTAGAGGAGGAGGGGTGACTTAAATAGATCCGAGACGCTTTAATAGCTCTGTTCGCTCCCTCTCAGCCTTTGACACACAGTTTATTAGGCTCGTCGAGTGCCTGGAAGAGAGAGAGAGAGAGAGAGAGAGAGAGAGAGAGAGAGAGAGAGAGAGAGAGAGAGAGAGAGATTCCTTAATAGACAGATACATACATACATAGATACAGACAGACAGATAGACACACATATATAGATAGAGAAACACTTAAGCAGATAAATAGACAGGTAGACATTTATACTGAGAGAGAGAGAGAGAGAGAGAGAGAGAGAGAGAGAGAGAGAGAGAGAGAGAGAGAGAGAGAGAGAGAGAGAGAGAGAGAGAGAGAGAGAGAGAGAGAGAGAGAATTCTAGGTAGCGCTGTTGGTTCTAGGTATCGACAAGTTGTGCTGATTTCTTGGTAAAAAACATTTGGGCTTTGTGTGTGTGTGTGTGTGTGTGTGTGTGTGTGTGTGTGTGTGTGTGTGTGTGTGTGCAATATTGCCTGTGTTGGTTGTATGGAACATTGTGCATAGGTTTCGGTGTTGACAATATAAAGTTGTATAATGTTGCCAATGTTGGTAGTATACAGATGTTTGTACATTGTTGTCAGTGTTAGCAATACGGAGGCGTGTGTAATGGTGTCAGTGTTGGGAGTATGCTGGACAGAGATGTGGAGATGTGTGTGTGTGTGTGTGTGTGTGTGTGTGTGTGTGTGTGTGTGTGTGTGTGTGTGTGTGTGTGTGTGTGTGTGTGTAAGATTATTGGGGTTGACAGTATGGCGATGTGTGTATATGATCGTCGGTTTGGCTAGTATAAAAGTAATGACAATATAAATGTGTTTGAGCTTAATTGACCGTGTTGGCATTATGTTGTTATGGTGTTGTTAGGACGGAGTTACGAATATATAATTGTCGGTGTTGGCAGTATGGTGCTTGTATTTATATATCTGTCCTACCAACCTACCACCATATAATTTATTTTGTCTTCCCCACAACTTATTATTTTCCTCTCCCTCTCCCATTATCTGCTTCCGCACAACCAATCAACATTTTCTTTATCCTCTAACAATATATATTTTCCTCGACTTATACTACCAAAAATTTTCTTTACCCTCTTCACAACTGCTATATTTTCTTTACCTTTTGTCATCACTTTTTTTTTTTTTTTTACCCACCCCACCGTGTAACACCATCTATTTTCTTTACCTTCATCCATCATACATTAATTTCAGCTTCTCTCATTCTCCCACACAATTTTGTCTTTGCCATCCCCAGAATTACCTGTTTTCTTTACCTCAGGACATCACATACTTTCTTTGCCTATCTCTCACTGTCAGACCATCGGCTTTCTTTACTCCTTTCCATCATATATTTTCTTTGACTTCTACGACCATAAATTTTTCTTTGCCCTCCTCACATCTGCCACGATTTTCACTGTGTCTCCTGGCTGTGACTGATGATGCCTCTCGCCCTGACCCCCGTCGCTGCCACATCCATTTAGCTTTATTTATTACAGACACAGTGACAAATTGGCCCAGTACCTCCCCTTCTTCTCCCTGTCGGCTGTCTAGAAAGCCTGGGAGTGGGTTAGAGCTGAGCCTTTTTTACCCCTCTTTATGTGGGTAGAGTTTGCTATTTGTCTGTATTTTATTAACGTCATACTTTATTTTTTTTTTTTTGGCTCGATTCTTTGTTTACCATTTAGTACAAGCACCAACACTCTAGGGAATGTTGTAGCTGAAGGCCAAGCAGGAAGGGTACACGAGAGTAAAGGAATACATACTGACACATACATGGGGTAAAACTTAACAACTACAAACTACAAGACTACAGTTACAAACACAATAATGGAACACGAAACTACATGAGGAAATAAAAAAATAACCCGTGGGGGGGGGGGATGTTTGCTCGATTAGCTCCTTTTACGCAGAGGACGTTATGTTATGGTAAATTCTTCCTATCTCTTTACGATTTTATTTACGATAGATCTAGCGACAAATTAATACCCTCACTTCCCCTCCTCCAGCTGTCTAGAGAGCCTAAACCCCTATCACCTCGAGAAAGTTAATAATTATTCTTGCTGTCTCCACATGGTTATATTATGCCTTCTAAAAACCCTATACTCTTTCTAATCTAACTTGGCCCAGGTTGTCGTCCTTTTGCAGCTTATTTCATGTACCTCAATGGCGGAAAAAAATACAGTATTAGACAGTACTGTGGTCCTACACCCTTTCCATCGCACTTCTTCGTGACTAGCATCGTATTCTGGTAATAATCTATCATAATAACTAAACATTCATGATGGGACGAAGGGAATTTTAGGACAACTGGAAAAAATATATATGTATAAAGGCATAGGGTAGTCTAGTCTCTCTCCTGTCGGCTGTCTAGAGAGCCTGGAAGTGTTTCATATTGTCGCTCTTGTCATTCCAAGGACTTTTTAACTTGGGTTTACTTTATTTATTACCTCCGTCAAGGAGGTTATGTGTTTGCCGGCGTTGGTTTGTTTGGTTGCCTGTTAGCAGGATTGCTCAAAAAGTTATGAATGGATTTTGCTGAATTTTTTTTGGAGGATTAGGCTGTGGCCCAAGAAACAATCCATTAGATTTTAGTGGTGTTTCAGATCCCCACGCCATGAAGTGAGAAATAGTACTGGAATGGTGATGATGATGATGATGATGATGGTGATGATGATGTTCTTGAGTATGGATCCCTCCCACACCAATGCATTAGTGGGAAATGGCTTTGGAATAATGATGATGATGATGATGATGAGGAGGAGGGAGGAGGAGGAGGAAAATGTCAATAATGATGATACTAATTAAGATGATGTTAGTGATGATGATGGTGATGTTAATGATGAAGATATCGCCCTTTCTGGCCACTTTGAGTCCTACAACTTCAAGCTTCCTTCCCTGAACAATTGATTCTTTTTCTTTTCCTTTCTTTCTTTTTAATTACCGCCTCTCTTCTGGCCACTCCATGTCCTTCACTTCCCACTCTCTTCAGCAGCTAATCGATTCTCTCTCTTTTTCAACACGTTCACTAAGAGGACGTGGTGCTGCTGGAGTGGGACGCCTTCACGTGGTGGCACCGACATGACTATATTCATTTTTTTTTTTTTTTTTATTGAGGCGAACATGCACTTGAGAGGTTGGTGATGATTGGCTGAATGCAACAAGTCCGCATAACATCGCTGTATTTCAAATAAAATACCAGGTAATGTGAATCGAAACTTATTTACTAACTCCAAAATATCCCTCAGATATTTGTTGCATTCAGCCAGTCATCACCAACCTATCAAGTGCATCTTTACCTCGATAAAAAGAAGATAAAACTGAGCATTGGCGGTGGTGCTGTCCCGTCACGCAAGCGTCCCTTAATCCTTTCCCTCTTCCCTTAAGGTGGGATGACAGCCTACGAAAGAAGGACTTCGGCCTGCAGTCCACCATGTTCACTTTCAGATGAAATGGGTAGCAACTACTACTTCTTCCTTACAACTACTTCTACTGCTGCCTCTGCTGCAACAACAACAACAAAAACAACAACAACAGCAACAACAATTAGTAGTGTTGCTACTACTACTACAATTTTCTATTTTTCTTTTATATAGTGTTGCCATCTCCAGTCAGTTTTACTGAGCACAGAATAGGTATTTCGAACTGAGTGAATAACTATGATATAGTCTTCATTAACCCTTACACCACCACCCTCTCCATCATCCCTTCCATCTCTCTCACACGAACCTCCTCCACTACCACCACCACGCCCTACATCATCTCCCCCATCTCTCTCACGCGTACCTCCTGCACTACCACCACCATCCCCTCCATTATCCCCTCCAACTCTCTCACACGTGCTTTTTTCTTCCAGAGTTCGTGCACCATCGACGTCACGTACTTCCCCTTCGATCAGCAGACGTGCCTCATGAAGTTTGGCTCGTGGACCTTCAATGGGGATCAAGTCTCTCTCTCGCTCTACAATGATAAGGATTTTGTTGATCTCTCTGATTACTGGAAGTCTGGAACGTGGGATATCGTGGAGGTAAGAGAGAGAGAGAGAGAGAGAGAGAGAGAGAGAGAGAGAGAGAGAGAGAGAGAGAGAGAGAGAGAGAGAGAGAGAGATGCTGAAGTGAGTATTCATTTTGTAGCTGGTGGAATGTAGTGACGGAAACAGAACTCTGAATACCCTACCATCCCAAATGCTCTATTATGTGTGTGTGTGTGTGTGTGTGTGTGTGTGTGTGTGAATTTATTTCTTGTTTCGCACATTTCCACCCCTACCTTTTAACAATAATTTTACGTTAAAATTATTGTTGCCAAGTAAAAATAGAAATGGGAGAGGATTTAGAGTTAGTTCACTCCTTTTCGCTGTCGTTCATTGTGTGTACTCACGTTCACTCCTCTGCACTCAGCCTACTCCCGTCCAAGCTGTTGCAGTCTGTAGAAGAAGAAGGCTCTTATTAATGCCTATCAGTTACACGGGCGTCATTAAGGCAGACAATCCCCATTCCTCTCAAGACCTAGTTAGCTCCTACCCACCCTCAAGCTTCTTTAGTCTGTGTCTGCCCTCGTTTACCTAACCTCTGATATAAAAAGAATGAAGTTGGGTTGGGTAGAGAGTTTGCAGTCTTTATCTACTCTCGTTCACGGTGCTAGAGAGGGACGCCTTCGTGTGGCGGCACCGACATAACTGGGCGGGTCAGCTGCCTGATTATACGAACATCCGTCATCAATTTATCTATCCCCCAAAAGGAGGATGGTGGACTGAACGCGAAGGGCAACTTAAGCCTGCAGTTCACTGGGTGCACATTTCAGTTGGACCTGGGGTTAAAACAACAGCAGCATCGTTCACGCTTCTGCAGTCTGTGTCTGCTCTTGTTCATGTCCCCATTTGCTTTCCTGGAGATGAAGGGAAGGGGAAAGAGGGAGGAGGTTTCAAAGATGTACGTCTGCTCCAGTTTACTTTATCAGTGTCATGAAAAGAGACAGGAAGGGAAGGATCTGGAGTTTCTACACACTCATGTTCACCTAAGCAGTGTTAAAAATACAGTAGATGGAAGTGGAGGGATGGTTTGCACCGTCTATCTTATGTTCACACTTTTGCAATCTGTATCTACATCCATTGACTCTCCGTTTTGATTCTTAAGCTTTTTGCAACATGTATCTACTGTATTGACACTTTCGCAATGTGTATTAAGCTCCCGTTGACTCCCCCTTCTTTTAACTCA
>NC_137033.1:14302395-14342395 GCF_032717465.1 Coenobita brevimanus
TGAGAATGATTTCTTCATCTGAACAATATAAAGACACGTGGATGTCAAAATGCTTTATATATGTGTGCTCATTTTACACAACTAATGATCTTGTTTTAACTCCTTCTGTCCGATGGAGTCTCTTCGTAATTTATTCTTGCTGCTACAAGTTGATTTTACTCAGCTTATATTAGTCAGGTAGTTGAGAAGGGGTTGGTGAAACCTATATCTAACTTCTACGGTTGAAAATCATCATGATATAGCAAGGACTAGACATAAAAGAAACCATCACCATACTGAAGGGGTTAAGGAGGCATGAACACACCATTCGTAGAGGCTATAGTTAATTCATTTTAACTTGGCAGAGACTTTCGTGCTTTTGCAGGCTATTTCCCTTAGGGTAAAATCAGACAATACTGCAACCATACAGTCTCATCACAGTACGTCGTGATTAGGACCATATTATAAGGGATATGCTGTTGTTATAAATCAGCATTTAAGATGAAGAAATGGTAATCTTGCACCTAGTTAACGTGAAAACAGAATAGTTGACTTCCAGAATGATTGGCTGGCAGAGTTGACATTGTTCAGCATCCACAACTATAAATAATTTATGGGGTACTAATGTTCTCCCATTGACCACAGGGGCCCAAGGACACATCGGATGCCAAGCTGGATCCGGGTGCTGTTCCTCAAGTACCTCCCAGTTATGTTGTTCATGAAGCGGCCTAAGAAGACTCGTCTCCATTGGATGAAGGAAATGCCGCGTAAGTTTTCGTCTCTCCTCGCGTCTATAACTTTTTCTCCCAACAAGGACCCGAAGGAGGCTTGGAGCTTATGGAGGAATGCCTTTGCTTCTGAAGGAATGTTCAAGCTTTCTGAGGGAATGTTAAAGCTTATGAAGGAATGTGAACGTGCATGTGGTAAATGACAACAGGATATGGTGTGGAAGTTGGGACACGGAAACTTAACTGTACTTCTACCATGTGCATCATTCTACTCTGTCCACTTTAACTTGGTCTAAAATTGCCATCTCCCCATCCTACATGTTGAAATGAAACAAGGGATTATCACTAGAGTATAGTGATGGTCAGGAAAGTGTTTAGGACAAGAATATTATAGAACCTTGCTATTGTCTTATGATGCAATTGATTTACGGTAAGTAAGCTGCAAATAAAGAAAACCTCCTCCAAGTTAAGGTGGACAAAGTATGTATTAATGTGTTATTGTAGTCAGATAAGTTTTACTACCCAACTTTCTTTGACTGTATGCACATTATGAAATGAAAATGCAAGGACTGCTGCACTGTAGCTGTTGTTAATTGTGTGCATATGCAGAGCTGTACAAGAGGTATGCAAGAAGTGCGAAGCCTTAACCTTAGATATCAGGAAGTGGTATCACTGTAAAAAAGGAAACCTGACAACATGTAGAAGAGCTTAAACCATTGAGTGCTTATCTACTGAGACGTTATAAATTTACAAGATAATCTGCAGTGAGAGGGCTTTGGAGAAATTAATGAGAAATGCGAATTCTTAAGGAGAAAATTGACAAAACACAAATCCATAAACAAGGAACGAAGTGAAAGGGTTTTGTGAGACTGACTGTACTTCAAGAGAGGCGTAGATGCTGTAACAGAATTTAACCCTTTCTAACCAATGAGTTTCTGCTAACCTGAATTAGATATATAATCTTAAATTAACTACAGAATTGTGGAAAGTACATTTTCTGTCTGGAGGCGCTTAAACTGATATAAGTATGAAATGAATGCCTTGGGTCGATTACCGTGTGTGAATGAATATACAAAAACTTCTTTGTCTGAGGGGAAGAAGTGGCACTGGATTCTATTGATGATGGAAGGTTTTGTGATAACTCAGTGGTGCTGTGAACCCAGAAGCATTTATCTGACTAACTTGGTATTATACAGTTTTCTATATGTATTTCATAAAAGAGCTAGTATGACCTGATGAAATGCTGTATATAAAGAACAGTGTGGTACAGCGTAAATTATCATGTTCTTCACCTGAATTTGAGCCTAAGACCATCAGTGATATGTTTCTAGTTTGTACCACTGGATCTACAACTCAATGGGATGAACCAGAAATTATGCGCTGTGAGTCAGAGAAGTTATGGTGAGGTACTCGTGCATCATAATTTGCGACTGTACACTATGATAGCGTTGATCAAGACATAACTGTGCTTTCTCGGAAAGCTATGGCTTCTACTCCCTCATTATACTGATGTCTTGGAACCACCTGTGTATGCTAAAACAAAATATCTCAAAAACAAGTATCATCGTGTCATTATTAGGCCAAATGACATCAGTCTTATGAGCAAGATGAGGTGGCCGAAAATCGCCTAAGAAAGCATAGTATCATGTAGCCAAATCAAATTTCTTCTTCATTTGTTTTAAGTGTCATGTTTTCATCTTCTGATGTAATTCTAGTTTTACGAAGCATCTCAGTGTGGCATATGGCATTTTACTTGAGATATGTAAAATTATTACGCTTATTGCAACAAGACCAATGCTAAAATCCAACTTCACTCCTGTAATGACATCTAAATATTACCCTGCCAGGAAGATATTGGTTTACTGAAACTAAGGCATTGTAGTTATGTGCATGATTGTCACCTTTAGCTTGGCTAGCAGCAGCATTGCAAGGAACTACATGCTTAGCACTTACTGTAGCATGCATAACTATGTGTTTGTCTGAAACAGAACGGAACCTGACTAATAATTTTTTTTTACTCTTTCATCTAGCCGAGACTTACAACCAAACAGACTTCTACACGAGCGCCTCTTCCCCTCCCACAGCAGTTCCCCCTCACCGTCACTATGGCTCACCAGAGATTGACAAGGGTACCGGCAAGATGGAATCATTGGAAATGTCAAACATTCATCACCCAAACTGCAAGATTAACAGAGAGGTGAGCACGGGCTCTCAGTTTGCTCGTGCTTTGCATACAAATAATTTTCATAAGTGAATCACTAATGTTCATACTTGTGTATGTATATAATATCCACATGAAATACAACATTACTGTGAACATTTAATCTGTATTTTATACGAGCAGATCGCAGAGAAGTGGTAAGTAATCAAATGAATAAATGGGCAAAACTGACTTTGTAAAAAAAAAAAAAAAATCTAAATATAACTTTTTAATACAAGCTCTCCCTCACGTGCTCCAGCAGGATGGAGATATAAATATTGACATGCTAATAATAATTTGTAAATAATTTACAAAGAAAGGCAGTTAAGGAATAGCGTTGTAAGGGAGGAAATATGTAGCATATTCCAGTAGTTATAGATAGTGTACTGTTACGTCACTCATCCCTACAAGAGTCTGGGGTTTCAAAACTAATGAAACCATATTCTGGACTGGTTGGTTATGACTGATTATTTCACTTTAATCCCTTCCCTTTCCTTTTTTCTGGATCTAATTCTCACGTTCCTTAGGTGGAGACAGGGGTTGGGATGATGGTGATGATGTACCGGTAATGATCTTATAACCTTAGTAATGAAAGATTGGCTGATGGCTGTATGAAGTACTTTTAAGTTCTGATAGTTTCGAGACAGTAGAAGTAATTGATGTTGACGATGATGATTTCAGGCAGATCTCTTTACCACCCTTATTAAAGACGATTGGATGATGGATGGATGGAGTGAATTTAGTTTGGAAATGAAGGATGGATGGAGTGAGTTAAGGCTGTGACAGTTTGCAGAGTGTGGAAGGGAAGTAGTAACCATGACTGTGTAATAGCAAAAGAGTGAGTAGACTGGGTAAGGAGACGATATTACAGAGGGCCAAGTCTCCGCTCCTGGAGGTGCGAGTGGAAAAGGAATGATGATGATTATACTGATGGTAGTGATGGCGGTAGTGATAGTTATGATGATGGTGGTGGTGATGATTATGATTTCAGCTACATCTCTTTCTAATCCTTTGATAAGTTTATGCTTGGGTGATGAATGGATGAACTAAGTAAATTTAAGTTTTGGATATGAAACAATGAAGGTTTGACTGTGCAATTGCAGAGCAAAGTGAATGATTCTGAAGTAGACTCAGCCTCCCTTCCTGTACATGGCGTGTAAGTTTATGACTAGATAATATGTGAAGTAAGTTTAGGTCTTGGCAGTTTCGACACAGTGAGATTATGCGCCTGGTGATCCAGTGGGTTAAGGCTTCCCAACTGGATGTGGCTCATAAAGGTTTAATTATGAGAGATGGCTGGGGTTATGCCTCAAGTAATGCTGTTTAGGGGAGAGCATCTGGTCACTTTCGACTTAAATGAGTGAACCGAGTATCTTCTTCCCGGGTCCTCATGCTTCTGATGGAGTCATACTGGATTAGATGATGGATGGACGGATGAATGAATGAATGGATGGATGGATGGATGGATGGATGGACAGATTAAAAGAAAAGTACTGATCTTGACTGTGCAACTGCAAAACCAAGAGAATGATCCTACAGAAGCACTAGTCTCCCCTCCTGCAGATGCCGCGGCGTGAATCAGAGAGCTCAGACTCCCTCTTCATCACCCCCGAAGCTTACAAGGCCACGGAGGCAGTCGAGTTCATCGCGGAGCACCTGAGAAACGAGGATGAGTACATACAGGTGAGTTATGGGCAAATCTACCTGTCTATCTATCTATCTACACCATCTATTCATCAACCTATCTGTCTATTACCAGGCATTTTAATCCCGTAAATGATGGCCACAGACAAATCGCCTTCGCGTCGCCCTGTCATTTGTCATTTGGTTGCCCTCCTCCAAGCTCACATCCCCTCTCACATGTATATCTCTCCTCTGTCCTTCCATCCCATCCTTGGTCTCCCCTTCCCGTTTTGCCCCCTCCATCTCACTCACGTACACTCTTCAAGTCAGTCTCTCATTCCCCACCCTCGACATATGGTAGCGAATCAGATATGTATAAGACGGGGGGAGAATTAGAAGACGAACTGTAGGGTGAGTTGAATAGTGAGTTAGATGAGGAAGGGAAGTCTGAAGAGAGCGATGATAGGTATTCTTACCAGAATCTAGGAGTAGATAACCTGAGTATAGAAGAGCAAGAGCAACAGAGAGTGGGGTGGACAGTGGACTAGATAAAGACTGTAAGGAATAGAGTAGCAGAGTGGAGAGTTGTGGGAGAGAAGGACGTTCAAGAGTAATGAGTATGTGAGGAAGAGTGTTTGACTGCTAGGAATTCTCAGTGGAACAACGTAATATATCTGGCCCTTGCCTGAATAGAACACGTGATCACGTTCATGCAGTGAAAGAGTCAATTGCATAGTGCATCATCATTCACTGACTAGAGTTGGAGGGGAGCCTACCCAATGTAGAACTGTGCACGCCATGCGAGGAGGAGCAACTGCGACTTCTGCCTGGGAGCAAAACATCACCGACCTACCCTGTGTCCTGCGAGGAGGACCTCGGTCAGCCTGGTGGGGCACCGTCTCCCGCGTTGGGGCAGTTGCTCCCTATGCCATTTTTTATTCAACATCTCGCACTAAGGCGCAGACACAACATCAACAGTGTAATTAACTTATGGGACGACCTCAGAGAGGCAGTTGTTTTCCTGCGGTCGAAGGGTCTGCTGGGCCAGGCAGATCTGGGTTGAGCAACAACAACAAAAACATAATACTCACTGACTGCTGGGATTTCTCAGCTGAATATCGTCGTCTGGAATAAGCTTTCATCAAACACCATTAAGGATGCACTGAAGGGAAGGGCATATCAAGGTAGTTTATAACCCTTTGACTACTGCAACCTCTGTCATATAGATCAATTATGCTAGTGTTAGTTTTGATGCAGAAGTATTAGTTTTTCTATCATTGATCTTGATTCTTGTTTATAGGTGGTTAACTTCACTAAATAACAGTCTGTGTTTCCATCTGAAAGACTTTTTTTTTTTCTTTTTTTTTAGGGGGATGAATAATTGGTTTAAAGAATAAATTGTACTCTTTATGCTTGGTTTTCGTTTGCACACAACCAGCTTGCATAAGAATATATTTTGTTAGGCTTCTTGTTAACAGATGTTTATAATGAACATTTATCAATGGTTCCCTCTTCATGCTTGATTTTTCGTGGACAGAAGTTACCTAGAATAAATGTCAGTTTATCTATTCTAAATAAGCATACAGTCCACCTGGTACACATTCAAAATTAAGCCAGAGATTGCTACTACCACTATTACTACTACTACAATTATTACTACTACAACTACCACTACCACTACTACTACTACTACTACTACTGCTTCTACTACTACTACTACAACTACTACTACCACTACTACTACTGCTTCTACTACTACTACTACAACTACTGACTTTGACGTTTTGTTCACAGATACGTGAGGACTGGAAATACGTGGCCATGGTGATTGATCGCCTTCAGCTCTACATTTTCTTTGCCGTAACTACAGCCGGGACTATTGGAATCCTCATGGACGCCCCTCACATATTTGAGTACGTCGATCAGGACAAGATTATCGAGACTTATAGAGGGAAGTGAGCGAGGAGGACTGAGTATGTTGGCATCTACGTGTATAATGCTAAAAATGGCAGAAGAGAAACGGAGAGGGTAGAAGAGGTCAATCCCAAAGGCATCTAGCTAGTGAAGGGAGATACACAGGAGCGACCCATGTATACATATATATTTAACTGAGAACAAGAGGGAAGTTGAAACAGTGCTGACTGTTGAGGAAATGTCTCTTGTCTCTTTATGTCTCTCTCTCTGCTTCTCCCTCCTCTTCCTCGTTCCGTGGATGAAGCACGGCAAGGAGTAACAGTCTGACCTTGTGAGATAAATGTAAGAGACGCACAAGATTGTGATAAAGATGGCGAATGACGGCTAATTGAACACCCGGATGAGTTGAGTAGCAAAAACATATATTAAAAAAAATTATAATAGTAATATATGTAAAAGTTCAAAGTACTCTTTAAAAAATCATGGTGCCAGTTCTATATATTTGTGCTTATTTTATAGGTTGTGTTTTTCTTTAATCTGTACTGTAAGGGGTGGGAATTTTTAATGCTCTCAGGCTCCCTTGACTCACTCTCAGCTGAATAAAATCGTCTGACGTGAGCTGGAAGAGCTGTCCCGACCGCGAGAGGGTTAAAGGTACCAGTACTAACACTCTCAGGCTCCCAGGACATGCATTCAGCTGAACAAAATCGCTGGCATGAGCTGGGAGAGAATACTAGAGTTGTTCCGATCCTGAGAGGGTTAAAGTCCCCTCCCCGCCTGTATACTACTTTGAGGATAAGAGGTCGAGACGCAGGTAGAAGGGAAGGGGCTAGCTCAAGGGTTGTATTTATAAAGCATCCTAGCCAAGTCACGAGGTAAACACACGCGTCTCCATAACACCTAAACAGACCTTTTTGTTTCGCATTTTGTCACACTGATATTCACTCGAACTTACGTGTGAAGTGTTTGGTAGATGTACTGTATGAATGAAGACAAAGGTATTTACAAAGATTCTTATACAGAATCCAGTCTTAGGAGGGTTTATAAATACGGCTCTTTATAAATTTCCCCCAGACTCAGCCAAACCCACCTCTACTGGGCTTGGCGGTGTGGCTGCCGAATCTCCCTCTGCCAATATACATACCAAGATTTTTTATTTTCTGTCCTTGTTATGCTGATGGAAAAGTGTGAAAAATACCCTACTTTCTCCAGTACGTCTATATATAGGAAGGAAGAAGTCTTATCCAACTGTCCTTGATACGTTTCTCTAAACACAGGAAAAAAAGTCACTTCCTTCATTGCTTTTATAAAAGTAGGAAAAATACCCAGTTTCCTTAGTACCTCCTCGTACCGTACAGTAAGGAAAATTTCTTAACCCTTTGTCCTTAAGTTTATAAGAGTAGGAAAGTGTCTAAACCCAGTTTTCTTGATACGTTTATATACGAATAGAGAAAAAGTCTAAACCCATTTACTGTTGCTTCTTTAATAGATCATTCATATTATTTTCTGTTATATCAGTGGATACTTAAGCCGTTTTGGTAACTTTGTTCTCCCTCTTTCCTTCCCCCAAGATAGTGATGATTCCTTCCCAGTGCTTGTGTTTGACTATTTTTTTTCTTGCCTGCATGCATTGGTACTTTACTCTCATCATTAGGGGGGAAAAAAAGTCTTCTGGCATCAGTGCTCAAGATAGGTAGCAGAGCCAGTGATGGGGTGCAGGCGTGGATTGTGAACGTGAGTGTGTGTGCGTGTGTGTGTGTGTGTGTGTGTGTGTGTGTGTGTGTGTGTGTGTGTGTGTGTGTGTGTGTGTGTGTGTGTGTGTGTGTAGGCTTATATGTATGTCCATTCACTTTTGCCTGTATAAAGTACGCCAAGCAAAAGCCCTGGAGGTGAATGCTAGTAGAGGTGGGAGAGGTGACTGTACAGCTTAGTGAGAATGCATGGATGATAATTATGCTTCACGTAGTTGGCTTGTTTGCGTGGGATAAGGTGAAAATTTATATGAAAAGGTAGGCTTATTAATAGTGGTTTACATAAAGTTTTATAGAAGGGGATGTGTTTCCACAAGCTGTGTGTAGTAGGCAGATTGAATGTTGGCAGAAGTGGACATAAAGGAGAGGTTGGGTGGGCAGGGACGGTGACAACGTAAATACTCGTATGTATGGCATCATGAGGTACTGTGGGAAGTTTTTGACAAAGGAAGATACAGAATTGAACAGAAAGATATGAAGTGCTGGCGGAGGAAGATGTAGAACTGAGTAGAAGGTGGCAAGTGTTGACAGAGGGAGGTGGAGAAATGAACACAAAGATGAGTACTGTTGGCAGGTGTGGTTAAAGAAGTGTAAGGCAGAATGGAAAGTGTTGGCAGAGGAAGATGCAGAACTGAACACTGAGGCAGGAAGTGGTGGCAGATGTAGATGAAGGTGTGTAATGCAGAGTGTGAAAATGTTGCCAGACCTAAGCGATGAGATACAAGGTAGAGTGAGAAGTGTTGGCAGGTTTTGGAAAAGGAATGCAAGGCAGAGTGGAAAGTGCTGGCAGTGGAAGATGCGAAGATGCAGAGTTGAGCAGAAAGGTAGGGAATGATGGAAAAGGAAGACTAAGAAGTAAGAAGAAAGATAGGAAGCTGCAGTCAGAGGAAGATGGAGACCTGAGCAGAAAGAGAGGGAATGTTGGCAGGAACGGTGTAAGGTAGGGTGGGTAGTGAGGGTGTCCAGGCAGTTGAACAGATCAGCTCGACCCAGTGCTTCAGGCCAGAACAATCAGGATAAAGACTAGTATTTGTAGATTTTCATAGGTGCGGATAATAGTGACGTGTCATGCGTTTACGTATATAAATAGCAATTAAGTGAATTTGTATGTAAATTATTATTATACATGGTTTGAGGTTTATGCTCAAGATGTTGTTGCTTGATGGCTTCCTGAGGGTGACACCTGCGGCCACCACCAGGGCTGAGACTTACCAACAGACTTATAATAAACTTCCTCTATTAACTGGGATTAATTTTACAGGAAAGACAAGGGTTGGAAAGTATTAATCCTTCACACGCCTCTTGTTCGTCCTGGAAAAAAAATAACCCAATCTTGTAACTCCCCGTTTTTTACATGAAAGACAGGCATAGGAGATTGCCAATGCTTCCTATGTCTCTCGTTCTTCCTGGAAAAAAAATATCTCAGAAGCTACCACCAATTCCTCGTCGTCGTAACTTATATTACTTTTTGCAGGAGGGACAAGGAGAGAAGAGACCAGATGTCTCCCATACATCCTATTTTTTCAGTAAAAAAATAACTAATAAATCTTTGTTATGAGAGGGAGCTGATCTTGAGTGTGTTTGTGAGTCCTGCCCCAGGCTTGCTCGGCGGCTGCTGGGCTAAACGCAGTGCTTGTCTTTCCATTACTAGCATGGACAATAGATTACTATTTTAAATAATATATATAAAAGTTGATAAAGAACTATTGTCTTGCTCACAACTATTAGGTGCATTTAATTTTACTTTCTGTCTTGATAGTTGTAATGCTTTGACAAATGTATTCTCACCATCAAAAGCTCGCCCACACTTCCTTGGCCGCTGTGAGTGACGGTGGAAGGTGTTGCAAGAAAACAATTCACGTGATGGCAATACGAAGCACAGAGGAACTGAGTGAGAAGGTATATTGTGTCGGGGAAGAAACAGAAATATGGAAGGCAGGACACAATGCTGGCAGGGGACTGTGGGCGAACTTATGCTGGTAGAGGTACATGATTTGCCCCTGGGATGTGCTTCTTGCTTGTGTAGTGTGACCTCTTAGCAGCGTCCCTCACCAGGCCCGGACTAGCCTGGTCTCGGATCTCTGCTTGCACGAGGTCTGCATTCCTGAAGGGAGTTTGTTGACGTATTTTTACACCAACTAATGACTATACGAAACAGTGTATTGCCAGTGATTTGGTTTGGTGTTGTCTTGGGTTTCATCCTCCTGTTCTCTTAGGTCCAATCTCCTTTTTGAATCCTATGAGTTCATAAATGTGTACTGTATCTTAGGTTATTACTATGATTTTTGCATTTAAATATACAGGAGCCTTGGAAATGTTTCGCGGCTAGTTTTAAGTGGTACTCAACAGGTTACGGGTACTGGATTTTCCTATCAATGCCATGGTACCTTTAACTGCTAAGAAACACAAGTGCAAATGGTTCTTAGTATCTCCTACGGATCTGTTCTGGTTATCGTTTAGGTTTGAGTCTATGTACTTACTTCTCATCTTAGTCACCCTGTAAGATAAAGATAAGTTATTGAACTTGAGTACGATGACTTCCTGACTCAGCAAACACAAGTATTATATAAACTACTAATCTACCTTTTTATCTCAAGAGGCGAGTGCTTGATTCAAAGTCAGCTACCAGCCCTGTCCCTCCCTGCTGTGTCTGTACTGTCAGTGGAATCAAAATAAACGAGGCTCTTACCCCCTCTCCTGCTAAGATAAATGTTCATCGCGAGAGTTTCCGTTCATACAAAAAATAATGCTTCAGTGAGCTGAATATATGACAAAGCTCTTTCTTTGTTGTGTGTTGTATTTGTTCGATTGATTGTGGTAAGGTGTTTGCAGCAGCTCATTACTTTTTGAAATATATATTCAGTGGCTAAATTGGCTGATGTTTTATGTGTTACAAACTATAGTGATGTGTAGATGGATCCACTACCAAACTGGAAGCTGTGTTGTGTTCAGCTCTGATTATATGTGACTCAAGTGAGACATATGAATCTTCTCACTGAAAATACAGTACATAATAATAATTGATACCAAGTGCTCCAGAAAAGTCAAAATTATCAGCCAGTGATCTTCAAGTACACTTACCTATTGTTTCTTAAGGAATAGGAAGTTCCTTGGAATTTTTTAAAAAGGACTGTTTCCACATCGCAGTGAAAGTGTTTTACGTTGCGGAAGGTGTAGTGCGTAAGAGTGTGTGTGATTTTTCTGATCTTGACTATTTTGATACTGTAGTTGAGATGAGATTGAAGAAAGCTGGAAAAAAATATTAAATATGAATACTTCAAGTTGCAGCAAACTGTTGACACTTGTCGTCAGTGTTCGGGTGTGACGCACTGGCAAGATGAAGAGAACATTGTCCTATGGCCAAACATATGGTATATTGTGTCTATCAGTTTACATGCTGTTATTTTATATTTTCGGCAGAGGAAGCTTATAATACCTGTCCGTGTGTTTGTGTCGCTGTGAGGCAGGTCGAGAAAGATGAGGATTTTTTTTGTGTGTGTATATTTTCCCCCCCCCTTTCTTATATCATACCTTTATGAAAATAATCTTTAACCATCTGACTGCTCGGATTTCTCTCATCTGAAGAAAACTGTCTGTTGTCAGCAGGTGAGGGGTTAATAGAGGTAGCTTTTAACCCATTGGCTGCTGGGATTTCTCTATTGCAGAATGTTATTATGTCCTATTATGGATGAAATAACATAGCATTAAAAATGTTGAGCAACGAAGATCGCAAGAGGAAACTCAGTGGAAACCTGTAAGAGGAAATCTGTCAGAGGGAAATCAGTAATTGTAATGTAAGAGGAAATTTGCAAAAGGGATGTAAGAGCAAACTTATGAAAGGAAACTCAGAAGTGGAAACTAATAAAGTGAGAAGAGGAAACTTAAAAAGAAACTTGCCACAGGAACACTGCTCAGGCGGCCACAAAACGCGGACGAGGTAGGGTATGCTTTCTGAACCCCTTCCATCTGAGGACATCTTTTTCACTTTGTTCTAACTGATAGACTTTTTTATTCAGCTTAGAAGATCTCCCTCCCTCCTCTCCTCGTAGGGAAGGGGTTAATGAGGAATATATTAAACCCCAACGTCTCCAGAAAAGTATCTCCAAAAGCTGAATAAAATCGTCTGGAGAGAAAGCCAGAATGAAGGAGAAAAAGTCGTCAATGAATGAAAGGGACCACTGTAACACCTTATGTATACCCTGCTGCATAATGCTGTAAATGCTAAAGGCTTTCTAATTTAGAGATGGATTAATTATCTAGTGTTTGTTTGTTAGAGAATACCTAATCGAAAGAGTAAAAAAAATAACTTAGACATTGTAGGAAATCCTAATGGTATAAGTTTGTGCTTATATCTAATTTTATATCTGTTTTTTGTAGATTATCTCCCTGACTTACATTAACCCTCCCACTGGGTAGTACGTCTTGTTACTTTGTTCTCGCAGCCGCCAGACGATTTTACTCAGCCTAGGAGAGACCCCTGGGTAGTGAAGGGGTGGGTGGAGACTGTATCTGCCGCCTCCGTAACAAATAGCCTCTCCCAAGCTGAAAAATTATTGTCTGGTGGGAAAGAAGCTCAAAGGAAGAAGACGCCACCGCAGTGAAGATGTTGACGCCTTCAGTCAGTTGATGTGTTTTATCGATTTATTCTTTTTACCTCCAGGCGATTTTATGCAGCTTTTAGGGGATCTCTTGCTAATAAAGGGGAAGATGAAGGCTAAATCCAGGCCTCAGTTCGGACAAAAAAAAAATCCTAAGCAAAGTAAAATCGCCTGGAGAAAACAAGAATGGAAAATAAAGTACGTTATCGGATTGAAATTGTTAACTGAGCATTTATGAATCCTTTCCAAATGAGGAGTTTGGATGTTTCTGTGTTCAATGCGTCTCGGGGTGAAGGGTGCGTTGAGAAGAGTAGGGCAGGTGCGTGACGGGTGTGTGATGGAGGAGTCTTGGAGGGAGTATGCAATCTAAGGCGTAATTATCTCCCCAGTTTGGTCTGAAGATAATTACTTGACGTGTGAAATTATAACTGATATTCTGTCTCGACTTATGGTTGTACATTTTATTATTATTTTTTTTAGTAACACATTTTCGTTACCTAAGGAAGGAACTTTTTGTCTTAAACTGTACAAGCAGCTCTCATTATTAGATTTTCTTTTTACATTCTCTTTGGATGGCCGGATTGGTTTGAATATCCATCTCGCAGTTAGACGAACGCGAGATTAGGTCAGATTGTAGTACCAAAGTTTGTTCTCTCGTTGTCCCAAGCCGGTCCCAGAGCAGTAAATGCAAATATACTCCTTTTCTGTTGTTTTATATTATGTTTTAGTGGGAAATTGGAACTCAGAAAATATTAATTGCTTGCCTTGACCCTCGTAAAGTCGATAAACTTAAATTTACCCCTTATCAAAGATTTTCATTCATTTTGCATTTGAGTTTACCGTGGAAATACATAAATATTGGCCATAATATTTCCTGTTCTACGTGATGAATAAAACTGATTTGTCGATCTCTCAATTTACAGAAGAAAAGAAGCAATATTTTGAAAAGATCTACCGTATACCTTATAATGAAAACTGTCTGTACCTTCGCCATCCGAAGAGGCTCTCTTGCACCAGTTTCATTAATCTGCTGCTACAAAAACATCTAATGGAGAAACGTTCATTAGAGTAAGATGGAACCCCATCCCCTTGCTCAGAAAGTTGGTAGTATTCCGAGCACCTCTTCGTTAGCGCTTTATTTTGCACATTTTAACTCAATATCTCTTATTTATGACTCAACATTCTCCTCTCTGTAACTAAACATACTCTTGTCTATAGCTGTTGGAAATTATGTCGATATTCAAACGACGTAAATGTTTTATACGAGGAGGTTTAGGTGTAATGTACAAAATAAATCGCTTAGGAAGTTGCGCTACGAGGCCTCCCATGCCACTTAAGATATAGCCCAGTCTCTCCTAAGATCAGTAAGATAATGTCATAGTAACGTCAAAAATCTTCAGGGCGTTTATCATAATCTTAAAGGGGTTTTGTTCAGATACCACGGTTCTTCCTTCCTTGGCCGACGACGGTACAGTTCCTTTTGCCCTTTAACTTGTTCTTGTTATCTTCAGACGATTTTATACGTCACTGGACAATCCCTTAGTTTATTTTTTATCTTCAGACGATTATATTCAGCTTAAGAGAGTGTGATAGTAAATACATCATCTGACAATCCCAGAGTTCGTTCATGTTATCTCCAGACGATTATATTCAGTTTAAGATTATGATAGTAAATACGTCACTGGACAAACCTTTAGTTTATTCTAGTTCTTTAGAAGCTTTTATTCAGCTTTGAAATGGTAGTAAATACGTCACAGGAAACTCACTTAGCCTTTTCGCCTTTTGTTTGGAAATTTTTACGTTGGCTACTTCCAAACGATTTTGTTCAGCTAAGGGATTTTGGAGGGAGTCAGAGGGTTGAAATTCGAGGAGGGATGGAAGGGGCCAGGGTGTTGAGAACTCTTGGGTAACGTGTGAAATGCCAGAAAGTCCCAGAGCTGAATAAAATCGTCTTCAATCAGTTAGCCTGAATTAAAGCATCGAAGTGTGTATATGGCAGTGAAGTAGCTCTCTCTCTCTCTCTCTCTCTCTCTCTTACCATTGATAAAGACAAGGTCTTTCCAAGTAAAAAAAAAGAAAAAGAAAAAGAGTAAAGAAAAATCGTGTTGGATGTGACTGTGGCAATTCCATATCACCCCTTCCTCAGTGGCTTATTCTCTGCACACAGTACACCTCAGTATCCTCTTGCATGTTATTGGTGGAAAGTATGTCATTAAAACAAAATAAATAACACACACGTGATTGTTAAGGCGTAATGGGCTAAATAAATCACTAAGGAAAGGGTGTTACGGCTGCTTGATCTCGGGTGAAATGTTTTTTATTTATTTTTATTTCTTGCATAGGGCTATTTTATTCACCTCACAAAAGACCCCTCGTATTAAAGGGGTTTATAAAGGCTGTATATAGCTCCTTCAGTTCGAGAAATCTCACCTGTAATGAACCCTTTCATTGATGGACTCGAATCGAGTCATTAAATACCATCCTGTACAACGCACCATGATGCATATCGTGTCAAACAAAGGAGGACACAAGTTTCCCGCTGATGTATGTCATATTTTTTTTTCTTTTACCTGATTCGTGTCATGGTGCACTTTACAGGTTGTTAAACAATCTAATGACTCAAACCACCTGTTCCTGAGAGGGTGAATATAATCGTCTGAGGATTACAAGAATAAAATAAAAAGCAAAAAATAAATGGACGCCCCGTCATTTCGCAAGTCTCTCCTCAGCTGAATAAAATTATCTCAAGAATAAAATAAAGAATAAGAAAAATTAAAGACACCTCCCCCGGTTCCAAAGGGTGGAGAGAGACATTTCCTCCTCCTCCTTTTCCTCCTCCTCCTCCTCACCGCCCAAAGCACCTGTCGAACACCGTTTACGTGGGATAAATTTTGTACTTTTTTTTTTTTTTTTTACCCGATGACCTCAACCCGTCCACTGCTGGGCTTGCTTCTGGGTGGAGAAAATCGTCCGGCCTGAGTGAAAGCGAGTTAATGGAGATAATCTTTAACATTTTTTTGGCCACTAGTATTTCTCTCAGCTAAAAAAAATCGTCTGGTGTGCGTCCATAGCAGGAAGGAGGATTAATGGAGATGGTTTTCATTAATCCTTTAACTAAGGGGATTTCTTTGAGCTGAAGGAAATCACATTCAGGTTTTAGCCTAAGTGAAATACCCGCAGCAGAGAAAGGGTTGAGGAGAATGTGAACGAGGGTTGCAAAATCCCAGGTTGATGGTTTATGTCACTGTATGAGACATAGAAGGAATCACGGTTGTTACGGTTCAAGTATTACAGGGAAGTAGTAGTGGTTGTAGCCCCAGGTTCATCCGTAAGGTGGACCCAGTGGACTGCAGGATGAAGTTGCCTTTTACCGGTAGCAGTCCACCATCCTTCTGGGAGACAGGGAGGGAGATGAGGGACGTTTGTATAGCTGGGCAGTGAATCCCCCTGGTTATATCGCTGCCACCACGGGAAGGCGTCCCTCTCCAGTGCCAGTATTACAGGGAAAATCATGTACTATACAAGGATTGCCAGGGAACTCAGTGTGGCGTAGGTGCTGAGGGCGTTCAACTCAGCCGCTGAGATTTGGACCCCTGGGATTTTTTTTTTCTTTTTTCTGTGGGATGTGTGAAAATAAAAATGTGAGATCTGCATCATACAGTATCTAGAATATTTAAAGTGAATGATTTATAGTTCGTCGTATAATGCCAAAGGTTGTTTCGATGACTATTTTCCATTGTATATGAAGACTATCGATAGGTTTTTTTGAAGCTTGTGCATACGTCTTTGTGCATACAATATTTGTTATGCATATGTATTGGGTTATATGATATGTGTATGTACATGACTTCTTCCTCATGTGTATGGATAATTTCCGTCATGAATATTGTACTGGTGACACTTCATGTACACAGCGTTCTGTAAATTATCTGAGTGCACACATCAGAACACTCGCCGGCCATTGTTCTGTTCACCTTCTGACCCCACCCTTGCTTGTAGGGATGTAGTCGCCTGAACTGAACACCAAAATGAAAATCTGATTTTCATTGTTAACCTCTTCAGTCCCATGACACGAATATTTTCCACTTAAATGCTATTCACTGACGGTTTTATTCAAGTTGGGGGAGACTTCTTGTAGTGAAGGGGTTAATGAAGGATATATATTACTCCTTCAGTTCCAAAAGTTTCTGAAGCTGAATACAATCGTCAGAAGGCAGGAAGAACAGGAAAAAAGTGACGTTCCCGGGCTGAAGGGGTTAAGGTGGTAGTTAGAAGTTTGGTTAGACTTTACGAGGGACAATTTAGAATGGCAGGGATATTTCTGTGGTCTAAAATGGCTTTGAACTACCAACTCTTAAGGCATAAATATATAGTATACCTGATTATGTTACATGTTGGAATTAAGTTTGGTGCAATATTAGGGTGTGCAAGTGTGAAGAGAGGAGAGTGGATTCAGAGAAGCTACTCCCAGCCTGTTTACACTGGATAGAGGATGAGCTTCAGCAGAAATGAAAGCAGACTCCTGAATATTACATCAACTAAAATATAATTCACAATCAGACATGCCATATATCTCTTCCTTAACGCAACAGCATGACTTTGTTCGGCGCGCTGAAGCCCTGGTCACTACTCCTTACCAACGAGGGAAAGGGGGATAGATGATAAACAGAAGCCATGGCCCACGAGTGTCCATATATCTCATTTACAGAGGTTACAGTAATTTGTCCACCAGTTACCCCTAAGCCCCACACAGCACGGACTCTTATGTTAATTATTCACACCCACACACGCACCACCACGATGGATTTTCAGTTTATGATTCGATATTGCGTAAACTCGCTGAAGAGACAATCATTCCCCAGATATCCTCTTTTTTTTTTTTTTTTTTTTTTTTTTTGTATATATTCAGCAGTCAATTATCACATCAGGTTTTTCGTAACTGAGATGTAGCTAGGTTGATCCTTTTCTTGCAAACTTGTCTCATCTTCAGCGTATTATTTTAGCTTTGATATTTAACAAGTTATTTCACATATAAAAGTTAACCTCCATCGCTGTATGACGTCTTTTACTTATTATGGCATCCTTGTTACTTATTTAACTTAGGAAAGACACTTAATAATAAAGGAGTCTGTGGAGGCTATGGGACGTATTCTAAGTGGTTTGGGTGATTTCGTACCACTTGTTCAGCAGCGAATTATTCTGCACATTACCCCTCAGTATCCCCTTCTATGTTACTGATTTAAACTATGTCGATATTAAACCGATATTAGTAACATACAAGAGAATATGCACTTGTAATATGTAAAGTAAATCGCATAGGAACAGGTGCAAAGAAGTCTCCCATACCAATACGAATACGAACCAGAATCTAAAGTTTCTCCTAAGATGAATGATATTGACTAGAGATGGCAAGAAATATATGAGAAAGACGTTATTACAGAAAGGGAGATGAAAAGAGCCAACTGGCGTGATATCCTACTGAGTTACCAATACTTATTTCCCGAAGTCCACACCTAACAGAGATCCTAAACAGGTTCTGACAATGACCTTACCCAGATCCAGATAAAGCTTTTCGTTGATATGTGTCTACTGCGGAGACTTATTTCCCACAACCAAACAGAGACCACAGAGAAGAGGTTCTGATAAAGAGCTTACTCAAATCAAGACAAGTATTTCTGTTCCTTTTTTTTGTGAGTTTGTGTGTCGTTTCCGTTGCCATTATCATCATCGCTAGGAGTTAGTGAATAGGAAACAGTCGAGCTTACGTGTTCATGTAACCTATGGACTGTCATAAGCTGTTCGCGCCACCCAGTCATACCCTCTATAATGTTTGTACTGAAAGGTTGTATTTGTATATAGCTTATTAAACCCCCTGACTCCATTGACGTATTATCCATCTAATTCATGCTGCCTTCAGACGATTCACTCAGCTTAGGGAGAGAAATCAGGGTATGGAAGGGTTAACTGAGACTCTATCTAAACTTGACTCTATAGATGACTTCTTTAGAGCTTAGTAAACTGTCTGGAGGTAACAAAAAATAGTTAATTATAATACGTCATGGGACTGAAGGGGGAACTCCACAAGTGTCCGCCTGCTCTAGAATGGTTTATAGAGTTTGTTATCTTCCAGTCTCTAGCTCTGTCAGTGGATGCTAAAGAAAATTGTTCGTGTTATTATTATTATTATTATTATTAATATTATCATTATTATTATTATTATTATTATTACTCATCTTGTCACTGGGATTGTAGAAAGCTGTTGATTTGAAGCTTTTTGTTGGTGGATGATAAAAATTGTTCAGGTTACTTTCAAAAAATATTCTTTCCTCAGTGAATGATTATATATATATATATATATATATATATATATATATATATATATATATATATATATATATATATATATATATTCGTGTGATGCACCCTTCATGATTTTTTTTTTTTGTTAGTGGATGGAAATATCTGTTCATGTTATTGCCTGTATAATTGTTTTCAGATTTTTGTTTGTCGGTGAATGTTATAGTATGTTCATGTTTACTTCAAAATCTTATTATCAACTTTTTATCAACAGAAACTAAAGTTATGTTCATATTATTTCCTTCAAAAGCTTATTCTGAATGAGACTGGATATTAAGAATCTGTTTATGTCCCTCATATTTTTGTTACTTATTTTGTTTGCTTTTTTCATACATTTCATTGTGAATTTATGTATTTATCTGGTGTGAAATTTTTAGAGAATTCAAGCCAGGACGCAAGTTACAGGAGTGACGGCTCTTAAGGATGTATTTGAGATAGCTGGATACAGTTTGCAATTTTACTTTTAATTTTTACTTAACTTTACTGTACACACCGATCACGGGAAATCCAAATACAGGAGTTAGTTTTTAGTTACGGTGACGGAGTCCTCAAAATACGATGTAGTGGTCTCACAGGTCTTTATATTTGATTTCATTGTCCTTTTGAGTGAAATGCGTCTAACTGAATCCTTAGCGCTATCGTTTTTCAGTCTATGGAGGTTAATTTAATAGAATTTTTCTTAGAACGCATGAATAGTGGGCTTTTATATATATGGAATACCATAAGGAAAACCATTTAATAAACGGCTATATTTGTTCAGCAAGTATGCTACGTGATGGGAAAAAAAATCAATGCTCAATGATATCCTGATTTTTTTTTTCTTGTGTCTAAGTCAGTGTTCCCGCCGGATATGATCTGGGCTCCCTGGTCAGGCTAATATAATGACTCCCCTCCCCCCTCCATCCTCTCTCTGCACCTCACAACCCTCCCCCTCCCCTCAATCAAGCGAGGCCCAGAGATTTAATGTACTCTGTTCCATTGCTATCGCGTGTACTGATATACCATTTTACTTTTTATTTCACTTATCATCCGGCCAGGGACCCCAGGTAACTCTAAACCACAATGGACAGCCACCTTCTTTGCACTTTGTCTCTGAGAGGAAAAAGGTGACTGTCCTTCATCACAGCCATGTACTAATCGCCCTGACGTTCCTAGGGTAAGGCACGTCCCCAAGTCTTACCCTAAGTTACGCCACGGCCTCCCCTACCCCTTCTTTCTCCCTTACACTCATCCCATTCTATCCCTACTCCCTTTCCCCCTTCCTGTCTTCGTCTAAAAACATCACACCATCTATCCCCCGCCTCCGCCTCCCTTCTCCCCTTTCCATTTTCCTCCTTGCTCATCATTATCACAAATTTCCTTTCACTCCTCACTCCCCTCCCTCTGTATCCAATAAGCGCCATACTACTCATTCCATGTCTCCCCCTACTTACTCCAACCTTCCCAGCCATCACTGACATAATCCATTCATTTCACCCACACTCTGTCACTCTTCTCCCTCTCTCTCTATAATCAAGTCACAACATCACTCATTCCCCTCCCCACCTCCCCACCACACACACTCATTCCCTTCCCCACGTCTTCTCCCATACACACTCATTCTTGTTCCATCTCCATACATACACACACTGATTCCCATCCCCACATCCCCCTCACACACAAACATGCGCTCATTCCCCTTCCCCACATCCCACCCAATTCTCATTTTCCTGTCGCAGAAGTACTACACCATTCATCCACCTCCCCATCCATAATCACAGCCCTCCATCCCCATTCTCTACCTCCCATCCCTTTCCCCTTTCCCTGCCATAAAAGTCTCATGCCATTCATCCCCATTCCCACCCTTAACCCCAATCCCTCATCCCCATTCCCTATCCCATCCCATCCCCATTCCCCCGGCTTTGGCTACCGTCACGAGGCTTACTTGTCCCCCATTCCCCTCCCCAGCCCCCTCCCCCCCAACCCCCGCGCTAGGCACTCTGTAGGGAAGTAGGAGATCTGGATTTTGTATAGTGTATATACAAACGTTGTTTTAAGCAATAAAAGCTGTTTAAGAGACGTGGATTTATTCTTGTACATCCTTACTGAAGCTTCTGAAATAAATTGCAGCAGTTAAATATGACAAAATAATAGACGCCAAAGAAGTGTCTATAGTAGCCTATTGTTGCTACAGATGGGTAGTAGTAAGAGCTGTACTCCTAGCTTCATCTGAAACGTGAACCCAGTGGACTGCAGGCTGAATATGCTCTTCTTCTTCTGTCCACCATCCTCATTTTTAGGGACAAGGAAGTACTTGAAGAACGTTTGTATAGCCATGTAGCTGGGCCGCTCAGTTACATCAGTGCCACCACAAAAAGGCGTTCCTATCCAGCATATGCTATATATGAAGAAGTGTTAGGCACCAACCCCGCTGATGTTTCCAGAGAAGTTTGCTACCTCAGTCTAGGATGAGAGAGGACGTGGTAAGGGAAAAGAAACATCTGAATGAAAAAGACTTAGCAATATTTTTGAGACAACGCAGACTACAAATATATAAGGGCCCAGTCTGGTAATCAATAGACATAGGAGTACATAGATTTTTTTTTTATTTAGATTTTTTAATTACCATTTAGTACAAGCCTCAACACTCTGGGGGACGTTGTTGATGAAGGTCAAGCAGGAAAAGGGACAAGAGATCAAGGGGACATGATGGCCCGTATTGTTGTCGGTTAAGGACACTCCCTAACACCTTTTCCTCACCGATTTATTTTGCTGATTACTCCTTACTATCCTCTTCTATGTTATATAAATGCTTCTGATGTCGCCATACTCTGCATAACTAAATAACGTACAATAGGATATGAAGCATCCATATAAAAAAATAAATCGCTAAGGAAGAGGTGCTAGGGGGCCTCCTAACCCCATGAGAATACAGGTCAAAACTCATACATAGACAAGTTATCGTATTATTAACCTGACCTAACCTGATCAGACAGACTAACCCATATTATCTTAACCTAGACTAACCTAACCTGACAACGTAACCAACCGATGTGCTTAAGTAAATTGATTTCTGTAGATTGGAGTAGGTTTAAGTAAGTGTCCGCCATTACGCCAGAGAAGTAAATACGCGTCTGGAAAGCAGAAAATGGATAAGAACAAGAGGGAAGCATTATCACTGAGAAGCAATTATTTACCATCATAGAAACAAGAATATTATATAAAACAAACTGGGAATGAGTTGTGTATTTGTAAGGTCTTTCTGCAGCTTACTGTACATTAAACCACAATTTTTTCTAATGCAACACCGCATCAAGAGAATTTGAAAGGAATAGGAGAGAGAGAGAGAGAGAGAGAGAGAGACTTAGATCTTCGGTATATTACCAAGAGTTACTCCTGAAATTTAATAGAAAACGTACACTATGTCGGCAATGGTTGACTCAAGGAAAAGATGGAACCCCAGAGACTGACTGAGGCAGGCCTAAGTTAATCGGATTGCACCTCCCAGTGGCCCTCCTCCTACAGATGCTGGGATCGGATAGACTAGTACTCAAGCTGACAGGTTCAACGAGGCGTGATCTGTTAGCTGTAGATACCGATGCCCAGGTTAATGACAGCTGACTTGGATTCAGTTTTGAAGTTTCCCTATCAATGGGTGAGGTTTGGGGACAAGGAGACCGTAGGAAAATGACCAATACAAAGGATGCAGCCTCATTCGGACACAATTAGTCGGTACTAGACCTCTTCTAATAAAACAAATAAATCTTTCCACCCTAAAACTATGAAAATAAAAAGTACATCCGCACTCACATAAACAGACCCACACCCACACCAGTAACCTCACGGATCCACACCCAAACCAGTAACTCCGTGCACATCCACAATAGCAACCTAATCCACACCCAGATCACTTACCCCTCATCCCCGTACACCAGCGACGCACACACACACAACACCCACACCAGCATCCACACAAGTAGCCCCTCATTGACCTCCACACATCAGTAGCATCCAACACATCCTCACACTGACACCCATCCCCACACACCACCAGCACACCCACCCACCCACCCACCCACCCACACACACACACACACACACAGACACACTCATCCCCACCCCCAAACTACCTTCCTATCATACTTTCAGGGGGCAAAACATATTGGGTGGTTATTAATGTACTGTACTCTGTAATGGCTCATAAGAAAATGTAATGAACAACTCGTGAGGAATTTATAGTCAGAGAAGGTAGTAGCAGTTATGGGGGAGGAAGAAACAGTCTAAGAAAGTCGTTACTGAAGAGGGATAGCAAGGTTTGGATGTTATTTTATCGAGGCTATCTCTCATAGGATGTGTCGTCAGGTTATAGGTAGATATAGGTAGGTAGATAGACAGACAGACTGGTAGACAAACAAACACATACATATGGAGATAGAGATTAATAACGCTCACCTACCCATCCCCGTAACACACGATAAACTTCCCGGCGGACAGAAAAAGGAGCGTTATATATGGACCACCCTGCATTTTGCGTGTGTCCGCCTCGTATCTAGCCGTTCTCATCGCTCAAGGACTCGAACCTGCGTCATTAAGATAGCAGCCACCAGCCATAATCAGAGGCAGGACACTTTCTCTCTCTCTTGGCACTCAGTTGTAGTCAGGCTTTCATCAGGTACTTATTAATTTTAGAATTATTTTGCTTCTTCAGGTACTTTTTTGTGGAACAATTTGGTTACGCTTCGTCATCCATACATTCCTGCATTAATAAACTTCATATTATTCCAAAGATAATGGTCAGTGGTTTGATGAGCCACTGACCATCCTGCCATTCAATGTCTGGACTGAGTAACCCTTTCTCTAATAAAGAGAAAACTGGTAACAAATGACTGGATGATTGATGGATGGACGGCTTATAATAACTGAAATTATTTGGTTAATACATTCGACAAGGTAAGAGCAACTCGTAAATGATATGGCATTGCACCAGTGTTTATCAACGAATTTATTTACGGATCTACATTTCATTAAACTAATTTGGATAATCCAGTCAAATTTATGGGTCTTTATTTACTGCTTAACCCTGCGGCAAATACAGGGAGCAATATTTTGTAAGTAACGAAACTTCTTTGGGTAGCCTAATTTGGGAAAAGAAAATCCGAATCTCATAATCGAGGTTAATGCGTATTTTTAATACCATCTCTGCCCTTAATTATAATGTCCCTCCCCTTCCCCCTTCCCCCCCCTCTCTCTCTCTCTCTCTCTTTCTCTCTTTCTTTCCACGAAGACAGTAAGGGGCGCACTATAGTGAATTTGGAGACTCCATAACACTCCTGTCGTAGAGATTTATTTTATGTTCTACACCTTAGTAGTCTCGTGTATAGTATTAATGTAAATCATATCGATATTAAAAGCAGCGCAGGAGAACGTCATGGTGTACTAAGCAGAATGAATCGCTGAGGAGATGCTGCTGAGAAACTCCTATTTTATCATATGGGCAGTATTCTCTTGGGAACAGGAAACTGCGCAACATTTCTCTCTGACAGACTCAAGAACGAGAGAGAGAGAGAGAGAGAGAGAGAGAGAGAGAGAGAGAGAGAGAGAGAGAGAGAGAGAGAGAGAACAGACCACTAAAGAACGAGCTCTCCCTGATAATTATTTTGGTGTCTGACTACGAGAGTAAGAGGCATGAAATATAAATCATACATGTCTTATTTGTCCGATCCGCGGTGAGCCTCATACACTGATGCATAAAGATTTCTACATTTTGACAGTGAGGCAATTATTTTTCTTTCTGTCTTTCTTTCATCATTTCATTCTTTAAACCTTTTATTTCTTCATTCCTTCCTTTCTTTCTCTCTTTCATTCATTCTATCTTTCTTTCATCATTCATTATTTCTTTCTCTTTTTGCTTCTGGGTAAAATTTTAGATAACGATAAAATTATTCAACCTGACAAGTATTAAAGATTTGTGTAGAATTTTTAATATATAATATTATATCCAACTCTCCGCATGGTCATAACATTCCGTACTATGAGGTGAAGTAGCCCTTTTACGCATCACCCACCTTCATGTGTCACCATCTGGGCTCTAATACACACTGTACATACCGAGGAGATAATAAGGCTGTCTCACTGATAAATAATGTGATGGTATGAAAGGTTTTCCTGATCTAGGTTAGGATCCCCGCTGAGGTCTCCTACAAGCAAAAATACTAATACTATTACTACTACTATTACTACTACTACTACTACTGCTACTACTGCTACTATTACTACTACTATTATTATTACTGCTACTACTACTACTACTATTACTACTGCTGTTAGTACTCCTCCTCCTCCTCCGCCTCCTACTAGCATTACTACTACTACTACTACTACTACTACTAATACTACTACTACTACTAATAATAATAATGTGTTGATAAAAGTAAAAGCCCTCGAGGTAGAAAGAACTAAAATATAAAGCCATAAGATTGAAGAGGATAACGGGGAAAATTTTTAATAGGTATTTCCGCATTGGAGCAATATTTTGGAATCTGGTCTATTGAGAGAGGGAGATGAGGTGGGGAGGGCGGTGTGAGGACAAAATAAGAACCCAATTGCTTGAACGATTATGTGGGATTCCTCGCGAGAGAGAGAGAGAGAGAGAGAGAGAGAGAGAGAGAGAGAGAGAGAGAGAGAGAGAGAGAGAGAGGGAGGGAGCGAGAGAGTTACTGTAATTACCGAGGAATGTGACAATGTTGGATCAGCTGTCTTACCCAAACAATAAGGGTTTCCATGGCAACGCATATGTTAGATGATGGCGTGACTTCAGGGAGCAAGATGGCAGGGTGGCGTGTAGGGGCGTGATGGCAGGATGGCAGGGCGTTGTGAAGGGGTGTGATGGCAGGATGGCAGGGTGTTGTGAAGGGGCAGGATGGCAGGGCGTTGTGAAGGGGCAGGATGGCAGGGCGTTGTGAAGGATGTGGTGGCAGGATGGCAGGGCGTTGTGAAGGGTGTGATGGCAGGATGGCAGGGCGTTGTGAAGGGTGTGATGACAGGGTGTTGTGAAGGGTGTGATGGCAGGGTGTTGTGAAGGGTGTGATGGCAGGGTGTTGTGAAGGGTGTGATGGCAGGGTACTGTGAAGAATGTGGTGGCAGGATGGCAGGGCGTTGTGAAGGGTGTGATGGCAGGGTGCTGTGAAGAATGTGGTGGCAGGATGGCAGGGCGTTGTGAAAGGGTGTGACGACAGGATGGCAGAGTGGTGTAGGATGGTGAGAAAGCGTGGGATGGCAGGAAGGTGAAGAATGAGTGGATAGAGTAGTGGCAGAGGCAGTGGGAGTGGCATAGGATGGCACAAAGAAGTAGGATGGCAGGATGGCGTAGGATGGCAGGATGGCGTAGGATGGCAGGAAGGAGCAGGATAGCAGGATGGCGTAGGGTGGCAGGGTGTAGGATGGCAAGGTGGCGTGGGTGTCGACAGGGCGCGTTGAAGGGTGAGGAATTTGCTCATCAGGAGAAACCATTATGCCACCAGCCGCTGATAATGGGTGGGGGGGAGAGGGGCAAGGACCTCCTCCCCTCTCCTCGCTGGCATTCCTTACCCATCACCTCACTCTCCTCACCTTTCACCTCATCTATCATCACTGCTTTCTCTCTAATTCTTCACTTATCTCTCCCTATTTATCTCTTCTCTCTCACTGGTCCTCTCACCTCTCTTTACCTCACACAATCTGCTTTCACCTCATAATTACCTCTCACTTCATTCTCCTCATGTCTAACTTCATTCTCCTCACCACTCACTTCACTCTTCTTACTTCTTGCCTCACTCTTCTCGCGCTCAGTGCCTCTCATCTCACTCTCAAGATGACCTCACTCCTACCTCTTATCTTTCCTTATACTTTACAATCAATTTTCTTTGCCCTCAGTTACCCTCTCCTTATTTTTCACTCTTTGTTATCCCTCTGACTCCCTTTTCAATTTATACCTGCCTCCTCTCTCTCTCTCTCTCTCTCTCTCTCTCTCTCTCTCTCTCTCTCTCTCTCTCTCTCTCTCCTAGCATGTCGCTCCTTCTGCTTTAGTTTCATTTCTCATTTTCACATCAGCATTGCACTCTCTCTCCATTATCGCATCCAGTTTCTCGTAATCTCTCTCTCTCTCTCTCTCTCTCTCTCTCTCTCTCTCTCTCTCTCTCTCTCTCTCTCTCTCTTTCTCTCTGTCGCCATAATTTTTACGTTAACCTGTGGAAAACCATTTTTACCAGGGTCCTTGGTGTATAAAGATGAGAAACTTGGAACTCTAAGGTAAGGACGGAGGAAAAAATGGAGGAAAAATGATGGAGGGAGAGGAAGGAGGTGAGGAGGAGGAGGAGGAGGAGGAGGAGGAGGAGAGAAGTGGAGCATGAAGGAACCGATAAAGAGGGGAGATGGATGAGGGAGTGGGCGAAGATGGATATTGTGCGAAAAGTGGATGGGAGAAAAAATGTGATGAAAAGTGAATGAAGGGATAGAGGAGAGGACTGGATGGCTGGAAAGTAAGGCTGAGAGCAGACGTGGAGAATAGGCAATATATAGGAAAAAGCTAATAACAGGAAAAGCTATAAGTATTGATAGCAGTATATAGGGAAAGCTAAAAGTAAAGCTAAAATAGGACAAAGTCTGAAATGTTAGAAGTAGGAAAAAGTCAATAAAAGGGAAATACCTCAATCAGGGAAAAAGCTGAAAAGGAGGAAGGATGTTTTATGGTAAGTCAGGACAGAGGGGAAGGGGAAGGGACGGGAGGAAGTGGGAGGAGTGAAGAGGGGGCGAATGCCAACGAAGGGGAGGAGGGACTACAAAAAAAAAAGGAGGTAAGGAGAGGAACGGGGAACGTGAGGGTGAAAGGGAGGGGGTGGGGAACAGTGGGAGGGGATGATGTGGGGAGTGAGGGGGAGGTAGAGAGAAAGAGAAAAGGGAAAGTGAAGGCTAAAGAGAGGGAAGGTACGAAGGAAAGGGAGAGAGGGCAAGAGAGAAAGAAGGAACGTGTGAGAGAGGGAGAGAGGATCATAGAGACGACGTGAAAAACAGATTCAAGATAGCGACTGATACACCTACAGAGATAATATTCACAAAACTGCTTACGATATTCTCCTTTAGTAACCAAGATTTATTTCTATAGGTAAGACAAGGAAAAGAAAGGAAAGTGCAGAATCACCCCAAGGCTCTGTTCATTCTGCAACTCTAAATTTTAGACGCGACGTGGAATTAATGACGCGTCTGCGAATCCAGGTCAGTCACAGGCCCGTAGGTTAAAGAAGTTCCCTAACACTTTTCCCTAAGCGAATTGTTTTGCTTATTATATTATTACCTCATTGAATTTCTCTGTGTTGAATAAATTTGTCTATTATCGTCATATCCTGCATAGTTAACGTGAAAAAAAGGATACTAACTAGTTGTATCCAAAAATAAATAGCAACGGAAGAGGTGCAAGGGAAAAAACAGACCACAGAAACAGATCTCCCTGGTACTACCACCGAGACAGACAGATGGGCCAGGTTATCAGGGAAGTGTAGCCCTGGACTTGGCTCATGTGTCCCGGAGGCTGAAAGGGACAGGGCCATTGCTGTGATTTACGAGGGCACACACACACACACACACACACACACACACACACACACACACACACACACACACACACACACACACACAAACACACACAATGATCTGCTAAAGTACAGTTGTGGAGAAAAATTTCATTCAATGTTTACCCCAACATCTGAGAAACTCTTCCTAAACATTCTGAAAATGTTCTTGGGCTTGGAGGATCGCACTACAGGAAATTAAAAGTCGTTGTTCATTGTCTGGCTATATATTGTACAGAAATAAAAAAGTGGATTATTAAGTATGTCCGCAACCGTACATGAGAGATTCTTGTCAATACGAGCGATTTTGCAATATGAAAAAAATCCGCCGAGACGTTCACCTCCTGCCGGTGCGATCAGCTTTGCCACTGCGAATAATTATTGCAGATACAAAAAAAAAAAAAAAAAAAAAAAAAAGATATGAACACCTTAAATGGGGGCAACAATTTCTCCATATACACTACAATATTTTTTTAGTCCATGGTTAATGAGTATTTGGTCGATAAGAACAAATTATGCGGATATAGATGATTTTGCCAATACTAATGGCTTTGCCAATTCATTTTTTTTTTTTTTTTTAGCAATTTTGCCAGCAAGAAATAATTCCGACAGTGCGCTTGAATCTGCCATATTGAACAATTATGTCGATACGAATCACTTTGCTGATATGAAAATACGTGTCAAGTGGGGTTGGTGGAGGATTAGTGCCCCTCCCTGTAAAACAATTAACTCTAAGCCCTTGGCCACCCCGTTTGGGATACATGGCGTCTGGCAATGAATGAATGAATGATGAAAAATACAGGGTGGTCCATATACAACGCTTCTCCTCCTCCACTATGTCGGGAGATTTTCTGTGCGTTGCGGGGATTTCTTAGTCAACACTAGCAATATCTATCCAGTATTATTAATTCACTTCCTGCTCCCACTGCCACACCCACGCCCACACCAGCAGACTGAGCCGAGTCCGCAACACATATGATACTGCCAGATGTGTTTCTAGTGAAGTGCTATTTGCGGACTCTCTATTTAGCAAATTAAAGGAAGTCTACCAGTAAGAATATTTTTTTGCCCATATACTTTTTTTCCCCTTTGTTATTAGTTTACGAGATTTCATAACCTGAAAGCAATATCGGTACACTGACTACATTACCGGGGCAGGAATTTATCGTAGACTGGTTTGTGCTACGTGATTTACATGTAATCGTTTTTGTTTTCAAGCTATAAAACTCCCAGGAGCATACGACTTGCTCTCAGCTAAATAAAATCGTGTGGCGTTTGCTAAATTGAATTACTAGTTATCTCAACCATTAGAAAGTTAATTGTGCCAGTGTTAAGGGAGAAAGAGAAAGTTAGGTTTTGAATGAGTGTACAGTTGCGTTCACTAACCCTTTTACACTACTGAGTCTCCGAATCTGTGAAAAGAGATTACAGTCCTTACAGTCTGAATAAATGTTGATTAGTTTTGCAAGATCTCATTAAGTTCATGTATAGATTAAAGGCTGTGTTAATAGCAGTTATTGTGGTAGCTGAAGCCTCACATTAATCTGAAATAAAACCCAGTGGACTGTAGGCTTAAGCTGTCCTCCTCCTGCAGTCCACCATCATCCTTTTGTGGGACAGGGAGGGAACTGAAGAACGTTTGTACAACCAGGCAGCAACACAGCCCAGTTATATCAGTGGCACCCCACGAAGACGTCCCAGGCAGTGTAAAAGAACTACCTGTTAACGCCAAAACTTCACCGTCAGGGATAAAAGCTTGCCTACTATTCCATCTTGTCTACAGATCCGAGCGGATAATTATTGTGCCGTACCTCTGTTGTAGAAGTAATCCGTGTAAAATGTACAGTCAGATATTAAATTCTGTTCGCCTACTTTGCCTCTTTGTTACTGCTGGATTCTAAGCTTACATGTGACATACTGGAGTGAGGTACATGTCAGTATCCACTTGTGGGTGATAATATGCACCTTTGTCCACTAGGCCTCATTTAAGCATCTGTGAAACTAGCGACGAAATAGAGACAGGAAAGGCAAATGAACTTCAGTATTTCACAATATTAAACACTCACGTCAAGTCCATCACTTTCCTCCCTGACGCATCATAAGAGTCATCTGTGAACCGACATATATACCAAGCCTCTCTCCAGTACAGTCTTCTTACTCTAACTTGGCCAAGATTTTCGCCCAGTTGCAACTTATTTCACGTTGTTCTGTGACAGAAAAATACATTACTACGGCCCTACATTTTTTGCAGAGGATTTCTTCGTGACTAGTACTATATTACTGTCAATCTATCATTACAATTGATTATTCAAGATGGAGATCGCAATTTTAGATTTAAAAAAAAAGAGGGGGGGGGGTACAGGAATATTAACTAGCAGAGGAAAATGAGAAGGGGCAGATGTGATATATTATGCGAAAGGTGTCCCCGAAAGCGCGCGCGCACGCACACACACACACACACACACACACACACACACACACACACACACACACACACACACACACACACACACACACACACACACACACACACACACACACACACACACACACACACACACACACCGCTCGCTGGTGCAGTGGTAACATTCCCGTTTGCCAACTGGTGGACGGGAGTTCGCGCCTCGCTCAGGTTGCGAAAAGTTTCACTGACGAAGTGGGTGGTTACTGTCCCCCTTGAGCAAGGGGACGGGTGTGTGCGTGTGTGAAGGTCACAGCCTTGCCCTTAGATCGGACTATATGAGCTCTCAGCTCCCTTCCGGGAGGGTAAAAAAGCTGACCATCACGACCATCAAGTGATCCTGACCGACCCGGTGAATTACACACACACACACACACACACACACACACACACACACACTGAAAGCTTGCAGCAACCATTCTCCCCTCGCCACCAAGGATTCTTTTAGTCTGCTACGCTCGTGCTTTTAGAAAATCAGATTCCCTCAAGCATTCAAGGTCAAGTGCTCTTCTGAACTGCTTACCGGGTCTTGAGAGAGAGAGAGAGAGAGAGAGAGAGAGAGTTTTAAAAATCGAACTCCTCCTATAGCACTTTCTAATACAAGACAAAAACAAAAGCTCCCGAATATAGAATACCACTAGGGTACATCCAGGGATTGCGCCCAGCTCTCTTTACCAAATATTAGCCATTTCAACCCCAAGACACTTTTTACATTTCTTTTTTGCTTCTGCCCGGCTAATTTATTTATCCTGGGAGAGCAATAATCTACACTCATTATACCTTATTTTGGTCCAGATTTTCGTCCTTTTGTAGCTTTGTCTCGTAGCTCTGTGGCAGAAAAAGACAATGCTACGGTTCTACTGCTTATACATTGCACTTCTTCGTGGTTAGCATGATAATTATACTAGTGTTTTTATACTGCAACAAATCAGCATTCAAGATGGAAAGAAGGCAATTTTAGGCCGAGTTAGAGCCTAAAAGGTATAGTGATGGGTGTTACTGAATGATGTATAGAATTCCTTAGTCTGAAAAATGTCTATAGCTGAATAAAATCGCTTAGTCGTAGCAATAAGAAAATATAGGCAGCGTCTTCTGTTTGTCTTTGATTTTGAAGGGGGTTAAGTGGAAAATGCATTAACCACAGACTGCAGAATTCCAATATATCTGCCTCTTCCAACCATCACTACAGCGCATTTCCCATAACCTGACGAGTTATCCCTTTCCCATTCCTCTAAGATTATGGCCAGATGTGGTCAGAATGGAGGATCGATTTTACAGTACCCCTTTCACACTAACTTGGCTCAAATTTTTAGCTTGTGTGTGTGTGTGTGTGTGTGTGTGTGTGTGTGTGTGAGTGTGTGTGTGTGAGTGTGTGTGTGTGTGTGTAAATCCATACGGGTGCGTTAAAGGAAGGGGAGAGGTATCAGGTAGGAATGAAAACCCTCCAAAACTACTCCATTCATCACAACATCCCTTTCTACGCAGTTCTTGATGGTTTTATTTATGACTATATCGATCTCTCCCTTCTCTCTTTCTTGTCATACCTCCTCTCTCTCTCTCTCTCTCTCTTTCTCTCTCTCTCTCTCTCTCTCTCTCTCTCTCTTTCTCAGATCAATAACCCCGGGGATGAGTTAGGTCACATCGGGTCAGCTCCTCGTCAGCATCCCTTTTGAGGCTCTGACGCAAGGTAAACAAGAGTGGTTGCTTCTTGTGACACGACGAGGTGAAGGAGATGGAGACGGAGAATGGAGGAGGAGGAGGAGGAACAGGAGGGGGAGCAGAAAGAAAGGAAGGAGTGTTAGCAGGAGAAGCACATCCGATGCGGTTTAGAAAGAATGTATACCTCGTGACTTATCCCTCATTTTTTTCACATGTGCAACGAAAAAGTGGGGACCTCACACACACACACACACACACACACACACACACACACACACACACACACACACACACACACACACACACACACACACACACACACACACACACACACACACACACACACACACACACACACACACACACACACACACACACACACACACACACACACACACACACACACACACACACACACACACACACACACACACACACACACACACACACACACACACACACACACACACACACACACACACACACACACACACACACACACACACACACACACACACACACACACACACACACACACACACACACACACACACACACACACACACACACACACACACACACACACACACACACACACACACACACACACACACACACACACACACACACACACACACACACACACACACACACACACACACACACACACACACACACACACACACACACACACACACACACACACACACACACACACACACACACACACACACACACACACACACACACACACACACACACACACACACACACACACACACACACACACACACACACACACACACACACACACACACACACACACACACACACACACACACACACACACACACACACACACACACACACACACACACACACACACACACACACACACACACACACACACACACACACACACACACACACACACACACACACACACACACACACACACACACACACACACACACACACACACACACACACACACACACACACACACACACACACACACACACACACACACACACACACACACACACACACACACACACACACACACACACACACACACACACACACACACACACACACACACACACACACACACACACACACACACACACACACACACACACACACACACACACACACACACACACACACACACACACACACACACACACACACACACACACACACACACACACACACACACACACACACACACACACACACACACACACACACACACACACACACACACACACACACACACACACACACACACACACACACACACACACACACACACACACACACACACACACACACACACACACACACACACACACACACACACACACACACACACACACACACACACACACACACACACACACACACACACACACACACACACACACACACACACACACACACACACACACACACACACACACACACACACACACACACACACACACACACACACACACACACACACACACACACACACACACACACACACACACACACACACACACACACACACACACACACACACACACACACACACACACACACACACACACACACACACACACACACACACACACACACACAGGTAAATCAAAACCCCTGCCACACTCTCGCAGGTGTGAATATAAGCATTATCGTAAATTTTAACTCCAGTACGTAACATTTTCCACATTATCCCCGCCCTTCCCACTCACGATTCTTGTCCAGGGTTTCTTATCTAGCAGAACCTACCCTCATAAAATCGTGAATACACCTTTTCCATTTGTCGAAGGACTTGTGTATATTCAAGGCATTTGTAACCCTTCAAGTCCGATGATGTTCTTTTTTCTCTAATCTTTTCGCAGACGATTTATTCCGCTCGTAATAGACAATGCTGAACTTGGAAGGGTTAGATATAAAGTTGGTTATCCTCATTTACTCCTGGAAAACAATACTGACCATTATACAAACATTTGGTTGCAGCAACAGTAGCATTAGAATTGACTCTAGTAGTTGCAACCCAAGGCTCATCTCAATGTGAACCCGGTGGACTACAGGCCAGAGTTCCCCTTCATCCGTAGTCCACCATCCTTCTTTTAGGAGGACAGGAAGGGGACTATGGGACGCCAGTATAACTGGAAAGATCTACCGCTCAGTCATATCGGTGCACCACATGAAGGCGTCCCTCTCCAACACCAGGTGTGGCAGTAGTACACTAAAAATGTCACAGGATTAATTAGGGTAAATCGCACATCTCTCTCTCTCTCTCTCTCTCTCTCTCTCTCTCTGTCCCAGTATTTCATATCTCATCTTTATCTCTTTGCTTCCACCCTTCCTCCCGACACCCTTTAATTTCTCTCACCTCTCATCCCCTTCCTGCTCTCACCTCCGCTCGTCTCCTCTGACCTTTCATTTCTCGTCTTTCCTTCCTCCTCCTTTATCTCCGAGATCAGTTTCCCCTGTCCAGTTCTGTTCCAACATCATCATCATCATCGTTTTCTCCTGAACGAAATACTTGTGTATGTATATTTTTTTATTTATTATTTTGTTATTTTTTTAGAGCCTGGATCAATTTATGAATGCAAATATACAATATGCACAGACTATGATATGCACAGATAGCCCTGAGTTAACGGTCACTACTCATACTTTCGACCTGTGATGGGCTGTGGATCACTGAGGGTCCCTGTTAGTTAAGTGACCACCATCAGGATTTTTTTTTAATGTACCAGGGGTCACTGCTTCAGGAAGTGACTTGTGTGCTTGTCCCGCATGGGAAAGCTCCTAGTCTCAGTGGAATGAGCGGAGCTGGGGCCTGATTGACCGCTCCCTACCTTAATAGCGCCAGGCAAGGCTGCTGCACCACCCCTGAACATCCACACTGTGCCCTGTGCAATTTCCACGCTGTGTCCCCAGATGCCCTGCTAACTCAGCGTACCCGTACGTGTTGTCATGCGTTTTTTATTATTCAGTTATTCATTTTACTTTACTACTTTCTCTTTCAGGTTATTCATACATTTAGCTTATAGATAAAGTATTATGAAAAGTAACTTTTATATTTCAGTCTTTCCTATGAAAATTCCATGTCAGTTTTTCCATGCTGCATGGTGGTTTTTCCTCACTTTTTCTTACCAGTTTAACTGGAGGGTTTGGAGGTGGGGGAAGCCTTCTTGCTTTACTGTCCTTATCCTTCAGCATGTAGAGTTAGATCTCGTAGTCATAGTCTACTCTGTAACAAACAGCCTAGAAAGGACCATAAGCTCTGTTGCCGTTTGCTTTCCTTTGTACTTTGTACTCCTTTGTACTCCTCCTCCTCCTTCTCACCATTATCATCATCATCATCGCCATTATCATTATTGTCAACATCATCATCATAATCGTCATCATCATCCTGGCACTTTGTCCATCTTGAAGATGAGGAGAAATATCTTAAAAGGGAAGGAAAGAGAAAGTAGGAAAGGTGTTATTCAATGCACTTTTCCATCATTACTCATCTCTGTTATTTTTTCCATATGTTTTGTGTCTTCCCTCTCGACCTTGCGAATTCCATCCACTTCTCCTCTTGCCTCTAAGAGCATCTTACTTCCCTTCGTCAATCGTTTCTTCCGTATGTGATGATTTTTCTCTTTTGGCGAACATTTTTACAGCTACTATTCTTTCCTCATGCATTATTCTCCATCCTTCCTCCTATTTCGCCCTCTCGACCCTACACATCCCATCCATCTTCCTCCTGTCTCCAGATCACCTCCCCTCCTTTCGCTAGCGTCTTCATCCAAAAATGTTTCTTTCAGTACGCCTTTTTCTCTCTTTCGCGGCTCTTTTTCATCTTTATGAGCGACCCTGCTCGTCTATCTCTCGCTAACAGTATTCGGAAACTAGATGCTTCACTCCCGTAGACTTTACTGACTTTGGTGAAGCCATATATAAGGGCCCTGAAGCTCCAGCATATATTTAATATAATGCAATTATATCCTTCCTCTCTCTCTCTCTCTCTCTCTCTCTCTCTCTCTGTCTCTGTCTCTGTCTGTCTGTCTGTCTGTCTGTCTGTCTGTCTGTCTCTCTCTCTCTCTCTCTCTCTCTCTCTCTCTCTCTCTTCCAGCCTTTATATTTCGTCCACCATTTATTACCATCCCTCAACTTTACTTCATGAACTTTCAATTATTTTCATGTTTTCGTGTTTGCTTTTCTTTATTTTCTTTCACTCTATATTTCTCTCTCCCTTCCAGTCTCTCACATCCCATCAACCTTTCTCTCCTTTCTTCCTCCACTATCTCATCCACGCCACTTGAGAAACTTCCTACTCATTTGTTTTCTTCTTTCCTTTTTCTCCTTTTCACTCTGGTATCTCGTCTCCCTCCCACTCTCTCACATCTTGTCAGTTTTCTCTTTTTTCTTTCACCATAAAAAATCACACATCTAATAAAAGCTTCCTCTCTCCCCCCCCCTCTCTCTCTCTCTCTCTCTCTCTCTCTCTCTCTCTCTCTCACCTTAATATTCACTTCTCTTAATTGATTTTCTTTTTTTAGTTTTAATTTCATCTGCTTTATCTGCTTTCTCTCTTGTTATCTATATCTCTCGACTCCTCTCATCTCCGCCCACACTCTCTCTGGACTCTTCCACCTCCTCTTTCTTTCCTCTTGCTTTCTCTCTCTCTCTCTCTCTCTCTCTCTCTCTCTCTCTCTACTCTTATCCTGCATCTCTCATCCATCACGGCGTCTCCCTCCCCTCCCCCTTCACCTCGTCAGCACCTTCACCCGAGGAAAAGATATATCTCCAATGCAAATTTTCTTTCACGGCGACTTTCTCAACTACGGTATCTTCTTATCTTTTAGTCCTTTTTCTTTCCCTCTCTCCCTCCTCCCCCTTACAGTCTGTCTTCCTTTAACCCCTTCAGAATGTGAGAAATCTTAATCACTTCACGTTTCTTAAGAAGTGAAGGTTTTATTTATTTTAAAGGGGAGGGTGTGAGTTGGAGGGAGGGAGGTTAAATGGCAGAGGACAGGTCGATGTGGAGGCGATTTGTCTGTGGCTACCTTATACTGGATTAAGGCGTCTGGCACTACATAGACAATAGACAGATATACAGGAAGGGCCTCTCATCGTCTCAAGGATGTTAAAAATTTCTAGTAACTTTTTTCTGGACTTGACATAGTTTTATTTGGGGGGCTTCTTTCATTTTTCCTTTTTTATTTCAGCTTAAGATTGTCCTCTCATCGTACAAGGGTTAAGCTTTATCACTACGCTCCTTTTCTCTCTCTCTCTCTCTCTCTCTCTCTCTCTCTCTCTCTCTCTCTCTCTCTCTCTCTCTCTCTCTCTCTCTCTCTCATTTACTTTCCCCCCGAGATAAGATGCATACTGTCAACCTCATCTTTCTTATTTTTCACCTCTATTCCATCTATCTTGCTTCTTCCTGTTCGTTCATACTCTCCTCCTCACTAATCTTTTTCAACCTTTGTATTTTTCTTGCCAGTCTTTCATCTGTCATACATCTTTCTGTCCGTTCTTCCCCAATATTTTTTTCTTATCTCGTTTCTGAACAATCGGCATCCTTTTACATCGGTTCTCTCTCTCTCTCTCTCTCTCTCTCTGATCTTATTCCTGTCCCTCCCATATTAATTTTGTCACTACATATTTCATTTCTACTGTCCAGGTTTTCTCCCTCTTCCGCTCTGCTTTAACCATCTTTACCTATTCTTCAACCTTGTACTTCATCCCCTCTGCTGTAGTCCCCCCTAGATTTTTCATTCCATATTCTTTCCTCCAGCTGTTTCCCTCGCTCCAACAATTTCTGAGAGAGAGAGAGAGAGGGGGGGGGAGAGATTCCCAGCACATCCTCCACCCCCAACCTTGCCACCATTCTTCAAGGCACTTGGTCTGAAAGGCTCGATGAAGACTTAGGATAACGTCAAGAAATGCCAGTCAGAGGAAAGACGTATTAGGAAATCGGCAGGGAAAGGCAAGGGGAAATCAATCTCTCTTTCTCTCTCTCTCTCTCTCTCTCTCTCTCTCTCTTACTCGTCTGGCAGTTTCTTCTTTGGTAGACTTATACTGAGAAGGCAGGAGAGGAAGAAAAAATGATATTATGCCAAGAACGGGAAAGGAAAGGAAGGTATGATACGGTAAAGGAAACATGTTAATGACTTCTAAGTTTTCTTCTCTGCTCTGACAGCCTGATTGAGCGAGTTTCCCCCCGGGCTGGACTGGGAAAGGCTTGAGGGAAGGAGAGAATGCTGAGTAGTTGAGAATGGAATAGGGATCGAGGGAGTGATGGGGAAGAAGGGGAAATCTCAATGTTCTATCTCCATTATTCTCTTATTTCACGCTTCGTTTGAGTGGTTTTCTCGTTGGATGGCCTGAGAGATGGAAAAATGCTGAAACGACACTGAAAATGAAATAGTATAGGGTTCTGAGCTGGAGGAATGGGAAATCTGTACTAGTTATTTCTCTCTTCTCCCCCCCCCCTCTCTCTCTCTCTCTCCTTGATTCCAGTTCCTACCCTACATCATTTGAGGGCGATACATGATCAAAATGATGATGATGATGATGATGAACAAGACGAGGTATAAGGTGCTGACAGAAAGAAAAAAAAAACTAAAAATGATTCCAACTTACACAACAACGTTCCTTCCCTCCTCCTCTCCCTTCCCTTCTTTTTTATTGATCGTATCTTCCTTTTTTCCTCCGCCTCTCTTTTCTTCTGCCTCGCCTTTCTCTTCTTTCCATCCCTCCTCCTCTTACCCATCTTTTTTCATCTCTCCCTCTCCTCTTTCCTCATTCTTTCTCCTCTCACTTTTTTCCCTTAGCCATCTTGCGTCTCCACATCTTGCAGAAAGGGGGTCATAAATTATTTATGACTATGAGCAAGGAAGCTAGTTCATATCATATTTTATTTTATTCTACTAGTCTTTATTTACCTTCTTTCAGATCTATTGTATTTTAACGCTCAGATTATTTTGCTGCCTAAACAATACTTTTTTCATTTGTTTTCCTCTGTTTCATTGTATTCTTACTACCTTTGTAATCTTCAGACTTCATATTTGTTGCATATTCCTCAGCTTTTTTTTTTTTTTTTTTTTTTTTTTTAACTCTAGCTGCCTTACCACGTTTCCTTCACATTATTTCCCT
>NC_137033.1:14357395-14379895 GCF_032717465.1 Coenobita brevimanus
CATCTGTTTGTGAACCTAGTGGACTGTAGGCTGAAGTTGTCCCTCTCTCTGCGGTCCACCATCCTCCTTTCAGGGGGATAGGGAGGGAGTTAAGGGATCTCTGTATAACTAGGCAGCTTCACCGCCCAGTTATATAGGTGCCACCACATGAAGGCGTCCCTCTCCAGCTCCGAAGAAGGATGTAATATTCGAGAGTAAAGCAGTGGTAATAGACTGTTCTCTTAACTACAATAGCTCCTTGTTATGTTTCTCGAATTAGAAGAGCTAGATACAGGCTTCATTTACTTCAGTACTAGGGAGCTCTCGTAGCTTGATTAAAGTCGTCAAGAGGAAGCAAGAATGAAGTGGTAAAACTTCTTAATGTCTGTGTTCAAGGATAAGCTTAGAGAAACAAAACAGCAAACGGATTTATAACAGCTAACGGAACAAAAAAGTAAAGTACTGAGAGATAATAAACTTGGCAAATATTAAAGCCTGTATTATGCAGAGAAGAAAATAAAGAAATAGAGATAATCCACCGGTGACAGCATTTATAGAAAAGTCGCCCAAAAAATTAAGGTAAGCTTAAAAAAAAAAAAAAAAACAGGAAGTGGATTTATGATGGCACTAGAGCAATTAAGCAAAGTATTTTAGAGAATGAACGAGAGAGAGAGAAAGAGAGAGAGAGAGAGAGAGAGAGAGAGAGAGAGAGAGAGAGAGAAAGGAAAAGGAAAATATGTAGGCTCCACGTCGTTACGCATCTCATAAACCCCTGTCAATATTACTGTCAAGAAGGTTGCCTATGATAACATCTCGACTTAATCACCTCTCCCGGGTAATATAGCCTTCGTTAATGGCCCCACGCTCGTGATTTGGGGAGGAGGGGAGGGAGGGGTTAGGTGAAAGGTGGGGGGGTTGGAGGTGTTGGAGGGGAGTAAGGAGTGGCGTAGGATTTTTTTTTATTTTTTTATGTGTAACTTGGCTTTATTTTTGTTGGATATTTGGCTCTCGCTCAGGGGTAGGGCATGTCAAGATCATTAAGCCAAACTACCTATCCTAAATCATCCAAGATTAATGATTTCATAAACTATAATATACACTGACAGACGGCTTAAGTACAGAAACACTTTAAGCCTCCCCACCTTCACACACACACACACACACACACACACACACACACACACACATACACAAAGGCACTCACACACTGAAACGAAATGACAAGGCGAAAGGATAAATACGAGTACCTGGAAATAATAATAATAATAATAATAATAATAATAATAATAATGATAATAATAATAATAATAATGATAATAATGATAATAATAATAATAATAATAATAATAATAATAATAATAATAATAAAACGGCATTAATCATACAAAACATGGGTGTTGTTCGTTCGCGTGTTTGCCCGTGGTTGCTGCTGTGAGAGAGTGGGAGGGGACGGATTATGAGGGGTTGTACATGGAAACTATTATGCGTTGTTCATGAGAAGGGGAGAGGGAAGGGTTGTTGATCCCTTTTCTACGATGATGTCTCTTGAGTCTGTTTCAGCAGCTGCCACATTATTTTCATTGGCGTCAGGAGATCTCTCTTCTGGATATGACGATAATGTAAGCTATATCTAAACCCTCCATCGCGAAAAGTTTATCCAAAAGTTAAAAAGAAAAAAATAAATAAATAAAAAAGTTGTATGATTCATGGTGTTGTAACTTGTAATACAACAGTGTTAAGCATTGTTCATGACTGTATTTAGACTGTTTTTTTTTTTGTTTTTTTTTTGTCCACGAAGGGAAAGATGAAAGAATGGTTCTGTATTTGGAGGCAAAAAACTATAAGCTGTCAGTCGCTACCCAAGTTTATTTATCAGTCATACTCGAGGCATTTTGGTATAGTCTACACTTTTGGGGAGTTATTAGACCATTTACTTAAGTTTTACATCTGCCATTAATGTTTCTCGCAGAAACTTAATGTATATCCCATTGGATCCCAGAGCTGCTGGGCGAGGCATTGCGCTGCGAGGGTACTAAGCGTACCGTCCTCCGCCTATCGGCTCATATTCGCGAAGCTCATAGGTCCCTACCCTGGGGTTCCCTACTTTATCAAGATTTGAAATTTCCCAGTTCTGTCCAATACCCTGGACGCTGAGCTCCAATGGGATATAATGACACATCATGGTTTTGTGTGTGTGTGTGTGTGTGTGTGTGTGTGTGTGTGTGTGTGTGTGTGTGTGTGTGTGTGTGTGTGTGTGTGTGTTTGCTGAGTAGAGGGAAGGGGGGATGAGGGAGTGGCCTGAAGAGAGTCGGAATCTAGTTTAGGGAGCGTAATGCAGCGGTAAAATAGGTTACGGTTCTTGAAAGTTTTAAAAGAACATGGTTTGCTTTCCTCGTAATCTTCAATATCAAAATCTGTAGTAATAATTCAATATTTCATAGCAGTGCGAGTTTATCAACAGCCATCAGCCTTACACGCCTCTGTTATTTAACTCATCTGCTCTTTTGTAGGGATTTTGCAAGGATTGTGACCATTGTTTTCCTTTTTTTTTTTTTTTTGTATAATAGTAATGCGTCTCCCATTTGACCTGTCCTTTTGCCGATCTACCTTTTCTTCTTTTCAGTATTACCTGTGAACAGTACCATTATTTTACGAAGCAAAGAAATAAAACAGAACAGGAGATTAATGGATATTGCATTTATGACAGCACCTAGCATTTAGAATAACAGCTAATCATCATAAATCTAAAGATAAATTTTTGACTTAGCAATAATTTAACTTTGGAATTAATAGAGAAATTAAACTGGAGACCAAGTTGTCGCCCTATATAGCTGATGTGATTATTCACTATCCAGTGATATTACCATGACATTACACCAAGTTAATTAAGTTTGGATGGGGTCTAATTAAAGCGTCAGCGTGCAAATTACCGAGGTAGATGAGGAACACAGTTGATTCATAGGCCTCACCTGTCTTAATTAAACCCTTCATTGCAGTGACGTCCCATTTAAACTATTGTTGCTGCTTCCACACGATTACATTTATGGGCTTAAGAAAGGATATGTTTAACTCCTCCGTCTCGAAAAGCCTCTCCAAAGCTGAATAAACGAGTCTCCGAAAATAGACAAACTATAGATCTCCAAAGCTGAATAGAAAAGCCTCCAAAAGCAGACAAAAAAAATAGATTAACATAAATAGAATGAAGTGGTTAACCTTCAGTCTACCTGGTTTCTCTAAGCCTCACGAAAGCCCCAGAGGTAAGCTTGAACAGACGACTTGACTTTATTCATACCAGAGGAAAAGATACTAGTGATTTTTTTCACCTATACTGGTAAGATTTTTCCCAGCCCGAAAAAATTTCCAGTTTATCCTCATAATAAATAAATATTAAATAATGCGAAGAGAAAGATTTAACTGCTTAACTACAATGACGTGTTCTCATTTTTTTTTCATGTTATACCCAGACGACTTTATTAAGTTTACAGGAAGCTTTTCAAACTAGTGGGGTTTATTACAGCCTTCGTTAAACGCCTCACTAATATGGGGTTCTTCAGCACTGAATGATATCGCGTGGTAGTAGAAAGAATAAATAAAACCCTTCATTTCGATGTCGTAGTTTCTTTGTTCATGCTATTTCCAGAGGATTCTATTGTTTTACCCTGGGAAAGACTTGTGGAGCTAATTGACTCCCCTAACCCCTGACACAATTGCCAGCTCTCAGGTTGCGTGATGGCATTGTACTGCTATTGTCACCCAGTCCAGGGATTTATCACACCCTTTCTTAGCCATCGCTGCCTCCTCGTTGTCATCACTTCCACCACCACCATTACCAACAGTATCCCTCACAAGTGCTAGCTCTATCAAAGTGCCAATGTTTCATTTTGCCACTTATATCATCAATACCAATCTCTCTCAGTACCACCACTCCCTGTCACCACCATTACCAGTCTTCTCACTACCATCAACACACGCCTTATCACCACCTCCGCCAATCTTTTCGCCACCACTACCAACATTCCTATCGCCATCACCACCATCACTGCCGCCACCACTACCATCACCACTACCATCACCTTTCCCTTTTACCACCACCAATACCGACATCAGATCGTTCACCATCACCAATTCCCTCGCCACCATTTCCACTATCACCAAATCCTTCTCCACTACCTCCACCACAACTACCACCGTCACCACCACCACCCTTTACGACTTCCTCAACTACTCGCTGTCGCTCTCCCTGTCTTCATTTCCACCACCACCATTTCCGGCCGCTTTCATTACCTCTTAATCTCTGCTGCGGTCCGTCTTTGTCTCTCTGTGTCTATGTAGCTGCTGCAGTTGCTCTGCCTTTTCTGTGGGAGGAGAGGTGCTCGCTGTGTGTGTGTGTGTGTGTGTGTGTGTGTGTGTGTGTGTGTGTGTGTGTGTGTGTGTGTGTGTGTGCGTTTGGGTCGCTGTTATGTGTTTGCCTGCTGAGCTGTCTGTCCCAATGGATTTCTGTCTGCCCAACCGTGTTTCTGTCTCCTCTGTCAAAATGTAGTGACATGCAGTCTATATTTCTCTAGCATCTATAGGGGAGGAAAAAAAAAAGAATTACTACTGAGTCACGGTACTTTTTTGAAGGATGAAATCTTAGGAACTGTAACTGTAGAGTCTTCTGTTTGTGTGTCTGTCTCTTTATCTCTCTCTCTCTCTCTCTCTGGGATGTGTGGTGAGAGGTGGAGGTATTTGTGGTGCCTGGTGTGCATCTTGGGTGTGAAGTGCGTGTGGTGTGAATCTGGGGTGTCTGCTCTGCTTCTGAGGGGTTTGTCCAAAGATGAAGAACACCTTTTGGAATATGCTGGGGTGACTGATACGACTGGGATGTGTATGGCTATCAAAGATGTCCTTTATACTGTTTATATCTTTTTATCAGTGCCTATAAATTTTCTTATTACTTGCCCCTCCTTGTTTGCTTGTCTGTCTATGTTTACTTGGTTTCTTTGTCTGTGTGCCTTCCTCGTTCCCTCCCACCCTTTCTCTCTCAATTGGTTAGAAAGCTGAATACGCAACAGGAAACAGAAAATAATGGCTGGTGGGGAATCCTCGTCCTCAGGCTTGGTAAACAGTCAAGTGCCACGGGGTTCACTACTGGGACCTGTTCTTTTTACATTATACATCAGTGACATTGACTTTGGACTCGGTGACCCTAAGTAATAATCTGTGGAAAATAATAAAAGTAACGGCCCTATTTCAGCACATAAAAGACAATAACAGCAAAATCTAACTAGACTTTAAAAATCGTACTGTTAAAACATCTTGCTATTATTAAGAATTTTTATCAAGCAGCAAATGTCAAAGTGAATTATTTTGAATGAGTGGGAAATATTAGGCCAAAAATTATAAATGAACAAGTAAAAGCCTAAGAACTTATAATTACAAATGATCTGATATTTTCTCAACAATGTGTTGAATAAGTAGAGGGAAAATAGATTTTTAAAAATGTTTCCGAGGTTAGGATTAGGTTTTAACAGCCCGTTCTCTGAGGCTCAGCATTCCTTCTACATACAATACTCCTCCACATGCCAAATTTCGGCACTAACACCCACCGTCCATATTGATAGGGCTGTCTCATTCCGGACTGGTCTTTTGGTTTTAGAGGGGATATATGTCGGAGGGTCTTATGGATGATCAGTAAAGTCTGCCTTAACGAACTCCAAATTCTTAACTCGTTCCTGTCTCAGCCGAGATTCAAAATATTCATATCCTTGTCTTTTTACAACAGCAGAGTGTGACCACACATGGCATAAGCTGTGCAGTTCTGGTCCTCTAACCTGCAAGAAGACTGAAAGGTCTGGGCATTTTACTTGCCAATCGCCGGCCAAGAAGAGAGTTCAATAAACGTTTTATTGATCATGACAACAAAACATATCTGACTGTCTTCCTGCTTTGCACTGATTCTACTTCTTGATGAGTCTTAGTAAAAACAACAACAACAACAACTACTACTACTACTACTACTACTACTGCTACTACTACTACTGCTGCTACTACTACTACTGCTACTACTGCTACTACTACTACCGCTACTACTGCTACTACTACTACTACTACTGCTGCTGCTGCTGCTGCTGTCGCTGTCTTCGCCGCTGTTGCTGCTGCTGCAAAATAAAATTATGAAGCTCTGACGGCAGATAATGCAGGATTTTCACCTGTGCCCCAGACTGTTATACATATCGGCATATTTCAAAATATAAACAAGAGAACGTTAATTGAAATGCTGCAGAATAATGTCAGTACGGTCATCGTTTCGTTTACTCCTTCGTCTGTCTCTGTGTGCTTGTTTTTCCGTATCTGCTCGTCCATCAGTCTTCCCTTTTGCCTTTCTGTCTGTCTGTCTGTCGTTCTACCTATGCCTGTCATTCTGCACGTTTGTCTATCTGCTTGTAACTTTCCCCCGTCTCTTCATGACCGTCTCTGCCTATCACTTTCCCCCGTCTCTTCATTACCGTCTTTATCTGCCAATCATTTTGCCTCTGTCTCTTCGTTACCGTCTCTGTCTGTCCGGCCAGTGTCTCTCATCAGCCGATACATTTTGCTCTCTAGTCTCCTCACGTTTCCGTCCTTCCTCCTCCACATTAAATTTTAAGACCTCTCAACTCCACGTCCAGCCCCTCTCCCTTCCCCTCACTCAGCTCCATTCCCCATAACATCCCCCCAACGCCCCCCTCCTCCTCCTCCATTCCCTCCTCCCTTCCCTTCTCCCTTCACTCCTCTCCCCTCTCCCCACACATACCATTTCATGGCCTGGCCCACTTGGTGTTACTTTTCTTTCAGTTCCTTCCCTCTTTTCTCTTTCTTTTACCTTTCTCTGTCTCTTTCCCCCTCCTCTCTCTCTCTCTCTCTCTCTCTCTCTCTCTCCTTCCTGAGTGGTACCCATCTCTTATGTCCATCCCCCACACCCAAGACCTCACACCAAGTCTCTCTTCCTCTCGTCTCACATGTAATCGTTCTTTACTCCTTTTTGTCATAAAATCAGTGCGTGTGTGTGTGTGTGTGTGTGTGTGTGTGTTTTATGAATGGGTATACTGTGTATGTCTGGAAACCTTTTATCGAACCCACGCCTCATAGGACGCCGCGTCAGGCAATAAATGGTCGATAGATGGATAAGTGGACAGACAAGGCTAGATAACTAGATACATAAAGATGCATAGAAACAGAGTGATAGATAGACTGATAGATAAATAGATTGGTTTGGGATCCTCAGGAAGTTTGGCTGTCGAAATAAATGCAGTTACTCCGTCAACAAAAGCAGAGTCTGGACGAGGTGAAGGACCAAATTTTTTAGTTTCAATTAATATCAGAATTCCTCCTAGACATGAGAACTAAATTTAAGCACTTTGACTACGGTGACAGCGTATTTTTTATTTTTATTTTTTATTTTTTCGTTTTAGTCTTGCAACCACCAGACAGTTTTATGCATCCTAGTATAGATTGATCGTTGCCGTAGTAGTAGTAGTAGTAGTAGTAGTAGCAGTAGTAGTATCGGTAGTAGTAGTAGCAGTATAGTAGTAGTAGTAGTAGTGGTAGTTGTAGTTGCAACCCCAGGCTCATCTGAAATTGAACCCATTGCACTGCAGGGTGAGCATGTCCTCCTTCAATCCACCATTCTCCTTTTGGTTGGTAGGGAGGGAGTTGAGGGACGTTTGGATAACCAGGCAGTGGATCAGCATGGTTATATTAGTGCCACCACATGAAGGCGTCCCTCTCCATCGTAGTGAAAGGATCAGAAGCGGTCTCCAAAAGCTCATTCAGTACTACAGAGCCCCTCCTAAGATGAAAATCGTCTGGTGGTTGAAAGAACTATACATTTTAAAATTCTAAAATTTGCCATCTCTCGATCTTCAACGCTGAGTTCCTACTAGTCACAAAGAAGTGCAGTATTGTCTTGTATCATTTAGCTACGCGAAATAAACTGCAAAAGGACAAAAATCTGAGCCAAGTTAAAGTGAAAGAACTATAGATGTTAACCCTCGGAATCCATGTAAGTCCTTTCTATCTTATCTTGTTGACAACTCAATTCAGCTTAGGAAAGGATTCTCGCATTAAAAGGGGTTCTTTATGGCATTATATAACACCTCCATGTCCTAAGTGTAACCTAAGCTTAATTAAATCGTCAGGAAACAGGAAAAATCAACACAAAACTTCTTCTGGCCCAAAAGTCAATCCTAAGCTTTATAAAATCGGCAGGAAGTAGCAAAAATACAACACAAAGATTTTTCCGGGCTTTTTTGGGGTAAGGACGACACCATAACGAGAGGAGAAAGAAAAAAGAAAAAGGAAAAGTAAAGACAAGAGATCCCTCCGCATTCAGTAAGGAATTTCGTTCCGTAAAGTTCTGCTGATTTGTGTATTGTTTCTATGTTTTTAAGGAAGCCTATTTTCGTGATTTACCGAGGACTGAACATTTCTTCTTATGAAGATTTAGGAAAGTTCTCACCTAAGTTTAATGAGTTACGGATCCAGGTGTGCTCATTCCCGCAGGTGGAGCGGAAATTATAGGTAGAACGGAAAATTATCTCAAGCATTAGTGGAAACTCTTTATGTTTTCATTCTGGCTCTTACATCCCACCCAAGTAGTGAAGGGGTTAATGAAAGCTGTGTATAACCTTTCAGTTCCAAGAATTTTCCCCTAAGCTGAATAAAAACCATCTGGTGGAAGTTAGAATGAAATGAATAAGACATCCGTGGAGTCTAGGAGTTAACTCTGCTATTGTCCCTTTTGCCCACGCTTGTTCTGTATCATCTTTTTATTTTACCACTCACACCTTACTCAAAATATCGTATAATTCCCACCACTGACTCCTGCCCTGTAATATCGTGTTCTACTTCCTACCACGCACACTTCTCCCATAATTTCCGCCTTATATCTTCCTGCTATTTCTCACCACCCACACCTGTTCTGGAATACCATCATTTCCTTCCTGCCACACCATTCCGACAATTTAGTGTTATTTCCGTCCCTCACACCTGCATCATAAATTCTTATTTCAACTACTTGTGCCTGCTAGTCTGTGTGTGTGTGTGTGTGTGTGTGTGTGTGTGTGTGTGTGTGTGTGTGTGTGTGTGTGTGTGTGTGTGTGTGTGTGTATGTGTGTCAAGAATTCGTTTTTTCTTCCTCGGGCTTCTTAAAGTTCCTATAACCGCACCTGCCACTATCTCACTCCCTTCTTTCACCTGCCATCAGACCCCCTGCCACTTCCCCCACCTCCAAGTGCTTAATTCCTTCTCCCCTCACCCTTCCAGCCCTCTCTCACCTCTTCCAGTGCCCTCTCACTCCCTTCCAGTACCACTTTATCCAAATACCGAAGTCCCTCACCCCCTTCCAGTACCGCTCAACCCCCTCCTAGCACTCCCTCACCCCTTTTAGCACCCCCTGACCCCCTTGCAGTGCCTACTCAGTGACCTAATTCCGTCAGGCTTAATTATTTACCCTGTGACTCGCCTCCAGGTATGACTCTCTCTCTGCTTCTGTTTGTGTGTCTGTCTCTTTATCTCTATCTCTCTCTCTCTCTCTCTCTCTCTCTCTCTCTCTCTCTCTCTCTCTCTCTCTCTCTCTCTCTCTCTCTCTCTCTCTCTCTCTCGTTGTGTGTGTGTGTGTGTGTGTGTAGCTATCTATGTCTACTTATCTGTCTATCTACAGACTTGTTCTCCTATCTATCTAACTTTCACTCTTTATTTAGCTACTGTATGTAAAGAATGTCTCTCTCTCTCTCTCTCTCTCTCTCTCTCTCTCTCTCTCTCTCTCTCTCTCTCTCTCTCTCTCTCTCTCTCTCTCTCTCGTCATAAAAACAAAAGAGCCGGTGTATAAATATTAATAATGGTGATGGTGCAGTAAAGAGTGTTTACACTGCCTGTCCGCCACTCTGAACGGAGAAAAATTTCGTGTAAAATAATAATATAAAGCTGTGAATAAGTGTAATGTAATTCAACTTTAACTCTCTGAGGCTCTTTAGACACACTCTTAGCCGGATAAAAAAAAAATCTAATGTTAGATGGAATAGAATCTTAGCTCGCTCTCTCTCTCTCTCTCTCTCTCTCTCTCTCTCTCTCTCTCTCTCTCTCTCTCTCTCTCTCTCTCGTCCTTCCATCTATTTTCCAGTTTTGCATACATCTCTCGTAAATTCTTCCCTCCTTCCTCCACCTTTGTCTCCAGCGTCATTCACTCTGCCTTCCTTCCTTCTCTCCCTCCTTCATATTTTTCTCTCCCTGTTTCATTTCCGACCCGTGTTTTTCTCCCTCTGTTTTCATATCCCGGGTCCCCATTTCCTGCCCTTAGTTTTCTTCTCCAAACACCTTCTCCCCCCACTTTATTTTCCTTTCATCTCCATTCTCTTCCTCTTTCTCCTCTTCCTCTCTCCCTCCATCATAGTTTTTTGTCTGTCGTTCTGTCTGTCTGTCTGTCTGTCTGTCTGTCTCTCTCATCAATCAACCTACAGTATTCTCCCTCCTTATTTTATCCTTTATTTCCCTTTGTTCGAAACTCTTCATTCTTATTTCACAGTCATTCTTCTTTCATTTTTTTCATTCGTCTTCTTTTAGGTTAGGATAGTGCAGAACGTGATTTACATTCACTGCTTCCTATAAAATTTTCTTAATGCCTTTTGAGTGCTGCGTGGTGGTTCTTCTCACTTTTTCCTGGCGGCTTCAGCGGGATGGATTTGTGGGGGACACATTTCTATTGCGCTGTCCTTTTCTTTGCCCAGTTATGAGTTACCTTAATTATACTCTTCTGTATTAAAACTGCCACGAAATGACCAGCACGTCTGTTGAAGTTTGTTTTACTCTTTTTATACTCTGCACCTTTGATCTCTCTCTCTCTCTCTCTCTATTTTTTCATACTTCAGTCCACTCCCCCTCACTCCACCTCCCGCCTTTCCTCTCACATCCGTGTTCCTACTTTGACATCCTTCATCACCCTATTCTATTCCTTTTCCATCCTTTCCTCGTTTCTTCTCATTCGCCTCTCTATTACGTCTTTCACGTTCCGTCTCCAATCCTACTTTATTCGTCACCATTTTCCTCCATTCTTTTATAGCTCCCTCCTTGGTAGTCTAGTTCCCAGTGCTCCTTCATTACTCTCCACTTTTCAACCCAATTTCCTCCTCCTCCTCCTCTCTCACTACTACTTTATCTTCCTTCTTCATCTTAATTCTTTCCGGTTCTTTTCCTTTCTATTCTCTCTCTTAATACAATCCTTATCTTCCTACTGTATGTCCTACCTTTCCTCCCTTTCCTTTATTCCAAGTTTTCCCTATCCATTTCCCCCTTCCCAGCCTCGCTCCCTCGTCCCTTACTGAAGGTCACATCATCCTTCCCCATCTCCCACCGTTCTTGTCTCATCTCTTTCCCCGTTTGTTCATCCATTTTCCTCCAGTTACATTCAATAAATTCCCTTCCTTCCCACTGCACTACCTCTCCTACTCTAGTACACGTCGTCCCACCCCATCCCCCACTTTTCCTCCCCCATCTTTCCTTCCCTTTCATCGTCCTTCTCCACCTTATTGCGTTTTCTCTTTTCTTTCTCATTTCTTTCTCCTCGCCTCCATTCCTTATCTTTTCACGTAGTTTTTCACTTTTCTTTTCCATCTTCCACTTCGATAATTTCATTTCTTTCATTTTCTTCTCCTATTTCCTGACCCGCGTCACACCCCATCCTTCTATCCCAACCACCCCTTACCCCACCCCCATACCCTCTCCAGCTTCCCCTTGCTAAACCTCCCCTCAGTCTATCGCACTGGCAGGTGAGGGGAAAGAACACACCTCACACACACCCTCCTTCACCAACCTCACCGTTCCCTTTCCTCAGGTTCACGACTAATATTTGATCAGCACGGTGGAGGGCGTATTTGATCCCTGTGTTTAGCCGGGTAAATTGTCGTAGAGGCGTCCTTATTTGCTCACGGTTAAAGTCCCGTTGTGTTCTCTCGAAGATTTCACGTCGCACATGAGTCAAGGTGGTTTGTGTTCAAGTTAGTGCATCTTTGGGAATATTCTGACGTCAATTATCCCTTTTGGATAGGAATAATAGTTGGTGGAATTATTTCTGAGGGAATGTAGTCTAAAAATAACTTTCAAATCCATCAATTCAGATCATATTCAGAATGTGACAGTCTTTAAATAACGTATAAGTGAAATCGTGAAAGTAGGTGAATTTGGTACCTTGAAGTGTTCTCTACGTAAAATATGGGGTATGAAGATGGGGATATTTAAGACACTGGTTGAGATCCTGATTAGCCCTGTCGTAGTGCAGTGGTTAACGAAGACTACCTCCAAACCGTTAAACCCGAAAATTGTCAGAGTTGAATTAAATCGTCTGTAATTAGCAAGATTAAAAAGGAAAATAGATCATAAGACTGACGAAGTTAAAGAAAAAACATGTCTTAAAATAATGTGGGGTCTTGGCTACTCGGTATCAAAGGTTCTTCAACTAAAATTCATAAACTTTCCTCCGAAGACTTTGCATTTTGTGAAAGGACAAATTTCACGAGTTACAGGAGCTGTTGTTCCAAGTTTGAGTTGTCACTTGAATGTATGATTGGGTATGATTCTGTGGCATGCATAATTGGGTAAGATTTTGTGGCATGCATGATTGGGTAAGATTTTGTGGAATCTATGATTAGTAAGATTTCGTGGCATGTATGATTAGGTAAAATTTTGTGGCATGCATGATTGGGTAATATTTTGTGGCATGCATGATTGGGTAAGATTTTGTGGTATGCATGACTGGGTAATATTTTGTGCCGTGCTTGACTGGGTAAGATTTTGTACAGTACTTAACTCCTTCAGATCGATGACGCATTTTTTTACTCTATCCATTTTATCTGCAGACGATTTTGTTCAACTTAGGAAGAAACTGTAATAGCTAAATGGCTGATCAAAGCAAAATCTAACCTCTGCAGTTCGAAACATGTCTTATCAGCTGAAGGAAATAGTCTCCAATTGATAAGTAAGTCATCGGATTGAAGAGGTCAATAACTGGTTCCACTGATTTGTCTCAGCCATATAGTACAATGATTATAACTGATAACACTACGGTTAAGACAGATGTTTGTTTGGTCTTCCTTGTATCAGACGGTTATATTAATCTTGTGGGTGGTATTGCATCAAACAAGTGTTAAAGAATCTGCCTCCATTAAGCCTCTAACGACGAAGGAAAGCCAAACTTTTTCAATTTCCTACTGCTAAAACGACATTACTCAGTTTAAGAATGGATTCTCGTCACATAATGATTTACATAAAATAGGATGAAGGTTGATGAAGTAGACAGGGTAATATTAAACATGAGATCAGAGTAATTTATAAAAGATCAAGAAAAATAGGGAGACCTGTGAGAGAGAAACTGGACGTGGGGGAAGGGGATGTGTGATTGTGGGAAGGAGGGGTTGTGTAGGACAGAATGGACTAAATTAGGCTGAATATGAATGGGTTAGATTAGGGGAGATTAGAATAACTTAGATTAGATTAGAAACAAAGGCGGAGTTTGAGGTGGAGGAGGAGAGGAGAGGGTCATTGAACTCAGGTTTGAAGAGTTGGGGATGGAGTGATGATGATAATGATGATGATGATGATAATGCTGCTGCTGCTGATGATGATGATGATGATGTTGCCAGCGATGATACAGATGACGACGACGATGATGATGATAGCAACAGAAGTCCTACAAAGTATCAGGAAGGTGAGAACAAAAATTATCCTATCCTTTTCCATCTCTCTCCTGTAGTTTTCAGGTGAGTTTTGAGTTGGTCTAATTAGCGCCAGTCGAGTTAATTAGTAGTTCTTGACACTGAGGGAGTTTTGCGTCGTGTTGATACAGCTGATTGCTGGGGTGGGAAGGGTGATGGGGGAGGGGGTAAAAGGGGTGAAGGGATGAGAGGATTGTTATATGTACTGGGGTTTGAGAAGGAAGAACACTTGTAATTGGTGGAGCACTTGCAATATTTGTAGAATTACAGGAGGTGAAAATTTACGTTTTACCTACTGAGTTGAACGAGGAGGTGAGGAGGAGAGGAATAAGAAGAACTTTATACTCTTATATTTACAGAATTGAAGATGGTGGAGAAGGTAGGCTAGCATTTACGTTTGAAGTGTTGTAAGTGGTGAAGGCGGTAGTTTGACACATAGTCTTGTAAAGTCCCAGATGATGGTTAGAATTTACTTAGAGGAATTGGTGATGGAGAGATTAGGTTAGCATTAACATCTGTCTAATTGGAGGTTATAGTTATGGTATCTAGTTATATTTGCCGAATTAAAGAGATGGGGAGATTTAGACTGATATCTGTTGAGCCAGGTGTGGTGAAAAAGTTTGGTTAGCAAATTTGATAGAGTTACAGGTGATGAAGTTAGGTTAGTAGGTATAGTATTTGCAGAAGTGAAAATGGTGGAAACATTAGATAAACACTTATTTTACAGCACATTTAAAGAGTTATAAGTGATACAGGGGTTGATTAGCACTTATAATTGTAATAACTTAGAGTTTTAGGCGGCTATAAATTGGGCAAGACTTTATACTTACATTTTCGGAGTTTAGAAAATTTTCAACTATATTTGTAGAGTTTTATTTGATTGAAAATTGGGAAGGATTTTTGCATTCACATTTTCAGAGATGGAGGATGAAATGAGGTGAAAGTCAAGGCAGAGGGAGCCGGAATCTAGTGGGGATGGGGTTGGTCTCAAATATACAGAGATGAAGGAGGAAATGATGTTTTTTTTCTGTATTTGCTGAGTTGGAAGTTAGTGTGAGAAACGGGGAGGAGACAGAAAGAAGCAGGAAGAGGAGGAGGAGGAAAGAGAAGAGGATGGGGAAGAAGTGAAGGTATGGGGAGACAGAAAAGAGAAGCAGGAGGAGGAGGAGGAGGAAAGAGAAGAGGATGGGGAAGAAGTGAAGGTATGGAGAGACAGAAAAGAGAAGCAGGAGGAGGAGGAGGAGGAAAGAGAAGAGGATGGGGAAGAAGTGAAGGTATGGGGAGACAGAAAAGAGAAGCAGGAGGAGGAAGAAGATGGGGAGGGAAAGGGAAAAAAATAGAAGGAAGAAAAGGAGAGAAGGAGGGGAGGGAGAGGAAAAGGAAAAGAAGAATGTGAGAAGGAAGGGGAGGAAGAGGATGAGGAAAAAGGAAGAGGATGTCAGAAGAGAAGGAGAAGAAGATGGAGAGGAAGAGGAAGAAGAGGCTGAGGCTTATGACGAAGAAGGTCGTTAAGGGGAAGCGGAAAACGAGGATATACGGGGAAGAGTGAAAAGGATGAAGGGAGAGAGCGAGTAACTGACGAGGAGGAAGAGTATGAGGAGAGAGATGACGAAGGAAAGGAAGAAGAGGATGAAGAGAAGACGAGGATAAGGCGGGAGGGGGTGAAGAGGAAAGGGGGAGAAAGTAAATGAGTAGGCGGATGAAGACGAAGAAGAGGAAGACTGAGAGGAAGATTATTTTTTTTCACTCCCCATTAATTTCTCTTTCGTCACCAGGCTGATTAATACTGAGAGGAAGCAGAGCAGATGAGACCAGGAAATGAAAAAAATATCTGACCTTTTTCTCGACCCAGAGAGAGAAGCTAATGGGGTGAGAGGGTACTTTCTGCTTTTTATTTGTGTTATTTTTTTTTTTATTATTGGTCGCATGTGTCCTTGATTTAATGGTGTGGTTTCTTGCTTGGTCGTGGTGGTGATGGCTGAGATGGTTGTGGCTCAAGTGGAGTGATGGTGGTAGTGGTGTATGTGGTCTTGGTGTTGGCTGTGATGCAAATGGTATTATTAGTGGCGGTAATGGTGGGAGTGGTGCTGGTGGTGGTAATGGTGATTGTGGTGATGAAGGCGGTCCTAGGGTTGGTGAACGTGGTGATGGTAATTGTGGTTGTGGTGTTAGTGGTGGCGACCAAGGTGGGGTTAGTACTAAAATTTATCCACCTTAAGCTGGCCTAGTTTTTCGTCCTTTTGCCGCTTAACTTCTGTAACTCAGTGGCAGAATTAAAACAATACTGCGGCTCTACATTCTTTCCATTATATTTCTGACCAGCATAATTTTCAAGTATTATTATATCATGAAGCAGCTATGCATTCAAGGTGGACATAGAGCAATTTTAGACCAGGTTAAAGCAGACAGATTACAGTGGTGATAGGGTGGTTCTGGTGTCGGTGGTGATAGCTGGTATTGGTGACGGTGGCAGTGAAGGCAGTACTGAAGCGGGGGCATAATGAGGAAGAATTTAACTTGGAAAAGAAAAGTGGGGGAAAATTCAATCAAATATACACATCTGTGCCCGTATTAATAAAAACTCCTAGGAGTAAAAGTTCCTCTCAAAGTGAAATTTGGCTCCTAACTTCTAGAAGTACTCCTAAAAGTTACTTTCAACTCCTAAGTTTACTCGTAAAATCGCTAAAAAATAAAAGTCCTCCACAAGGACTTTTAAGGAGTTAGGAGGGCTTTTAGTGACAGTAATCACAGTAGCTGCGTCCCTCAAACACCAAGAGACAAGACAACATAGACCATGGCTGACCGACACCATCCACCGCGCAGAAATTTTCGAGCTCAGAAGGATGCATTCACGGAATATGATGATCAAGAACTTGTAAGAAGGTACCGTTTCGATCGTGAGGGCATTATTTATTACTGATTTAGTAAGAGATGTACTGGAAAGGCCCACACACCGAAACCTTCCTCTCACATCCGAGACGAAATTGTTGTTACTATTTAGGTACCCTGCAACTGGAAAAATGCAGCAGTGTAATTGTGATGACTTTGGACCATCGCAGCCATCAGTGAGCAATATGATAATGGAAACACTATGCTCTAACTGCTCCACACATTGTTAAGAGGTTTGTGAAGGTCCCTCGTACACTCCCTCCGTCCAGTTTCTCTTTCTCCTGAATTTATCTGCAGCCGTGGAATCTTGAAATTGTGCCATTGTTGACGGTCACTGTACCATGTACACACGATGCCCCGATGGTAGCAGGTACGATCAGCTGACCACACGATGTGTTTACATTTTATCCATTTTATCGACATTCGTAACGAATCATAATATATGATCAAATAGATGTTGTTTCTATATATAAAAACTAGTTTTTCATTTGGTAAATTTTTAGAAATAGCCAACATTTTCTTTTATTATTATTTTTATGGTTTCCAATGCAAAATACCGTGTTTTAATTAGTTTTGACCTTCATTTTGGGGAGAAAATCCCCCTTTTGTAATTTTGAGTAAGATTTCCAAAAGTGGGTTTATCCCCCCAAATCAAGATCAAAATTAAATGAAAACACACTATTCTGCACTAACCCAAACTAACCTAACCTAACCTAACCTAGGACCTGACAGACTAGTGCACATTCCTGCACCAGCCAATATGGCGCGACATTCATCCGCTACTGAGAGATAGCCTAACCTAAGCCACTATATGACGACCCCTACAAAATTAGCTCCCCCAACTCAAACTAGCCTTAAAAGGTAAGTCTTGGTTAGAATAGTTCAGGGACGTAATATAATGAAAATCGGTAACGTTGGTTACTTCTAAAGTTATACCTTTCATTTTTAAACTACTTACTGATACTCTAAGGCTTTGTAATGGTATTTTTTTAAATATATTAAGCAGATATTCTTTGTGTTGGTAATACTTCATGGTAGGAGCGAAATTACTGCTACGAGTCCTCCTAGGAGGAACTTTTAGAAGCAACTCTCAGCTACAACCACTTTTAGTACCAATTTTAGGAGTACTACTAAAAGTTTTTATTAATACAGGCCCTGGCCTTTTTCTTTCTATGACATGCTCTGTATCTTCCCTTCTGCTTCCAATGCATAACCTCTTCACAACAAGGCTGTTTTTTTTTTTTTTTTTAATTTTTGCCACCCTCAGATGATTTCATGTAAGTTCAAGATATTTCAAACCAGAAGGGTGGAGGTACCTTTCAATAACGCGTTCCCAACTGAATGAACTCGTTTGGGGTGGGAAGAATGAAAGACCAAAGACCTCCTCGGGTTGAGGGTGTTATAAAAATAGAAAATCATCATCAATATAATCTTTCCAATCCTAATTTTCACGTAAGAATGAGATGAGCTTAAAAAAACAGGGGTTATGTGAGAAGAGAATCATCGTCATCATCATCGTCGTCATCAAAATCATCATCGTTATCGTCATCGTCTTTCCCATCCTAATTCTTACTTAAAAGATGGGATGAGGTGAGATCCATAAACAAAGTACATGAAAATATACATGGAAAACTACCAAATAGTTTACTCAGTGAAATATGTCTCTCTAACATGCAGATATCATTCACACCTTCGAAATCCTGGCTATACTATGTAAGCAAATCCATGTGCTTATAGTTGTATTTTCTTTACACACACACACACACACACACACACACACACACACACACACACACACACACACACACACAAATCATGTATTTACGCAACAAGCACTCGCACATACATACACACATCTGCACGCACATTAACCCATAATATATTTACACACACACACACACACACACACACACACACACACACACACACACACAATATGCAGTGGGTGTGTGAAGGTCACAGCCTTGCCCTTAGATCGGACTATATGAGCTCTCAGCTCCCTTCCGGAAGGGTAAAAGCTGACGATCACGACCATCAAGTGATCCTGACCGACCCGGTGAATTACACACACAATGAGAAAAATATCCAGTAAACTCCAAATGATTGCCTCTGAAATTGAGTGTTTTCATACGGATTTGATCCAATTTATTCCTCCGTAATTACGAAATAAGCTTCTCTCATGATATATTGTGCTGTTGGGTAGTACGTGATGTGGAATAATAGGCTCAAAATTACTCTAAGCGAATCCATCTTATTAATGTTTGGTTTCTGTAGTGTATATGTATTGTACTTTGTTTATATGTATTTGATGTAACTGAGGAGGAGGTTGGACGGAATGTGGTTTTGTGTGTGTGTGTGTGTGTGTGTGTGTGTGTGTGTGTGTGTGTGTGTGTGTGTGTGTGTGTGTGTGTGTGTGTGTGTGTGTGAGTACAGTAAGTGTGAATATGCATGCAAGAGTAATTGTACTGAATGTATGAACTTTTGTGTGTCTGTCTGTCTGTCTGTATGTATGTATGGTAATCTGTGTGTGTAGGAAGTGTGCACATTAGCTTCATCATCAAGTAGGCCTGTTTACACAACGTGATGAAAGTCAAGAAAAAGGTACCAAACAGGAGGAGGGGAGTGGGAGGGTAAAGGAAGGAAGTGGATCAGAGGAGGGAGGGAGGAAAGGAAGGAAGTGAAGCAGTAGAGGAGGGAAGGTAGCAAGGAGAAAAGGAAGGAAGGAGGGATGTGAATCAGAGGAGGAGGGAGGGAGGGAAGGAAGGAAGGCAAGAAGGAAGAAGGGGTTGAGAAAGTAAAAAGGAAGATTGGTAGCAAGGGAAGATGGAAGGATGCAGGGAAGTGTGAAGAAAAAGTAGTAGAGAAGGATAGGAGAAGGAGGGATTGGAAACTGTGAAGGAAAACAAGGAAGGAAAGAAGAAGGGATAGGGAAGTATATAGGAAAAGAGGTAAGGAGTGAAAGATAAAAAATGTATAGAAGCATGAGGGAAGGAAAGTAGGGAAGGGAAGGAGTGGGGTTAGAATGTATGAAGGAATAAAGGTAAGGAGGGAAAGAAGGAGGGGTAGGGACGTATGAAGGAAAATAGGGAGGGGGGAGGATGGAGTGAGATAGGGAGATAAGAAGAAAAAAGAGGTAAGAAGGGAAAGAAGGAGAAGGCAGGGAAGCATTAAGTAAAAAGAATAGGATAAACAAGTAACAGGGTAGGAAAAGATGAGGGAGAATATGCAGATAGGTAGGACGGGAGGGAGGGAGGGAGGGAAGGAAGGAGGGAAGGAATGAGGGAAGGAAGGGAGCGAGGAGAGAAATACAAAGGAGTACAAAGGAAAGCAAACAGCAACAGACCTGCTGGTCCTTTCGTGGCTATTTGGTATAGGGAAGTTCATGACTATCAAAAATAATCTATCAGCTAAAGACAAGGATAGAAAAGTAGGAAGGCTCACCCCCCACTCGCCAATCCCACCAGCCAAAGCCGGCAAGAAATAATGAGAAGGACCACTATGCAGCGTAGAAAAATGCCACTGAAATTTCATGGGAAGGTAAAAAGGAAATTTTACTCTACACTATCTACCTGAAAGGGAAAGTAACATTGTCAGCAATATTTATCGATGTTGTTCAACAGTTGTATCTTCCACGCTCTGGAAAAGAAAAAAGAACGTAAACCATAGAAATGTGTTATCCAGGTGTGATCATACTTAGCTAGGGGTCAGGTGACAGATACTTATCCAAGCGATTTTCAAAGGTTAGTACTGTATCGCAGTTCACTACATTTGAGGGCAATTTGTTTTATATGTTTACAACTCTGGTGAAGAAAAAATGCTTAGCTTCATGTGACTAAAATCGTTTGCCAGTAATCTTATGCCCATTTCCTCTATCATAATTTCTTGGATCAACTGTGGAATATCAAACGATGGTCGTATTATCGTGTCCTCTGAATATTGTTAATACTTGAATTAAATCTCCTCGTAACCTCCGTTTAGTAAGGATAAAGAGATTCAGGGCTTCTACAGGTCCTTCGTATGGTTTGATTCTCAGTCAAGGTATCATCTTTGTCACCCGTCGCTGTACTCTTTTGTAGAAGGAAGGAAGGAAGAAGGAAATAAGGAAGATTAGAAGGAAGGAAGGAAGGAAAGAAATAAAAAGACCAGAAGGTACATAGACAGGAGGGAGGGAAGTAGAGAGGGAGGGAAGCCAGGAGGGAGGGAAAGATTGAATGGAGGAGAAAGGAAGGGGATATAGATAGGTAGATAGGAGATAGTTAGTCAGGTATGGAGGGAAAGAAGGAAACAGAAATGGAGGAAGGGAGGTAGGGAGGCAGCGAGAGAGGGAGGGAAACAAAGTAAGGGAGGTAGGTATGTAGGGAGAGAGAGAGGAAACCAGAAAGTGAGGGAAGGAGGTGGGTGGGTAGGTAAGTAGGTAGGTAGGTAAGGATGTAAATATTGTAGAGAAGCAGGATGTAAATGAAATCGGTAGAGAAATAGGCAGAGTGGTAGGCAGAGAAGCAGTGAGTGAGAGACGAGGGAAGACGAGTCGGGAGGGAAGAGGGAAGCTAAGTAGAGAAGCAGAGAGAGAGGAAAATTGGAAGAGACGAAGGAGGAGAGACAGGAAGATGGGGAGCTAGGAGGAGAGGTAAGGAGTGTGAGAAATGGGTAGACTGGGAGGGAGCTGGGTAGATAAGGAAGTAGATAGGTAGATACTGGAGTGTCGAGGCTACGTAGCAATAACTTGTCCTTATACTCGTACTCTTCCAGTTCTACTCATATCACCTTGTATAGTAATAATAATAATAATAATAATAATAATAATAATAATAATAATAATAATAATAGTAATAATGTCAGTCGGGAGGTAGAGAAGAAAGTTGGGTGAGATGTTTAATGGCAGGAAGGATGGAGAGAAAGGTAATTACAGAGGGAGGCTGAGAGGGAGGAGGATAGACCTAATCTAACTTAACCTATCCAAGTTCGACCATATCTGACCTAACTTAACCTTCCCTAACCTAAGCTAACCTATGCTAGCCAAACCTAACTTATCTGGACCTGAACTGACGTGACCTAACCAAACCTAACAGCCTAATATGACATAACCCAATCTAGTCACCCTGAAGAAATAAGTGTCTGCTACATTACAGCTTGGAAATTAGATCTCTGGAGTTAGTGGAGTGGGTTTGTTGAGTGCGTTTGTGGAATGCTTTTGTACAGTGCGTTTGCGGAGTGCGTCTGCGTAATGCGTTTGTGGAGTGCGTCACCTGCGTCCACCAACACTGCGGTCATGTGCTATTTATCTCTCTTACCGAAACGGCTTTGTTCACCCGCTCTCCAGTTACGTTAATGACTTTGCTCTGTTCTCTCAGGCTGGTTAGCGTAAGGACTTGTTTGTGTACTCGTGGCTGCGTGGTTACTGGTTGGTTGCACGCGTTTCAGGTCTTGGGGTTAAATGGTCAGAGGCATTATGCGGGAGGAGAGATGTGTAGGTAAGTTATAAAAGAAGTTTGTGGCTGCATAACCAGGGTCTTTGAGAGGCAACCCAAAGATAGAATGAGAGGGAATTGAAATGAATAATGGATTCCTCGAGCCAGACATCAAAGACCATATGGCATTAATTCAAAGGAAAGATACACGATGAGCAACGGAACAGACAAGGGAAAGGAGGAAATGAAAATGACAGGGTAGAAAAGATAATATAATGGAGAAACGAAAAGGGCTAATATGAGGAGTTGATGGATCAGTCAAATAACCAAAAGGTAAAAAATAAGATCTCTATCTATATACCTAGGCTGCTTCCCCCAAGGAAAGGGAGGTAGCCGAGACAGGACGACACACTCCCAATTCATTCACATCTTAGCCTCAAGGGGGAGAAATGACAGATCCTCACCGCATCACACCGCACAAGGGTCAACTGCGCAGTGCA
>NC_137033.1:14384895-14499895 GCF_032717465.1 Coenobita brevimanus
GTAGAGAAGATTTTAACAGAGAATTAAAACGGGAATATTACGAAGACTATAACGTGCTCTGTTCACTGGCATATTTTACATTTCATACTTGCCCTCACCAAACGATTCCATTCACCTCATAAAAAGATATCTGGTAATTAAGGGGTCATTGCAGGCTACATCTATTCCCTCCATTTACGAAAACTCTCAGCAGCAAGCACACACACACACACACACACACACACACACACACACACACACACACACACACACACACACACACACACACAGGAAATAGCAAAATAAAATGTTCATTACGTTCTCAGGTCAAAAGGGATGAACACACAATGGCTTTTACAAAACTATCCCTTTACAGTTAGGCTTTCAGATTTGCATTATTCTCTGTTTTACATGGAATTTTAATCACATTTGTAACGCTGAGTGCTTCTGTATCTTGCAAAGGAGAATTTAGGGAAAATGTTGATGTATTGTGTCGCTTTATAATTTCAAACACATTCCCTGCCTCGGTCTGTCTATCTGTCTGGTTAGACTGGTATTTATTGTGGTTGGTCACACTCACTTATTCCTCCGATTTCTACTCTCTCTCTCTCTCTCTCTCTCTCTCTCTCTCTCACTGCCCTTCTGTCTATCTGTCTATCCATCTTTCTGCTCTTCTGTCTATCTATCTGCTCTTCTCTGTCTATCAATCTATCTAACTACCTCTCCCCTCCCACCTCCTCTCTCTCCACCCAGATAGAATTTCACTCCCCAACAAAAACCCTTGCTCTCTCAGTCTTTCTCATATACCCACCAGCCTTCACCCCATCCTCTCCAGCGGCATTCACACTCAGCAAGATTTTGAAGCGTGGGACAAACATAGGAGCGAGGTGGAGTGGGGTGGAGTGGGGTGGAGTGAGGTGGAGTGAGGTGGAGTGGGGTGGAGTGGGTCAGCAGCATGGGGTGGGAGTTAAGACAACATGAGTCTGTTAGCCGAGTCAGTGTGCATAGCGATCTCTCCCCCTCATCCCCCTTCTCCCACCTTCCCTCCCTCCTCTGCTTTCTCCACTTGGTCGAGGAAAGCATAACTGTGCTTGACCTCTCTTTCTTTAACGTAATTCTTTTTCTCGCTCTCCACCTTCCTCTGTTTGTCTGTCTGTCCGTATGTTTAACGTTCTGTTTCACTTTGTCCACATGTGTGTCTTTCTGTTTCTGTCTATCTGTCTTTGCCTATCTCTCTGTCTGACTGATCTTGTTCAAAGGTTACCGCTCGCTAGACTCAGTTCTGATAAGCGAATCATAACTATGCAGGAACTACTCTTCATATTTTTTTATCAGGAAGAACAACAGATAATTTTGTGCAGAGGACACAAAAATGGTGGTTAAATCTTTAGAAGATGGCAGGTTCCTTAATCTGAGTAACAACGTCTGGTGGCAGCCAAAACAAAACACTCGACATCCTGCACTGGAAAACAATGTCTTTTAGTTTTATGTTGGAGCTGAGAAAAACAGTATACTTTAAACCTAAACAATTTTTCTCTGTCATGTAGTTGGAGAGCGTCTCAGAATTGCTGTGTGCGGCTCCTGGGTCCTTAAGGTTTAGCCACCCTGGCATTGTGACAAGAACCAAGAACAGCGTCATCTTGTCTTCTGTGGTTGTAAGGTCCTGGTAAAGTATCATACAGGCTGACAGACGAAGAAAATGACAAAGAGACGGAGGAAAAAAAAAAATACCGATAGGGGTAGGCGGAACACTATCAAGAAAAGGAAGTGACGTTCAATATAACCAACCACAAGATCAACATTAGTGGTTACTGGCAACCGACAATATAGTAAAAAAAAAAAAGAAAAAGAAAATACGATGGCTGAGACAGAAAGACAGACAGACAAACAAATGGATCAACGGAAGGCAAAAAGAAAGAAATGCATTCTTGTGAAATACTAGAGCAGTTTAACCCTCTCAGACGTTATAGAGGGCTCCTTGAAAGATAGTACACTGACAGAAAGACAAACAGACAGGCAGAGAGATGTAAAGAGATGGGCAGGCAGTAAAACGAGAACAAGGAACAGTAGTACGCTCCTTGATGTGGCTGAGAGTTTCTGTTAACATACAAGATACACAGAGAGACAAACAGAAAGGCACAGACACGGAACGATAGTCAGACAAATCAAGAATAACGCATATAGAAGGACACGAAATATGACAAGACACAATGATAGATGCACAGACAGAGGAACAGCAAAGGCAAACAGAAGGACAAAGATATAGACAGAAAAGAAGACTGGCAGATAAATACTACTAAGGCACTGAGGTGAACATGAACTAAACGAGATACAAAGGACAGACACACTGACAAACATAAAAATGGAAAAACAACCAGACTGCAATATTGGCAGGACAGATAGGTAAACAATAATCAGATGAAGAGGGACATGCCTTAGACGGAGAGACGGGCAAATAAGAAAAATAGCTGGACCAGGAATATAAAGAGAAAGGCATACATTAGACAGAGAGACAGGCATATAGTACAGACAGATGAACCAGTTAGTATGAAGAGAAAGACATCCATTATAAGGAGACACAGAGCCACTATTACCCTCTATCTGCGGTTGAGGGCCCGGGTAAGATAGCATTCAGGCGAAGTAATAGTATAATGATGGAGATGGGGCAGGAAGAGGAGGGAGGGAAAGCGGGAGGAACTGAGGGATAAGGGGAGGGATGGAGGGAGGGTAGGATAAAGGGAAGGAGAAAGCTGTGAAAGATAGGGAGGGAGGAAGACAGGAACTGAGAGATAGATTGATGGATGGATGGAGGGATGTTGGATGGGGGGAAGGAAGGAGGGACAGAAGGATACAGGTAAGGGAGAGATGGAAGGTGAAGTCTTGACGGATAGAGGGAAAGATGAAAGGAGTTGAGGGAGAGAAGCAAAGATTGTTTGAGGGATAGATGAATGAAAAAACGGGAAGGACGGGAGGGAGATGAGAGAAGAAGAGTAGGATAGAGGGAAGGAGGGTGGCACTCAGAGAGACAGAAGAGGGAGATATGAATAGAGAAAGAAGGGGGAAATGAAGGAAGATTGGGGAAAGGGAAGGAAAGGGAGATGGAGGATTGGGAAGGGCAGGAGTGAGATGAGTGAAGGAGGGAGGGATGGAGGTGGATAGAGAGAAGGAGGGAAAAAAGAGAGTGGATTAGAGGGGGAGGGGGTTGAAGAGAGGTGAGTGAAGGAGAAAAGGAGTGGGGTTAGGAAATGTAAATGGGTTAGGAGGGAAGGAAGGGGGAGAGGATAGAGAAGGAAAAAGCCATGAGGATGCAATATGTAAAAGCAAAGTAAGAGGAATGCGAGGATAATACCCAGGAAGAGAAGAGGAAGGAAAATAGAAAGGACGGCAGCGGGAGAGAATGGAGAAAAGGAAGGAGAAAATGAAGGAAAGACATAGTTGTTAAAGAAGTCTGGGAAAGGATAGAATAAAGGAAGAAGATCGCAATAGTTAAGGGATAAAACGGAGAAGATGGGAAGAAAGTTAAGATAATACAAGACGAGGGAGATAGCTGATTGAAAACTTACGAGACTGGAATAGGGCAAAGAAGGGAGAAAGATAAGGTAGAGGGACAGATCAGAATGAGGGGCTTGGCATAAGAAGGGGGGGAGGAGAGGAAAAAATGCTGAGACGAGAGAGAGGAATAAAGGGAAAATGGATAAGGAGAATAGGGGAAGGAGAAAACTGATTAAGAAGGGAAGGAGAGAGGGAGGAAGGGAAGGAGTGAAAGTGATCAAATGGAGGGGAGAGGGTGAGAAAAATGCTTAAAATATGGGAGGGAAAGTGGTTAAGAGGAAAAGAAGGAGAGGAAAATGCTTACATAAGAAAGGGAAAATGGCTAAGAGGAGAGGGATGAGGAAGGAAAAGGTTTAGAATAAGGGACAGGAAATTGTTGAAAAGATGGAGGACGATGGATAATATTTAGCATAAGGGAGGGAAAATGCCGTCGGTAAGAGAACAAAAAAATGGCTGAAAGGAAGGGATAGGGAGGAAAAGTGATTAGCATAAAGGCCGGTTCACACGAGCTGAATCGCGGCAGTTTTTTTTCGCCGATTTGCGGGGAAAAAATGCCGAAAATAGGCATTTTTCCCAGAAAGGTGTTCACACGTACGGGGACTGCAGAGGCAGGAACGCGGCAACAGTGTTTACAAACAAAAATGGACACCGTACTCGTAGTAGGTGTGCAGCTCTTGCACTTGCACTTTTCCAACTTCAAGATGAGCCCTCACGGCCGCAATTTAGCTCTGTGAATAAGCCTTGACTGCCACTCAACTATCCGGGGCTTCAGGGGCCGTATGCATAAATTTTCTTAAGCATAAATAATGTACAAGATTCCTTTACCTTTAACTCATACTTAAATAATCATACTTTTATACTCATGCTCATATCAGATACACCCAAACTGGAACGAATGTTAAAGTGAGATTAGTTGTGGTAGTAGTGTAAACAAGATGTCGTATTCGTCTTCGTTCCCAGAGCTTTGCCTTGTTCGGTGCTTCCATTTAAATCGGCCCGGCCTCTTTCTCCCGATTCCGGGAAAAAAAGACCGACACGTCGGTCTCTCCATACCGGCGAAAAAAGCGGCCGGAATTTCTACCGGGAAGCAAATTCCGGCAAAAAACGACAGCGATTTTGCTCGTGTGAACCGGCCTTAAGGAAGGGCAAAGCGGTTAAAGGGAAAGGTGGGAGTTTAGGGAGAAAGCAGGAAGGGAGGCTTAGTGTGACAGGTGAGGAAAAGGAGGGGAGACATAAAGGATATATGATGATGAAGGAGATACTGAGGAGTGAGGGAGGAAGTGGGGAATCAGGTAGAGGGACAGGTGAGCTGGGTGGGAAGTGGGGGATCAGGTATTCAGGCAGGAAGCAGGGTGTAAGAGAAGAGGATAGGAGACAAGGGGAAGAGGAGAGGAGAGGAGACAAGGGGTGAGGAGAGGAGACAAGGGGTGAGGAGAGGAGACAAGAGGTAAGGAGAGGAGACAAGGGGTGAGGAGAGGAGACAAGGGGTGAGGAGAGGAGACAAGGGATGAGGAGCGGACAGGAGAGTGTAGGGTAGAATAGAGGAAGAATCTCTCACGTCCACATATTTGTTAAATCTCTTCATGTACCGGTACCATGGATATTAGAGCCTTCTTTTAATACTTCTTCTTCCCTACTGAATGGACCTTTGTAATGGCATTAACTGGCGCTCACACACACACACACGCTCACACACACACACACACACACACACACACACACACACACACACACACACACACACACACACACACACACTTATTCATTCATCTCACCTTACCAAATACCCGCATAGTGTATGTATGTCAATATCTGCATGTGGTAAGTGCCATTCAAAACACACGCCAGACAGTAACCTCACTTTCCATACACTGAGAGAATGGTTACAGGGGCAAGAGGGATTATCTGTGCTGATTTTCCTGGGCGAGATAATATTGAAATAAAAATAAATTACTCACATATGAAGGAGCTTTGGTCATGACAGGCAGTGTTGATGCTAATGAGCTGATATTATCGTACATGTCAAATCAAAAGCACACCTAATTTGAAATAAAGAGCACCTGTGTCATGTAATACTGAACATACTATAGTACAATGAACTCTACATGACCACCTTCTACTTAATTTTTCTGCAAGACCTTTACACTAATGAGTATTACATATTTTATACATCTGAACCAAACTGAAATCATAAAGCTTAATCATGTAAGAATGAGAAATTATTTTTGTAGTTCATTCTTGTTACTTCCAAGCGATTTTATTCAACTTGGAAAATGATCTGTGTAATGAAAAGGTTAATGAAAACTTTATCCAACTCTTCCAATTCAGAAAATGGCTCTTAAGATGAATAACAGCATCTGAAACTGTACTGTTTTTACTTTAACGTGGCCTAAAATTCCCTTCTCTCCATTTTGAATGCTTAGTTATAACTATAGATTAACATTAGAATACAATGCTAGCCACGAAGAAGTGCTATGCAAAAGGTACACTGCCAATAGAGTGCATAATTCTTCCATGAAACTACGTGAAAAAAAAAAAATGCAAAAAGGACGGAACTGAAGGCCAAGTTAACGTACCATGACTATAGCAGGAATAAAATAAAAATATTGTTCGTTATCTGACAAGCTGTTAATTACGTGAAATTCGAGAAAACTACTGAAAACACAGGCAATCCTTTCCCTTAATTTCTGCTTATATTCCACTCTAACTTTTTTTTTTTTTTTTACTTTTGGAATTTGAAAGTAAGCATTAATACGAACAAAAAAGATTAATATAGATTTTTTTTTCTTGCTGTGGAGAACTTTAAGGAAGTTACATAAAGACACGCAGAGAACAATATTTTCCTTTGCTGAGAGTCTCTCGTATTGAAATATTTCTATAAATGCGAATACTAACTTAAGTCTATAAAGGTATTCCTTAAAAAAAAAAAATGCACAGAGAAAGAACCACAGTTACTTCACACTATCTCAAAACAATGTCAAAAGTTAATTAGATCTTTTATGAGCTTTCTCGTCGGTACTGCAAGCGATCTGGCATCTCTGCTTAGTGATTCGTATGCGTGTTCTTAGTACCGTTTGAATATCGACATGACTTGTATTAACAGCATACAGGGAAATGTTTACTTTCCCCTTACGGAAATATATTGGTAAGGAGTAGTTCTGAGGGAAGCTTGTTAATTTATGAGATCTTAAAATTTCCTCTCGAATAGTCAGAGGGAATGTTGCTTCACTCAGAATCCAGGCATGTGAGGATGATTTAGCGCAGCAATATATCACTGCTGAAATAAATGAAGCTCTTGGAGCCGGAAGGGCGAATCAACTGAAATTAGATCACTGAGGTAATAGTTTGTGATCTTTATTTTGTGTGCCTCTCAGTCGATCACGCGATTATATTATACGGTCTCAATATTTTGCTGTCATTAGATCACAGATTATCAATGATCATTACATGTGTAACTCTAATGATGTAGGTTAATGTAGCGATACTTGATTGCCTCATAGAGCGGGATAATCTTAATTGGATTTCACCATTTTGGCAACAAGGATGGGGGAAATGGAACTAATAATGTTTGGACAGACGGCACAGACTTCAGCTTCCCTTCGCGCCTCGACGAGCCTTGAGATCAGCGTTGCCAATCCCGAACATAGTTATCGCTGGGATGTGGCAAGATTTGAGCAGAAACATGTTAATATATCGCTAAGCACAATAAAATTAAATATTATTTAATTGTCACACCTTTAAATACGAAGAATATTAATGTTAATGAGACAATGGTGGAGAGTGTTACGTTACTGACAGACTGTGGACTATTATTCCTATATCGTGGTGCTATGCGTCCAATCTTGCTGCTGCTAAACTACTGTAATATTAAAGGCTTTTATCTCTTTAATATTGTCGGTAAGAACGTCGTCTATTCACTCTTTTATGCGTCACTAGTCCTATTGATACCCTAAAAGTTTATTGGAGTGTTCCCGAAAGCTTTGTATGCTGACGACTCATGGTTTGTGTTCCCTCTCGCTAACGAGAAGTCGTAGCCAGAGCCTCATACCGAACGAAGATTTGTTATCCAGTGTTTAGGTTCGATGCTTCTCGACGAACAGCTGGCGATGACACTGCTTTTCGAGCAGCATAGAGAAGCTTCGAACTAGAGAAGCTTTATTGTGACACCTTGATTACAAATTCCTGTCATCTAGAAGCAGGTTCAAACGATGGGCAGAAATGATAGCTTATAATTATACTTGGCTTCAAATTATAGAAAAAAAAAAAAAAAGAAGTAAAAATGATATGCAATTAATGAGTAAAAATTTTCTACTTTATCATGAAACCCAAAAGCTCGTGGTTCGTTAAATCTCTCATCTGCCTCAAAGGTCAAAAATGAAAATGACGAATGATGACTTATGAAGCAACATCTGAACAATACCCCGAAAGTTCTTATGTAAAAACATTGCTCTGGAATTACTTTTATACTCACCGAACACAGACTTTCCTCCGTCCTGTGATGCTTCACGCCCTGATGGTATATTATCCTCTGCTGAAGGGCCATTCGTTCTCCCACAGTGTAAAGCTTCGTTGAGTCGAGGTAGGTGTTTGTGTTTGGTAGTATATTTCTTTTCATTTTACATCATCCTCTCGAGAATGCACGTTTCTTCTGTGGCACGAATAGTTTCTTATTCATACAATATCAGTGTCGTTAAATCCACTGCCTTCGAAATATACATACCCAGTAGTTATAGAGTTTCCAATCCAGGTTTACCACGCACGCACGTTACGTGTTCTCAGCACCACGACCAACATGAGACTGACGGCTTCTAACTTCTAAGCCAAGTGAAATAGTTAACAAAAAAAGTAAAAAGACTCACCAACCCTTTCATTTTGATGAATTTTTATTTTGGTTTAATCTTTTTACCTCCTGCCGATTATATTCATATTTAGAAGGGCCTCGTACTTAGATAGGTAATGATGACAAAATCCAACCCGTCTAGCTAAGAAAATCTCCCCTAAAACTGAATAAATTGTCTTGAGGTAGCAAGTATAAACCAACAAAGACGTTATCGTACCGAAGAGGCTAAAAACCGCATCTGCTCTTCAAGCTTCCTCACGACACCTTTTGACTAGTGTTTATTATTCTTCATGACAGAAAATGGCGTCACTTTTTCATTAAGCCATATCTCACATGTCAGCAAGTATTTCTCATCTAAAATAAATGCACTGTAAGCCTATATGCTCTAAATATATTCCATGACGCCTTGAATCCGAAAAGGGTGGTCACAAACTAATCGTCCCCAGATAATGCATTTTATTGAACACTGTCGTCATCGACCTTAGACTTCATCCACAAAAAGTACCAATTCGTTAAGGAATAACGAAGAAATTAAGAATAACTATATATCTGAATCTTTTGTAAGTACAGTGCAGCGAAATAAAAAGCAACAAGACTACCCGTCATCTGTCAGCCAGGTAGACTGTAATAATGTTAGACAAGACTACCCGTCATCTGTGAACCAGGTAGACTGTAATAATACTGTTAGATGAAAACTTGACTATAATGTATCCATCCTGGATGACTTCTGTTGCTGGCTAAGTGACATGTGAACTCAAGTTGTTACTCTAAGTAACTTTTATTTAAAAAATTTTCCTTCTACAATCAATACTTTATGAGATTTGAGTTTTCGACATAGACTGACACACATAGATACATTTCGTCTACCTGGTTCAACAGTGCCAAGCCAGCGTGTACCAATACTTTCAGTCCTAGGTACAAGAATCATGCAGACTATTACTAAATATAATCTGATCGCGACCTTGTGCTAGGACAAAGCTGATACAGTATATCACGCATAATAATAGTTTATTAGTATTAATACTGTGCACATTATGTAAAAGTTCATTCATAGAAGACTTAGATTATTCATATATCAAAATCATCCTGGCCTACAGCAGAACTTAACATGTTATTACTTTTATGAACACCGTGTTAGGGAAGGGTGAGAATGACATCACCGCACTGCCGAGCTCAGTGATTGGCTGTATATTCCGTGGCAGCAATGGATGAACAGAACTGAGATGAATTCCTCCCAGACCACCACACCCTCCCTCTAGTAGCCGGCAGGAAAAGAAAACACACTGGTCGTTAGAAAAAAGAAACAATGCAAGAGTGTAATGGATTGAAGCGATTAAGAGTTACCTTCAAGGCAGAGATGGGGGAGGAGCAGTGAAGTCTTAAGATACTCAGACTGGTGATGTCTTTTTATATTTCGTGTTACCTCCAGGCAATTTTATTCAGCTGGGTCGAGGGTTCTTGAAATGACAGTGTTAGGGAAGGTTATATCATTCACTTACAGCTCGGAAAGTCTCTCCCAAGCCATACTGCCACTACTACTGCTACTACTGTTACTACTACCACAACTACTGCTACTACTACTACCTATTAATAATAATATTCTTAAGAGAGTAGCAAGAATAAGACAAAGGCATTACCATACTGAATGAATTAAGGGTTATCTAAAAGGTGGAGGTGGGAGACGACTATACGGTTATGTACTGAGAAACGGAAGGGGGAAGAGAATGAGGCATAGACCTGGGCTTCCATTAGGATGATGGATGCTGGAGGTGTGATCCCTGCTGCTGAGATGGTGTAGATAGCATCTCATCCCCTCCCACCTGATGCTGATGCTGCCCTCCTTCCACCTACTCTCCCTCCACCTCCCTTCCACCTTCCTTCCGCCTTCGCTCCTTCCTTCCACCTGCCCTCTTTCTTTCTTTCTTTCTTTGTATCTACCCTCCTATGACCTACTCTCTTTTCTCCATCCACCTACCCTCTTTCATCCCTCTATCTACCCTTCCGCCTACTCTCTTTCATCCCTCCATCTACTCTCCTCCCACTTACCCCTCCTTCAACCTGCTTCATTCCCTCCAGCTGGCCTTCCGCCTACCAACCTTTCACCTGTCCGTTTTTCCATCTGCTTCCTTCCTTCCATCTACTATCCTTTCATTTATCCTCCTTTCACCTGCCCTCTCCTCACCTTCCTTTCACCTACCATCCTACCGCCTTCATGTGGGCACCAAGGAGGTATTGTGAGGTGGAGATTCTGTGAGACTTAGCTGGTAGTCTGAAGAACTTGCTGCATTTGACTTACAGAGGAGCGACTCTTATTGCATCCCTCTGACCTCATACCTGATCCAAATAGCCAGTAAGCTTGTAAGGTTGTAGAAACTGAGTAATAAAGAGGTCATATGCATAGGTAGAGAAATGTACATGCAAAAGAGAGAGTGATGCTTTGATAATGTCGGTGAGTCTAATGGAAGAACAATGAAAGCTTTAACGACCTTTAGCTCCTCCATTTGATCCTACCTCAGTCATGATCAATGTTCTGTTCTTGCCATCATCGGTCCATTCCTCCCCCTCCTCTCTCCCTTTTCCATATTTATCTCTCCATTCCCATTTCCATTCTTCCTTCGTCTCTCTCTGTCGCCTCCCTCTCAGCCTCTTCCCCCTCCTTTTCTCCCTCTTTTCCCTCTTATTCCTTTCTTCCTCTCTACTGTCTCGCTTCTTCCCTCCCTTCCTTTCTTCTCTCGGTTATAACAGAGTAATGCGTAGGTAATGCTGGACATACACAAAGGTACACATTCCATAAAACAGTATACTACATATTCTTTTCTTCCTCATATAGCAAGATGATAGATGTCGTAGTTATATCCCACCCTGTAGCAAAATTATTCTTAATGGTCGCTTGATACGATGCTATTTACCCATCTTTTCCCTCCCATTGTTAAGACGGAACCCCCCCCCACACACACACACACAGAATTTGCTGATTTCGAAAACGAACAATAGCTTCGGACAAGCAGAAATATCGCTTGGATTTATTTCCTGGACAATAGAAATCCTCCCTCGCATAATATTCTCCGACAGAGAGACTGGAGGAACACACACACACACACACACACACACACACACACACACACACACACACACAATCAATGCCAAAGTTAAGATTTAGATTAACAGTTACCTCACATCCCGGAACTGTACAATATATTAAAGTCAGTACTGAAACTGATATTGCAGCGTGGTGGGGAAGGACTACATAGACTTCTGATATTAATAGCTACCTAGTCAATATTATTACTGTGTGTGAATTATATACCACCACTGTAATGACAGGAACTTTAGTTACGGAACGCCAAAAGAAGATAGGCTAGAAATTACATTCACTCATCATTCAGGCTTTCAATATTACTGGCTCTATTTCACAGGCATAACCATCCACACAAAAAATTACTGTGCCGCTCCCTGTTTTAGTACTTTACAGAGACTCAATATGATATCTTCTCTCCGTCTACTATCTATCCTTCTGTCTATAACCTAGAATCGCGGTCGAAGTGGTCAAAAATGAACTGCTGCCGTCTCTCCAACTCACACACCCTTCACACTAAAATATACCTCTCCATTCCATCCCTCCATCTCATCCTAGATCTCTCGCTTTCCCTCCCCTCCTTCTCCTCACTCACAAATACTGTCCTAATCGCTCTATTTTTTACTGTCATCAAAAAAAGGTTCAGCTATTTTCATTTTCATCTCCAGGCATTTGTAGTAATAAAATTTAATATTACTCCATAAAGATTAGAGAGTGTTTTGCTGCTCAGAATACTCCGGTAAAAGTAATAGCTAGCTGAGCAATATCTTTTCCTCGGACGGACACACACATACACACACACACACACACACACACACACACACACACACACACACACACACACACACACACACACACACACACACACACACACACACACACATGAACTTGGCTTTCTCTTGTATTTGTCTTTCTCTTGGAAGGAACAGTTTTGCGGGTTCGTTGCCTTTGGTTCCTTCTTCCTCACACACACACACACACACACACACACACACACACACACACACACACACACACACACACACACACACACGCCCACACATAAAAAATCGACCACTTTCTCATTACTTTTAGGCGCGTTAACGTATCATTTGTTGCACCATATTCTTCCATTCAGACCCATAACGTATTTTTCATTTATACCGTAAACTCTTTCTACACTAACTTGGCCTGAAATTGACACCTTTCTCTCATAAATACTCAGTTGAAACATTGGATTAACACTAGAATATAACGCTAGTCACGAAGAGGTGCTGCAGAAAGTACGTAGAGTCTAAGTACTGTCTTCTTATGCTATCGAGTTATGTGAAATTTGCCACAAAAAGGCAAAGGTCTGGTCAATGTCAGGGTGAAAAGAATAAAAGAGACCAAAGAGGTGGAGTTGTAAAGAATTTCAATATTGGCCATGATTCTGTACGATATGTAAAGGGTTCGAACATCGATGACACACTAAGGGTCGAACACTAAGCGGCTTTGGAGATTTCATAGCACTTCTTCCTTGGCGAATTGATCTACGTATCCACAGCATCCTCATGTACTGTATACTGTTGATGCAAACAATGTTTATATCAATACGGTATAAACGACACAGAGGAGAATGGCGAGGCGCTGCTTGGAAAATGAATCACTGAGAAAAGATGCCACGAAGTCTCCTGTCCCTAATATTCGTTTCAGTGGTTTGCATTGTTCAAGGGCGGTACGTCCGAGATGAGTGACCCAGTGTTAGCCTCCATCGATTCTTGTGATGTATTCTATTGTATTCATCTTCGGGGGGACCTATTTGTGGTGGAGTGGCCAATGAAAGCGTCATTTGAACCCACCTCGTTCGGAAAGTCTCCCTGAGACCGAATAAAGTCGTCGAAAGGTATCTAGCATGAAGCAAGGAATATTTCATTGGACTAAAAACTGTTAAAACGAAGGTGAATGAAGCTGCCCCGATGCTGGAGCCACATTCAGCAACTCTGTAAGTATTAAGCTGTACTAACTTTTACAAAAGTCCATGACGCGGACGTTAGTTTGCTCGAATTTGTCGAATCAGTCGCTTATCTAGTTGTTCCCTTGTAAATCAGAATGAATATTGGAGCAATTTTGTAAATTTATTTTGGTAATTGTCAAATTAATTTACAAATATGTTACCAAAATAATGTAAGGAAAGTTTTTCTTGGTGAACTCTGGTTTAGTCAAAGATGTGAATATTCATTTTCATACCATGACTTAGTGATGTAATATTTTTGTGCACGTGTGTGTGTGGGGAGGAGGGGGAGATATTAGGGAGTTTTCTCTTCCTCTTCCTCCGTAAATGTTTCGTTTGCTGCATTAATTTACCTGCAGGGGGAAAAAATCAAGGCACAGAAGCCAACAAGTTTTTTTTTTTTTTCGAAAGTTATTAATATTTCTTAGCTAAATTCAGTTAGGAAATCTGGAGGAGGTCCTGGTTTACTCCACGACGGTATTGTATTTTTCTGCTTCATTCCTGTTAATACCGTATGATACTGATCAGCTTTGGGGGAACTTTCACAGCGAAGAGGTTAACGGGTATGTCTGCCATGAAAATCCGTAAACAACCTCATCCTTTCACTACAATCTTATTCCTGTTACCTCTGGGCGATTATGTTACACGTAGGAATGATCTCTCGTACTGAAAGAGGCAAAATCCCTATGTTTGAAATATCTCTTCAGTGCTGAGTGAAAATATATAATGACAGGAAAAATAAATTATAAAGGATGTCATTGGGTTCAAAGAGTTATAATGTTTCTCTCTTGCTTCTGATACATTTTTTATGTTTAAGCTTTTTTTTTTTTTTTGCTTGTTATCCTTCCCAGTTATGCTTCAGGTGGCGTTCTTCTTCTTAGGAGATATTTATAAATTCTTAAGGTATTTTCTACTTTTGTCAATGTCTTATATTTCTGAATAATTGTGGTCAGTGACTATGAAGAACATTAGGTTCTGAGGACACAGTGACATCAAAGACTCTATTGCATTTCTGGAAAGTCGTCTGCTCGAGAATTTAATGAGACGTGCAGGTAATTACACGCCAGATAACGAGCCATCACGACACTGGAATGACGTTGATAGTTGTGCACAGCTGGCTCAGTTAATTCGCAGACATTTACAAGTGTAGGAAAGACGAACAGATATGGTTACTGAGGAATATCACCACATGGCAGAAAACGGTCTGACTTTAATGAAATGATGTGTTGGTGTTGAAGAACCAGGAATAAATAAATAGATAAGTAAATAAATAAATAAATAAAGAGGGATTAAGGGTCTTAGGGTCACATTACACTTGGCACAGGAGGCTACCAATCACCTCTTCCTAAGCTGTTTATTTTGCATAAATTCCACCGTCCTGTCCTCTTGCACGCCACTGGACTAACTTATGTCGATACCTGAAATATATTAATAAAACAAGAGATATAATGGCATAATGTGCCAAAAAATCGCTAAGAAAAAATTGTTACGAGACCCCTAATACCAAAGAAAAAAATGATCCTATATAGTGTATTTGGAAGGGAGATTTTCACACCATTGTAAGGGAGATTTTCACACTGTTGTAAGGGAGATTTTCACACTGTTGTAAAGGAGATTTTCACACTGTTGTAAGGGAGATTTTCACACTGTTGTAAGGGAGATTGTCACACTTATAGGGGAGATTTTCACTCTGTTTTAAAGATTTTCACACTGTTGTAAGGGAGATTTTCACTCTGTTGTAGAGGAGACTTTCACACTGTTGTAAGGGTGATTTTCACACTGTTGTTAGGGAGATTTCATTTGCAAGTGAGCTTTTCACATTGTTGCAAAGATATTTGCACTGTTGTAAGGGAGATTTTCACACTGTTGTAAAGAAGATTTTCACACTGTTGTATGGGAGATTTTCACACTGTTGTAAGGGAGATTTTTACTTTGTTATAAGGGAAATTTTGATACTGTTGTAGGGGAGATTTCACACTGTTGTAGGGGAGATTTCACACTGTTGTAGCGGAGATTTTCACCCTGCTGTCAAATTAGTTGCCCTACCCTTATAGTCAAAGTTTCGGAAAGTATGTGAGCTGGCTGTACCTCGTGTGTTCACAGTTTATTGCATGGGTGGTAGGCAGGAGGAAACACACACACACACACACACACACACACACACACACACACACACACACACACACACACACACACACACACACACACACACACACACTGCAGCAACGTCGTGGGACCAAAACAACACAAGCCTCATAATTACGGCTGGTATAGCTAACACATCACACCGCTCCACACCCTTGTCGTAAAGCCTGATTAGCTCTCTCATTGTGAGGGTAACTCTTGTGTGCTATTCCCACATACACAAGACGATTTTATTCAGCTGACAGTATAAGAGCCTGAGGGTGTTGATACCTTTATCCTTAACACTGCTTTCGTTACCCTTCTTACGATTGAGACAACTCTATCCTCGACGAGTATATTGAACTGTGAACGTGTTATATGAATCTGAGTGCTAAAATGGCACCGTTAACCCTTTAATGATCAGTATAGCTCTAGTGTTTTATTCTATCTTCAGATTATTTTGTAGAGTTGAGAGTGAGAACAGAGCCTGAAAGTGTTACTACCGACCGCATTAACACCTTCATGGTTGGGGCAACTCTAGTAGGTTTTTGTGCTCTAGGTAGTCGATGCTGTTGTAGCACCAGGTTCATGTGTAACTGAACCTAGTGGACTGCAGGCTGAAGTTGCCGTTCCCCAGTAGACCATCATTCTTCTTTGGGTGATATGGAAGGAGATGAGGGACACTTGTATAGCTGGGCAAAGAATCCCCCGAGTTCTATCAGTGGCACCACAAGAAGGCTTCCCGCTCCACCACCTGATAAGGAACAGGAACTTGCTATAGAGCGGCTGCCAGTACTCTAGGTGTTGATGTCTGGTCCTCTAACTACCACAACTACCACAGCGTCCTTCTGTCTTCATTCTTCCCAACACCGGACGATTTTATTCACTTTAGATAAAAAAAGTTTTCGAGCGGAAGAGGTTAGATAGTGGCCTTCATTAATCCCTTCACTACTACGGATTCTTTGTAAATAGTCACAAGTTACACATAATATTTACCTCTGCCATACTTTCCACTGTTGACCTGATTTACACACACTTAAAATTGACATACCTCACATTTTCACTTATATTGCTACAACTCACACTTAATAGTCTCATCTATCATACTGACACACCTCACATACTATCATCCCTCGCTGCCACACCTCACACTGTGACATACAATACTACACCTCACATTGTCACCATCATGCCCACATTTCACACTGTCATCTCTCACACTACCACACATCACAAAAGCACACACCGCTCATACTACATCACCTCCCGTTTCCCACTGTAAGAAAGAAAATTGATCAAAATTCGTCCTAGTGTTAAAGAGGTCATTCATGGAGGACAGGAATTTTTGGAACTCCTGCCCTGGAATATTTTTGTCATCAGTTTTGTGCTTTTGTTGTCCGTCACCTGTATGCAGCGTTTTTCATGCATACTTGCTGCCTGTTTCATGCGTCTCTCTCCTATTTCACGTATGTTCCATGTATGTATCACGTAAATTGCATATATATCTCACGTATACTTTTTATGCTGGTGATACTTTTGTTTTCGGTACCTTTGTCGTGCTTTAATACTGTTTTCAATGCATGCCTGTTGTCTGTCTTATGAGTATCTCTTGCATTTCGTGTAGATTTGGCTCCTGTGTTACTGGTACTCACACATTCCAACACTTTGCCTTAGAGTAACATGTAAATTTTATATTTTTACAATCATGATAACTTGATGTCTTGCTATGAGATAATTTTGACTGGAGGATCTGTTTGTCAATCAGTTCAGTTTCTTATATCTATCTGTCTTTCTCTATATCCTGTTTATTCAGTTGTCTATCTATCTTTTTGTCTATCTTTCCGTCGATGTTTATGTCAGTAGCTATCTCTCTTACTCCTACGTTTTTCTTTTTACTGTAACTGTACACCTCCCTCCTTCCTCCTCTAGCATCCACTCTAACACAGTCTTCCCCACCTTTGCTTCTTTATATTGTCTTTGATTCTTTCCCCCCCCCCTCTCTCTCTCAACACTCCACCCAACCTTTTCACGAAATTATTATTTATTTCCTCTTTCTCCTCCAACCGATCACTATCACACTTTCTCCATCATTCCCACTCTCATTCACCCCTCTCTATCCGTCTCTTCAGCATTATCCTCATCCTATCTCCTCTTTTTCCTCCATCGAGACTACGCCTATGCCGCTGAAAAAAAAAAAAAAACTACATTCTCGCCAGGCTCTGTTGCTCCGAGGTAAACGCCCTGCTGAGTGAGAGAGACAGATGTTGCCAGGGACCGAATCATGGTTTGCTTTTCTGTCTTCTGTCCCTCAACACCCCAGCTCCCCCCAGGCAGTACGGCCGTGGGAGGGTGAAATTTATAAAGCTCGGCGGGTGAGAGTGTGATGAGGTTTATTAGGCGAGGAAGTGGTGGGATTCATCAAGTTTGGAGGGGGGAGAGGTATTAAAATATAGTCTAGAAGAGCTGGTGGGATATAATGCCTAGAGGACGAAGGGGTGGTGAGATTTTTATGGGAGAAAGAAGTGAGCTTTATAATGTTTGGAATGGGAAGATGCGTTGATATTTATGAAATTTGAGGGTTGCAGATGTATTGAAATTTATAAAGTCTGGAAGAGGTGGTGAGATATAAACTTTTGAGGTGATGAGATAAAGCTCAGGAGAAATATAAAACTTATAGGGTGCAGAAGCGATGACATTTATAAAATCTGGAAGAAGAGATGAGATATAAAGTTTGGGGTGAAGAGGTGGTAAGATTTATAAACTTGAAATGCGAAGGTTTGGTGACATTTATGCAATCTGGAAGAAGATGAGATGGTGAGAGTTACAAGGTCAGGAGGTGAGGAAATCTGTGCGAGGGGAGCGGGAATGTGCAAAGTGTTTATAAATGATCCAACTCGTACCATTCCAAGGCAACTTTAGATGTGTTTAACGGGACGTTGGAAAAGTCACTGCGTCGTGGATTATATCGCCACGCTGCACACTGCTGCACCTCACACACATCTTATCCTGCCACACCTCACACTGCAAGACCTCACACTGCTACATCTTACACAACCACATCATATACTGTCACACCTTACACTGCTACATCTCGCACTGCTACGTCTCACACTGCCATATCATGCACTGTCACACCTCACACTGACACATCTTACATTATTACACCTCAGCACAGACACTGTTGCATCTCACGTTGTCATAGGTCATACCATCATATCACACAGTATCACACCTCGTACTGTCTCAGATCACATTGTCACACCTCCCACACTACACACCCCAATTTGCCACACCACACACTGTCACATATACTGTCATACCTCACACACACCTCGAACTTGCTCGCCATACACTATCACAAATACTGTCACACCTCACATTGTCACAAATACTGCCACACCTCACACAGACCTTAGACTGCGACACCACGCACTGTCACATACTGCCCCACCTGACATTTTCTCACAATAGTACTAGAATGCCTCACATTATTACACCCTCTCGTATTTACTGCACGGAGCCTTCCCTAACACCCTGCTAAAGGAGATCTACCATTTACTCAAGCTTGGTTTAGATAGTGATAAATTATTAGAAATGTACTTCGGAATTAAAGGAAAAAAGGGAAGGGTTTTCAGCCAATATCACTGAAGTTACAATCATAGTCTTTGCTCTTCCTGTTTCTTGATCACTTCCACCTCCTGGAATAATGGTAATGATAGTTATGAGGGCAGTGGTGGTGGTAATGATAATGATGTTTTAGAATATTGTGATGATACTCCATGGTAACACTGAGGAAGTATGAGATGATAATGATGATGATGATGATGATGATGAAATAATAGAGCACTGATGATACTCCGCTTTAATTATTCATAAGTTAAGTGATGATGATGATAATGAAGATGACAGTAATGACGGTGTTGATAATGACGATGATAATGACATGATGATGATAACGTTCCGTAATTCTTTGATCATTTACAAGCGCCTGATATTGGACCTCCGAAAGGCTCCCCGAATCGCCAGTCACAGGCTCGGAATTTTGCCTCATTATAGTCTGTCGTCGACTGAAGCCTTCCTAAGCGCTTCCTTCCCACCTCAGACATTCCTAGAAGCGCCTTTTCATCTTTGGCTTTGTTCTCTCGGCGCCTGATCAATATTCCCTGCAAAAACTCCTTTCCTGCTCTCATCATTCATCATTTCCGAAGACTCGACGCGTAATCCAGGTTTCTCTCTCTCTCTCTCTCTCTCTCTCTCTCTCTCTAATTACCATCGAGCAGTTTTATGCATATGGCGCTCGTTTAACCTTGCAATAAATTTCCTCGTTTCCATTACAGCACAATATTAGGGTGTTACAACAAGAGCTAATAATCTTGTACTCCCTCCATCTTTCTCTTCTACGTTGAAGGGTAAAGTCAGGGGACGCTTAGGAGAAGGATAGGACAGAGACAGGGCACAGCCGGTGAAGGAGAAGACAGTTGAAGTAGACAGTGGTATGGTGTTGGTCTGGGTATCTGGTTGATAAAGACTGGCGTTAATTTGCGAGGTCAATCCCACAAACTCAGTGGCAGTGAGACGTGAACCCCTCAACTTTACCATTGATCTATCTCCCACACACTCTCCCTCATTTTGTTTCTCTACATTATTCTTTTTCTCTATACTCTTTTTCATCTAATTCTCCATTTCCAACCACCCACTGGATCCAGAAACAATGAAACTGAGTGGAAAGTAGGGGAATTATCAGCAGCATGCCTAGCGAAAATGGGTGGCGCAAACATGTGGTAGCAAGGGAAGAAGAAGAGAGGAAAAAGAAAAACAAATCAAAAGTAAAAGGAAATGTTGCTTTAAAAAGAAAATAAAAGAAACAGGAAAAAGAAATGCAAAGAAAATAAAAGTACATAACGTCCTCGGGTTGAAATGATTAACCAAGTTTGGGAGGGGAGAGATAGTGGGCTGGGGAGAATGAGATATGAAGTCCTGGTGGAAAGTGGGGAGGGGGGCGTAGATGATTCCGTATTCTGGGGGAAAGATGGGAGGGAGAGTCGTCTGATGTATGGGGTGAGAAGTTTATCCAATATCGGGGTGTAGGAGGCGAGAGAGAGAGAGAGGGTCATGGTGGCTTTGGAGGGAGAGGAGGGGAGGAGTATAGAGTGTCTGCAGGGAGAGATAACGTGAAGGCTTTCCATGTTGAGAAGAGGCGAAAGAAAGAGTGGGGATTTCAGAAGGAAGGCAATGAAAAGAACTTTAGGGGAATACTGAACGAGAAGAGACGAGTGAAAAAGAATCAGATTTTAGGAGACGGCGTGAAAATCATAACAAACTGGAAGGCAAGGGGTGGTAATGTATTGAGTACAAAGGAGCACAAAGGAAAGTAAATTGCAACGGACCCATCTTGATATCACAGTGCCTTGAAATAGTCAAATGAAATGCTTATAACCGCGTCCAGAAAAGTTTTATGTTAGGGAGACAGTTTGGAATGGGGTGTGAAAATAAAACAGATTGGAGGAGAGAGGGAAGAGGAAGACGAGAGAGAAAAATGGGATGGCCAATACAGGAGAAAGGAAGACGTAATTTCATGGTTCACTTTGACAGAGTGCTGAGCGATGGCAGAGGAAGAGAAGAGAAGAGAATTACGGGGAGGAGAGAAGAGAGTGATGTGGTTATGTGAGGCGGTAGGAGAGAAGAGAATGATGAGGAAGAAGACAATAATGAGGAGGGAAGAGAGAACAGAATGATGAGGAAGGAGGAGAGAAAAAGAGTTATGAGGAAGGGCGAAGGAAGAGAGACGAGAAAATTGAGGAAAGAGGATAGAAGATAATAATAAGAAAGGAGATGAGAAGATGATGCCTGGAAAGATGCTAGAAGGGAATGATGATGTAGGAGAGAGGAAAGAGATGTGATGGCATGAGGAAGGGTGGCGGGGAGGAAAAAAAAATGAAGCGTCAGGAAAGCGTGGCAATGATGAGAGTTGGCTGATGATGATGATGGAGTCAGGTGTAAGAAAGTCAGGTGTAAAAGTAAATGGAGGAGGTGAGGGGATGATAATGATGATGGTGGTGGACTCTGAAAGGAGCTGGACTGTGAAGTAAGTGGGGGTGATTGCATTAGCGAAAATGAGCTGTGATCATGGAGGATGGAATTTGCGTAGGAATATGATAATGCAACTAGGAAAGAAGAGAGGAATATATTCAAATCTGAAAAGATATTAGATGAAATATGATTATACACAATCAAAGACTAAAGCTGAAAAAGAAAAAGTACAAATAGACCAAGCCTTTTATGATCTCGTCTTATGTGCTTACTTCAGCTAACATCAAATTACCAAACGATATTTTTCAACTGAGAAAATCATGGGAGCATGGGAGTTTTAAAAGCTATCATTATACCCTTCTTATGGTCGAGACAACTCTAGCAGTCTACTTCAGCCAAAACCAAACGATTATGTTTAGTTGCAGCGAATCATGACAGCCTAAGACTGTTAAATGTGTGTTAAAATTTGGTGCCACTCATAGTTGCAGAAAGGTAACTTATGTACGCCACGATCCCTAGTTTCTCTCCCTCCCCCCCCCCCTTCGGGCGAGAAGGAGGCTGAAGTGATTCCAGGCGAATAGATATTGGAGGTCCAGTAGTGTGTGTGTGTGTGTGTGTGTGTGTGTGTGTGAGAGAGAGAGTTTGTGCGTCATATATCTGTTCCCCTGGCCTTTCTACTACCTCGTCCTCCACTTCCTCTCGCCAAGGGGGTAAAGAATCTTCGGATCGTGACTGCACTTCTTAAACCCAATAGGTCCTTTACACGGTTTGACTTCGATCTATACTCGTTTATTATTATTATTATTATTATTATTATTATTATCATTATTATTTAGGCGAAGATGCACTTGACAGGTTGGTGATGATCGGCTGAATGCAATATGTCCGATTAACATTTACTAACCCTAATTTCGCCCTCAGATATATGTTGTCAATAAATAATGCGAATGAGAAAAGAGATTATGAACTAATGTTGCATTCACCCAAGCATCACCAAGCCGTCAGGTGCATCTTAGCCTCGATTTTAAAAAATGAGCATAGTGATTCCCAGCGCTACATTACTCGTGAAAAGGTATATCTCACTTGGGTTTCCACTTTCTTGAGAAAAGTGTGCAGAAGTTTTTGACTGGAGCCAGTGCAAAACAGTGTAACATTATCAGGTAGTCGATCTTTCATGTGCCCAAATAATCTCTCCTGGAACGATTATTCACAGCCTGATTTCCCTTCTCCCTATGATATCCTAAACACTAAATACTGTTCGTTCAGAAACTTCCGGAATATGGTTTTCTTGTTCTTTCTTGGGAGGGTTGCCATTTTAGTGTCTTCATAAAATTCAGCTTTACGGCGTTTCATGTCTACCAACTTTAGACAAATTATGCAAGGGAAATTAGTGACTGATGAAATGTGAATGTAAGGTCTAGAAAAGATCTGTATATTAAGCACGTCCACACCAAACGTTTGCTGGGGTGGGAGGGAGTTCTGCATTCAGGTAACGTATTTGTTCATGTTGTCCTCTGCCTTCAGACTATTATATACAGCTTAGGAGAGAACTCTTACAGCGATAGAACCACTGATGGCTGTATTTAATCTCTCCTTAGCCAAAAGTTTCTCCTAACTTAATACAATCGTCCAGAAGTAGCAAGACTAAATTAAGCAGTGCCATACAGAATTTGCGTGGAAAATGAAAAAAAAAATGCAAGTCCTACAATATAATGGTTAGTTAACGGTACGAATCAAAGCACCCTAAATAAACCTTACTTAGCAATGAAAGCCACATCCTTCACACTCAAAGCTCAGGTATCTTTCAGTTCTGAGGGTGGTGTTGCGGACCAGGCACTGAACACTCTCCTTGACGTGGTTCTGTGCTGCCAAGAATCTCCAAACACAAACACACGCTGAGGATCGACATCACGGAGGAGAAGGTGGATGAGGATACACCAGCATTCATCACATCTGAGAGCTACTCTGAAAAAAATTATGTGTCCTCAAGGTAAGATTTCCATTTCAAAATTAGCATTGCCCGAATGGTAAATGCATATAATAGAGTTATTTATCTAAACACACACACACACACACACACACACACACACACACACACACACACACACACACAAAACTGCCACAGCAAAACAAACGTCTATCTAACAATATTTACAAAGATGTTTGATATGGGAATGTATAACTATTAACTTTAAAAGCGAATCTGAAAAGTCTATATTAGTTCAGTTTCCTCGACCAAGTGTAGGCTACCCGTATTCCTATCAACTATATGTAAACTGGGGACAGACAAAATCGGTATCCCCCCCCCCCCCGCGTTTTGCCCTTACGGAACAAGAGAGGTCTTCCTTTATCGTTCTTACACCAAGATCGATGCAATCTGTCTCCTTTTTACCTCACAGCCATTTCCCCCTTCCTTCTCCCAGACAACTCTCTCCTCCCTGTTCTCTCCCACAACCCTCTCCCTCTCCTCTCCCACAAGCTTCTCTTTCTCCAAGAAAACCCTCTCCCCTTCCTTCTACCACACAACCCCCTCCTCCTCCTCCTCCTACGACACAGCCCTCTCCCCCTCCTCGCCCCACCTCGCCCCTGTAACTTGCTAACTCATCCATCGTAACTGTTGTCATCACGTCACATAACACACTGAGTGGCGCCATCTGTGCTCCCAGGCGTTACTCAGCAATCTCTTGTTTACTCTAACCGGATTCTCGCCCTCACTCCACATGCCGCTTGCTCGCCGAACTGTCGCATTTTGAAGATCTTCTCTCAATTAAGCTCTAAGATCTTACCTCAAATAAGCTTGAAAATCTTCCCTCAAAAAAGCTTGGAGATCCTCCCTCAAAAAAAGCTTGGAGATCTTCCCTCAGAAAAGCTTGGAGATCTTCCCTCAAAAAATGCTTGGAGATCTTCCCTCAAAGAAGCTTGGAGATCTTCCCTCAAAAAAGCTTAAGATCTTCCCTCAAAAGCTCTTGATGAAATTCCGTTCTAAGAGGATTGTCGTTCTCCTCCCTCCTTTCCCCCGCCTGAAACTTTGCTTTCGCGTGCAAAAATCGTGAAGAAGATATATTTTGTGCTACCTGGAATTAGTAAAACACACACACACACACACACACACACACACACACACACACACACACACACACACACACACACACACACACACACACACACACACAGTAAGGATGTCATTTTCTTTCGTATAGGAATGTATTTGTGACGCAGGAAGATGCTGAGTGGAAGCAATACAGAAGGTACAAAAACTCTTCAGATATTCCTCCCAGTCACTGCTGGTTACAGAATATTGAGAGAGAGAGAGAGAGAGAGAGAGAGAGAGAGAGAGAGAGAGAGAGAGAGAGAGAGAGAGAGAGAGAGAGAGAGAGAGAAACAGAAATGCGGGAAAGAAAATAAAAATAAATACCCCTGATCCTTGCGAGGGCCAAGAATCTCAAGCCACTTTGCATAATCCACCGTTTTTCCCGAGCCTCAAGTCCGCCACCTAAACTGATTGTGTTTCAGTGAAGATTAATTACACCCACTTGACTGTAAGCTGAGGGACTGGGCGTGGGGGTGAGGTAGAGTGAGGGAGGGGGGGGGAAGAGGTAAGGCTGGGGAAGAGATGGAGGGAGGGGACTGGGTGAGAATAAGGGGGAGTGAGGGAGGAAGGGGAGGAGATCAGAATAGGCTTGGGAGAGGGAGGGAAGGGGAAGGAGGAGGGGAATGGGGAGAAATTTTAAGAGGGTAATGGAAGGAGCGACACGGTAAAAGGGTAGGAAGGGAGGAGTGAGGGTGGGAGGAAGGGGAAAGAGGAGGGGAGTGGGGAGAAATTCCAAGGGGTCGAGGGAAGCAGCAAGAAGGAAAAGGGGTTGGAAGGGAGGAGGGAGTGATGGAGAGAAATGAAGAAAGTGAAGGAGAATTGAAAGTGAGGGATTTTTAGAGGAGGAGGAGAGAGAGTGAAAAGATGAAGGGGGCATGAAAGGGAGGGGATAGGGTAAGATACTGTCTGCGAAGGGAGGAAAGAGGAAACTAGGTGGGGGTAAGAGTGAGAAAGGAAGTGTGAAGGGTTATTAGAAGAGGTTAGAGGCGAGAAGAGGGGAAGAGAGATGAAGTAAGAAGGGGTGGAGTGAAGGAGAAAAGGGTGGCGGTGAGAGACTGTTAAGGAAGTGCGGACAAAAGGAAAACAGGGAAGGAGGGTGGGGAGGGAGTAAAGGAAGAGGAAGGGTGGGGGATTTGGGATGAGGGAGAAGAGAGGAGTTGGGGTGACGTAAAGGAAGGGGAAGAGGTGATGGATCTTTGGGAAGGAATTAGAGGAGAGATGGGGAGAAGGTAGGAGGGGGTTGTAAGAGACTAATGTAGCTGAGGGTGACGGTGCATTGTGAAGGCGCTTTGGACAGCATTGTGATGTAACGGGAGGGGTAATGTCTTCAGGTTTGCCAGGTGATAAATCTTTCCTCTCTCTCCTCTCCCCCCACCCCTCTCTCTCTCTCTCTCTCTCTCTCTCTCTCTCTCTCTCTCTCTCTCTCTCTCTCTCCTACTTCTTAAATTCAACTTGTGTTCCAAAAAAACAAAACGTCTGATGGTAGCAATAATCGAGTACAAATGACATAGAAGTCTGTTTTTAACACCGACAAAATCTCAGTTTTCTCACAAGCCGAAAGCAAGCAGCACATATTAAAGACGGCATGGTGCTGAAGAAGTTATTGTTTCTAACCCCTTCTAACCTATTCTCAGCCGCAATAACTCTTAAGACAGTAAAATAGAACTGAATAATTAAGCGTCACGCAATTGATGAAGGGGAGAAAGAAAAGATGCTGTGAAGTAATATTATATACATGTATTATTTTCAACATAATTTAGCACAGGTCCAAACACCCAGGGAACGATGTCGCTGAAGGCTATGCGGAAATGCCAAGGGTCGGTGTTGGTGTACGATAAAGAAGATTTTTAACACCTCTTCCTGAGAGATTTATATGTTTGTTGCTCCTTACAATCCTCTTCTGCGTCCTTTAAAACATCCAAATACCACCACACTCAGCTTAAACAACATACAAAGTGATGTTAAACAGCCGTATCCAAATGTAAATCGCTAAGGAAGAGGTTTTATGGAGCTTCCTTATGAAAATACGAACCAAGGAGATGAAACAACATTGAAGGGAAAACAGGGACACATCAGAGCAACGGTATTAATTAAGGCATATTAATAAAGAGTTCACAAGGGAGTACATAAAGTTTGATAAGTGACGATGAGAAATAAAGCACACATCAGCTGTGGATAAAAAGAAAAGTAAAGGAATTCCGGAAATGGATTTAAATTATCGCCCGAAATTTCAAGGAAGATGAAGAAGGCTTAAGTTTTATATCAAACGGCAGTACAAGAGTAATCAATGGAATCAGTATCATTGTCCAGGTCTTCCCCTTCAACATGATACACAAGAGAAGAATTTGGGTCCAAGATTAGCAATAAAATGTACAAAATCAACTTGGTTGTGTTAACTGTGGGTCGTTTTGTAAGAAAAGGGGGAGGGGATGGCGGGAAGCGACCCCAAATGAAATGATACGCTAGGTTCTGCCTGCTCAACCCATGGAAGGTGTACTACTCTCTTTTGTTTGTACGTACGTCCATCAGTGCATTTGAATGTGTGTGTGTGTGTGTGTGCCCAGTGTCACTTGGCCTCAGTTATATTCACACTCGCGAATGTGTGCTTTGTCCTCAGCTGTAACAAATGCCTTTGTATGAATGGCACTTGTGGAGCTAGGAGCACCGTGCAAATACTAATGCACATGATACATATATACTGCCTTTGTCTCACGAAGAGGATATGTGGACAAAACTGTATAGTGTGCCACTGGATGATTTAGGTCGTTGTCTGACCCGGTTATCTGCCCTCAACACTCTGAGAAAATGTGAAGGGTTCTGTGCTTTATTACACTTTCTTACTTTTGTCTGCATGAATATCATTGCCCATTGTCTAACAGATAAGCGGAATATGAACGGATCTAAAATTTGGTTCTGTCTTGAACTTTGAAATAGATGATACTGAAGGCTTCTAACCTTTGGTTCCTTATTTTAGGGCATAAAAATAAGTTTATCGTGTTTGCGGTTGAATTCAAAACAAAGGAGGTCAAGACGTCCATTTGACACTGCCAGTGTTACCACGCTCTGCTTCAGCCGAGTGCCAGGTATAATCAGTTGACAAAGGTGTTTGCGTGACAGAGAGGGGCCAACACCTCCCTAGGGTAAAGAGTGCATGACATGGGAGGGAGGCGGCGGGGTAGATGAGGAGTGAGCAGCGGGCCGTGGTAGTCAGTCGTCCCAAGCCACCCGTTCAGTCAGGTGCTCCAGGAAGCGGTGGAGGTTCCAACTCTCACCTTGCGGGACTCCACAACACACGCTCGGTCAAGGAACCCCTAGTCGGATCCAGGTGTTCACGGCGCCGTTGTACCTTGGTCGAGCTGCTTATATTTATGGATCAGTGTGGCTGGGTTGTGGCTTGGGCTGTTTTGCGGAAGTGGTTTATCATAATGTGATACGTCGTCACTGTTTCTCGTTTGCATCGGCCGTAAAATATAATTCAGCTACACTATCTTTCTTTCTCAACACCATCCTGTTATCCCTTTTACACCTGCGGTACATTATAATCTAGACGGTACTGTAACTTCACCCGGCCTCTCCTCCTTCCTGGACCGTAGCGGAGATGAGTCATGTCCCGTTGTGGCCAGGTTAATCGCCGCAGATTTATGAGATTAGGTTTAATGAGTGAGTGAGGGGTGGTTGTCTCGCCGCTATCGTCATCTCGGCCAGTCTTGTGTCCACGCCGGCTACACACTCACACCTACGCCACGCACGCCACTCCACACTGTCATTAACTTTGTCAGGGTTGGGGATTCAGCCACACAGCTTCGCACGGCTTGTATAATCAGTTTCTTTTCATTTGCATAGAATCGGAACAAAAAATATCAGTGAACGCAAACTCAAGAAGGGAAAATGTGAAGAAACAAGACACGATGAAGTTAGTATATTTTCAGTAGAAGAAGAAAAATAAAAGTACTGATAAGGAAGAAATTGCTGGCGAATTTTTGCATATGAGACTACACAATCTTCACCACATAACCCCACTAAAAAGTTTCCAAAGAGCTTCATCGCATACGAAAATAATTAAATACCAATAGCCCACCACAAAGCCTCACTGAAGAGCCCCTCGACAGTTTAATCCCACGCGAAATTAGTCAAGCCCTGAGGGAAGCCGAGCATAAATTGGTGGGGGGAGAGGGGAAGGAAGAGGGACCCCTAAAGATACCCCTCCTGTCCACCACCTGTTGTTGATCAGCTCGTGACTGCCCACGGCAAAAAAAAAGTGACCACAAGGAGGGGGAAGAGAGGGAAAGAGAGAGAGTCCACCTCGACCGCTGTTTGACTCTGGACTGACCTTCCTTGGTGAGTTGTTGTGGTGTGTTTTATGGTGCTCTTACTCTCGCTTTCATTCGGACTGTTTTCTGTATTCATATCTATATTATGCATGCTATAATCCTACCGCGTTATTTATCTGTGCTTTATTAATTAATTCTTCCTCTTTCTTCATGTGTGTCTCGTATATTGTGGTGTATATTTTTAATCTAGTTTTTTCTCTTTATATTTCGTGTTATGTCTAGCTTAGTTGTTGAGAAGGTCGAGATGAAGTGAACGTATATGCTACAGTTCATCGCATTTTTGCTTCATTTTCAGTATTGATTGTTGGCATTGTGTGTGTGTGTGTGTGTGTGTGTGTGTGTGTGTGTGTGTGTGTGTGTGTGTGTGTGTGTGTGTGTTATTTTTTATGCTAAATGCACAATTACAGTGCTGTTATTCTTTTCCCTATGTCTTTCATCTTCAATTTTCTTTATGACTGGTTGTGGTTATGGTGGTGACTTGTGGTGGGTGTGCCCGCAAGTTATTATCCTAGAGCGAATTTTTTATCAAGTAGGAGTTTCCATTTGTTGAAGAAAATCGTCCAGCCGTATCAAAAATAAAATAACGTATAGCACTTCCGTATTTAGGCCCGTGTTAAGATGCAGGTAATATTTTCTCAGTATTCACCTCATTTTCTGTAAGATTCATGGGCAGTCTTTCTCCTCCTTTCAGCCCCTTTGTTTGAAGGACTAAAGCTTGAGAGTAATAATGAAACTATTTGACTGCGACATTAACTCGATGCTCTGTGCACATAATTATACCTTCTTGAAATTAGGTATTCATCATTTTTAACCCTCACTGCGATGACATTTGAATATTGTTTTCAAGCATCAGGCGGTATGACTCAACTTAATGTGGACCTCTCGTGATAAGACAGGGGTCAGTGAAGGCTTTGCACTGCGGCCCTTATATAATAAACCACTTCCACTATGCTGGGTGATTTCCCGTGTGTTCTGAGGACAGCTCAGGTAGTGGTATCATAATCTATCCTACGACATTTATTCAATTCCTACCTCAAATGCCACACCCATGCCCACACTAGCCGACTGAGCCGTCCCCGTGAGACAAAAGATACTGACGAATGGATGATTTTTATGGGGCACCTTGTATATCCCCTTCTGCGAAAAAAAATCTCCCCTAATCATTAGAAAATCACCTGAAAGTAGGAAACATGACAACAGGCGTCACCATGGAGAGGGAATTTACATAACGTGTGGAGGAATACTAAGCTCCATTCCGGTATGACAGGGGGAGGATAATAATTTTCTTGTCCCCTTGGCGCCTTCATCGTGGTGGTTGATCCTGAAAGACACCTGTCACATTCTCCCCTTGTAATTTTCTCACCACAGCACGCACCACAATTTCCTCCACCCTGTTCACGCTTGACTTTTTACATTCCCTGTATGGTCTTTTGTTTGTTCATCCGTGTTTGATAGTGCTTTGCTTTTTATAACCTTTGTAAGAAAAGTTATCATTAACCTTCTCCTCCTCCTCCCCATTCTCAGCATCATTATCATCATCATCATCACCATCATCTTCATCCTGATCTCTTTTTCCACCTAAGGATGGGGTCATATAGTATCCAGAAAGGTTAGAGAAAGAAAATGTGAGAAATATACAAGGTGTACGAGGACTCAGTAAAATGGGCCACACGTTCATTCACACGTCATTCAAGCCCCTGCAATTCTGGCCCCGCCTGCACGTAAATTCTGGCCTGACAATCTGCACATAATTTTTTTTTTCTTATAAGAGCTTTTCACATACACACTGCTAGACAGAACCTTCTTCCATTATCAAGGAGAAAAAAGAATAGTAAACCCTTGTCATGTGCTATGATAAAAAACACCAGTGTTTGAGTGGTGTTTGGTTAATAATCACTCCATTCTGTTCACTTTAACTATGCTCCTTTTACTAGACCCAGAATTTCAGAGTTCTCCAGCATATTTCCTGTATCTTGATGGCTGAAACAGATAATGCTGCAGCTGTACATCCCATACATGGTATTTCTTCGTGACTGACATTGTATTCTAGTGTTAATTAGATAGCAACAACTCCGCGTTCTAGATGAAGAGGGTGCAATTTTAGGTCAAGTTAGTGTAAAAAAGAGTATATATGTAAAACTGTCATCTCTCCATCTTCATTGCTACGTTGTAACAAGAGATTAGCTCTACAATATGATGCTAGTCACGAAGATGTGTTGTGAGAAGGGTGTAGAGCTGTAGTATTGCTTTATTTTGCCACTAAGGTACGGGAAAATAGCTGCAAAAGGGCGAAAATCTCTGCCATGACTTCTGTGAATGAACTATAGCGTGTGAAAGGTGCCATGTCACTTAACGCCCTAGTGTGGTACCTATTATCTCTGAGGATATTTTTACGGCCTTCATTATTCCGGTTTACTTAATAACTATACCATTTTTACTCTAACTTGGCCTAAAATTGCCTTCTCTCTATCTTCAGTGCTGAGTTGCAGAAAGAGATTAAGGCTATAATATGATGCAAGTCACAAAAAAAGTGTTATGGAAAGAATGTACTGTAGAGACGTAGTATTATCTTTTTCTGCCACTAAGTTCTACGTGAAATAAATTGCTACAGGACGAAAATCTATGTCAAGTTCAAGTACAAAATAGTATAGTAACGAGTACTTATATATAGAGTGACTTCCCGTCGTATCAATTATTCCATTTCAGTGGGGTCGCTGTCCATTACCTAATCACTGTCTTGTTTTGTCTGTGTATTCCTTATCGTGATCACATAAATTATTTTTATCCTCATCTCCCTCTATGCTCGTTCCTTTATTCATCATTTTTCTCTATCCTTGTTTTGACTTAACCAACTATCTAACTCTCTTCTCTAATTTATCTCTTTCAATTCCCATTTCCATTCATCCTTACCCCTTCCGCTCCTCGTCATCCCTTCTTTTTCCAGCCTTATCTCTCTTTACCCTAATCTATCTTTGTCTCTTCCCTTACCCTTATCATTCATTTTAATCTCTCCTTGCCTCATCCCGTGCCTTAATCATTCATTCCTTATCTCTCCATCTGTTACATACAAACCTCACCATTGCCTCACATACCTCAGATACTCATATCCTTACCCTCACATGCATCCTTCTCCATATTTTTCATTATTTTTTCCATACTTCGTCTTTATCCCAATTCACCGTTAACCTATCATATCTTTACCCCAATTCTTTTTTACCCCATCTTATCTTTACCCACTTATTTTCATCTTATCTTTACCCACGTTATCTTTACCTACCTTATCTTTATCCCACCTTATCTGTATGTAACTTTATCTTTATGTTACTCCATCTTAATCCCACTCTATCTTTATCCTACTATGTCTTTACCTCACCCTATCTTCATTCCCTTTTATCCTTCCTTACTATTACCCTACTATTTCTTATCCTGCCTCATCATCCATACCTCATCCCACCTGATCCTCACCTGCCATCTTTTTCTTGAGATCCTGGTGGCAAACGGAGACCCTTATCACCTAGCAAACCCTCAGACGGTAGGCTCATACGTCAAGGATAAAAATACTCTCCTTGGGCCAGTGAACCGCCGTGGATTACTGGTTTGGAGAAGGAATTATGCTCTCTCTCTCTCTCTCTCTCTCTCTCTCTCTCTCTCTCTCTCTCTCTCTCTCTCTCTCTCTCTCTCTCTCTCCACACGTTCTTTCCCTGCTTCAGACAGCTTTCTTTTCCTCCTTTTTATTTAACTTTATCTTTGTTATATCGCCACGTTTGACTAGCTTTCCCTGCCCGATTCCGAGTATTCTTTTGGCCTGTGGGAGGTGAGGGAAGGGGTTCATGATTTTCCACAGTGTATTGTCAATTCTCGTCTCTGTCACTGGCGCATCGGGAAGTCTGTATGTGAGTGTAAGCCACTGTTAGTAAAGTGTGATTAGTGAAGGGAGATGTGAAGTGCGTAAGTGAAGTGCTTAGTGAAGTGAGCAAGTGAAGTGAATTAGTAAAGTGAGTAAGTGAAGTGCGTTACGTTTAATCTTCCAACAATTATTCTTAGTAACTTCTAGCAGTTTAACATAGCCCTAACAGACTAACCTCTAGCGTAACCAAACCTAACTCTAACAGATTCATCTCTAACCGTATTTAACAGTAACAGACCGACAACATGGCCTATCACTAACAGACCAATATTTCCGTTGTAGCAGATTAAATTTCAGTTGAATGGAATTAATCTAAGCTAACCTAACCATGACAGACAATCTTATCTAAGCAAATCTAACCTAACCTCAAAAGATTAACCACATCAAACAAAAGCTAACATAATGTAACTTATCCTAACCTCAACAGACAGACTGGACAAACTAGCCCAACCTACCCTAACTGATCCTAACATACAAGCCTAATTCAGCCAGACCTAACCTAGCTCTAATGGAAAAAGAGAAGGCGATGAAAGAGACAGAAAGTTCGGAAGTTTACCTGAGGAATGTATGTACCTGTGAGCAATGTTAGCCCTTTCAACTCGATGACGCTTTTTTTTTTTTTTTTTTTTTTTTTGCTGTGTATATGTGCTCTTTCCTGAAGATCTGATTTAATCTGGGGAGAAACCTGCCGTATTGAAGGGTGAACATACGCTGTCCCTAACCACAATCTACTGCTGTTCGAAATATATATAAAAATAAAAAGTCTAAACCACAACAACAACAACAACAAAAAAGATCTCGGGCTGAAGAGACTGAATCTAATTACTCGACCTCAAAAAATCTCTCCAAAATGGAAAGGAAATCGTATATAAACAGCAAAATTAATACCTAAAAAAGATGACATCGGACTGAAGGGGATAAATGCAAGGAGCTGTTTCCCAGGTATGCGCTTTCTTGGGTTACCTGTGGGGGTGGCGAGTCCTTGAGACATCATTGGCAAAAATGTGCTGCGGAGATCATATTTATCAAGGAGTTTAACCACTTTCTAGGGTTATAAAAGTTTAATAGAAGTTTTTTGTTATGTGTGTTTTGGAAAGTGACGGCTTCATGTGATGGCATTGATATATCCAAACTGCTCCAGTGCCCGATTATGCAAAACTCCATGAGCTCTTTTCCTGCCCTACGAAAGGAGGATGTTGGACTGCAGGATGATATCAGTTTCAGCCTACAGTCCACTAGTTTCACATTTATATGAGCCTGGGAATGCAGCTTGTACTACCACTGCTGTTATCAGAATTTTTTTTTTTTCTCCTGTTAGTTCACTTTAATATCCACTGTAGTTCGGTTAGGGATGTATGATAACTATGTGTTTACAGGCGAGGGAATGAAGAAGGAATTTCAAGCACAAGTCAAGCTCGGGAAGGTTTGTAAATGTGTGTCCAGACAACTTTTTGTTAGCCAGTTCGTGATCGCTCTCTCCAAGTCGGTAAAAAGCTTTACCGCTGCATGTCGTAGGAAATGTGCTACTGGGGCTGTTGTATTTAATCCAGCCCTGCTGCTGCAATTCCTTCTTGTTGTATCATTAGTTTCATTCCTCTGTTAGTTTCATTCTCAGCCACAGGAAAAAAGTATAACAGATGAGCATAAGCATGCTTACACAACCATGCACATACCTACACATTCGCACACAAGCACATAAACATGCGTCACACCTGCAAAGAATCATCATTACGACACGTATCTTCTTGATACACCCGTCCTTCAGTACCCTTTAAGTCTCCTCTGCACCAGACATTTCCCTCCCTCTACCCATCCCTACACCCCTCTCCATCACATCCCTCACTCCTTCCACCACACCTCTCCCTCCGTCCAATCCTACATCCCTCCCTCCACCATACCCCTCCCTTCACGACACCCCGCAACCCCTCCTGCACTCAATCCCTCACCCCACCTTCTCCACACAACAAGTCACCCTTCACCAAACCATACCCTCCACATCATCACACTCTTCCCTCTGCCACATCTCACACATCTCCCTTCATGACATCTCGCATATCTCGCTCCACCACATCCCTCACTTCCTCCACCACACCATCACACCCCTTCCTCCACTACACCAGCACACCCTTCCTCGCACAACACTATTTCTGTCCTCGCTCCACCATGTCCCTATTTTCACCATACCCTTCCCTCGCACCACCACACCACACTCATCCCTCACCCACATTTCTCCCTTCACCATACCCCACACCCCTTCTTCCATCACATCCCTCCCTCCACCATACCACACCACATCCTTTCCCTCCACCACACCACATCCTTTCCCTCTACCACACCACATCCCTCCCTCCTCCATACCATACCATACCCCTTCCTCCATACACCCCACATTACTACCTCCACATCCCTCCCTCCACCATACTACCACACCCCACCGCACTTCTCCCTCCACCGCACCCCACCACACCCCACCACATCCCTCATGCCATCACACTCCTTCCGTCACCACAGTCGTTTCGCTCTGATGCGTGAGGGAGGTAGAGTAAGAGAAGGAGGAAGGAGTTAGAGGAGGAACAGGAAGTATAGGAGGACGAGGAGGAGGACAACAGATAGTTGAGGAGGGAGAGGGTTCAAAAGGAGTGAGGAGGAGTGCAGAGAAAGAAACCAAACGTCATCATAATCATCCTCACCATCACCATCATCCCAACTTTGTTCCATTTAAATATGAGATGAGAGAGATTCGGAACTATGAACATAAGTATACATATCAGCAGTGTTTTAAATCAACACAACATCATCATCTTCATTATCATCTTCTTCATCTACTTCTTTTCACTTCTTCTCCATCTTGTCACTTCTTCATCCCACGACTGTTTTCCACAAATATATGTTGTGAGAAGGGTCTAGAAATAGGACAAGTAAGAAAGAAGTAAAATTATCAACAGTGACTTTTAATAGGTCAAATCATCACCATCATCATCATCGCCATCACCATCATTCGAATCCTACATCACAATAACACATATGGGGGGAACAAACGCGAGAACAAGAAACACAATTGTAAAACCACCGCCATTTCTGATATGTCCTACAAGAATTTAAAACGTCCTTCACCACAAAAACCAAACCACGAAACTTATCACAGGGCCAAAACAGGTGAGTCATCATAAAGCCGTAATTCAGCATAAAGCCAAAACACGTAACTCATCATAAAACCAAAACACGTAACTCATCATAAAACCAAAACACGTAACTCATCATAAAACCAAAACACGTAACTCATCATAAAACCACAACACGTAACTCATCAAACCAAAACACTTAACTCATCATCAAACCAAAACACGTAACTCACCATCAAACCACAACACCTAATTCATCATCAAACCAAAACAGGTAACTCATCATAAAACCAAAACACGAAACTCATCATCAAACCAAAATACGTAACTCATCATAGCGCCAAATCAAGTATAACGCATCATGAATCCAAAATACGTAAGCAGTGGTAAAGCCAAAATTAGCCAAAATAGAAGCAACGCACGACACCCAGCACATCGCCAGTTACACCCTGCTAGCTCGGCGTGACGGTTCCAGCATGGTCTTCTTTCCTGAGACTGATCTTTATGGGTGCTCGTCAGCGTGGAGTACGAGGCTCTGTTAAGGCTAGAATATGTCTGTTCACGCTTTGTGGGTCTCAAGTGACTGTGGATGCCGCGATAAAATTACCTCCGGGCAATATTACCTTCAGTCAATTACAGCCCCTCATCTCCTCTCAAGCCACCATCTTCTATATACTTTCTATTTCCGTTTCATCTTGGTCAAGGTCTCATCTTCAACTTCCGGCAAAATACAGTAATTGGAAGGAGGGACTCTATGCAGTAAAAGAAAAAAAAAAAAGTTTTGGTAGGGCCTCATATTCATTCCCTTTATGACTTGGGATTTTTCCTTACTGAATCAAGATCGTTTAAAGGTAGGGGAAAAAAAAGGAAAAGAAGCTGTATCTCACGCCCTCACTATGAAACTTTTATCACTGACGGGATAGACCGTCTGGTGATAACAGGAAAAAGATAAACCTCATCATCGTGCCTAAAAGTGGTTAAGGTTTGCCAACATAAACCCAAGATCACTTTCTCTCACTCTGTCTCCAAGACGAGCCAGACCACAAGGCGCAGCAGCTTATCTCTTGGAGGAAATTACGAGGTGGGAGGGTAAGGCGAACCTATCCTGTAGTGGAGGCGTCTGGGTGGAGGAGAAAGAAGATTAAGTGGAAAGAAGGACGGTTGGTTCAGGTGGATGGATGGGTGGGTTGTTGAATGGGTGAACTGAGATGTGGCGGGTAGATGGGTAGAAGGATAGGGGATTGAGTGGATGAGTGAGTGGGTGGCTGGAGAGGCAGTGGTGTGGGTGAATGGATAGATGGATGGGAAGATGGGTTGTTGAGTGGCTAAATGGATGGGAGATTAAGGGGATAGATAGATGGATTGATCGAAACGTGTGAGGCTAGGTGGAGAGGTAGGGGAGGAGGAATGAAAGAAGGATTGGGTGAGTGGATAGAAGGATGGGTGTAAGGCCGGGTGACAGGTGGGTGGATAAACAGGTAGATGAGTGAGTGGAGAGGGAGTGAGTTGGGTGGATGGGTGGGTGGGTAGGTGAATGAGTAGAATGTTGGGCGGATGCATGGAGGGCGCACAATAACATTAGGTCTGTGGACGTCGCTGTCACTCTTCACCCTCATCCATCACTCTCAGTTTTCTCCCTTTTTCTTAGCACCATTATCTTTTACCAGTGTCAGCTCTCATTTTCCTTCCTCGCATCATATTTGCTTTACTTTTCGCATCTAATCGGCAGGATAACTTCATCATTTTTTTCCCATAGTTTCAGAGCCCTTTTCCTCCGTTCGTTCATCTTATTTTCTTCATATTCACGCCTACATGACTGATAATTAAATGCTTGCCGTCCATATTTCTTCTCAAACATCAGCCATCCTGGTACACCGTCTTCTTCTCACATCATTTATCTCCGTCGTCGAACCAACTCTGTAGTAAAAGAGACTGTTATCATCGTCATGGCAACTTTTCCACTCTGGGGAATTTTGCTCTAACTTCAGGCCCTGTTTGGTTTACTGTTTTCATTTTAGTGCCTCATCTCTTGTGTACCGTTAATCACAGCATAAAGGCCCACTGGGGGTTTAAGTCGACCCAAGTTTTTACCATAAAAACTGTGAATTATGACCACGCTTGGGATACTAGTCAACGCCTAAAGTTTACCAAGGTATACCTAGTTTAAAATATATGAGTATTACTGATAATAAGAACGTTACTGTAGAATTATAGCCAATAAAACTTTTTGTTTGCTGAAAATAAGCCGATATAAACAACTGCTTCGGTGAGATAATTACGAGTACAGTATATACCTTCCCAAATACGATGACTTATTGGTGTCATATGAAGAGGGAACTTGTGCATTATTTTAAAGTCTTGATGTTCATATGTTAATGCACAGTTGTCTTCATTTGGATTTTAATCAAACCAAGTAAGTATGGCGATATTCAGCAAGAAGTGTTAGTCATTTAGAAACCTGTTGTATAATTATTAAAAGTTATTTAAAGCAAAACTGTGCAAAAATGATAATACTCCTACGTGTCTGGTGCACGCATAGCTCCTGACGAGGTTACGAAATCATATACAGTATTTCGGCTGACCGCGTTTTACTAGTAGTAGTGGTGTCTTGTTTTCTTACCTGAATTGCGGGGGTTAAATTCACAATGTGTATCTGTAGGTGAATAGTAAATTAAAAAAAAATATATATGATTCATTGCAGTGATCACTAGCAATGGTGGGTATCAATGTAGCTTTCGTGTTTGTTGCAATAAGCACGTAGAGATAACTAGGTAAGAGAGAGAGAGAGAGAGAGAGAGAGTCAGGCAAGGAAGTGGGTTGTGAGGGAGTGGAGGGAGGATCGGGATGAGAGTCAGTGGGGAGTGGACCCTCCCTGTTGAGTCCCGTTATATACGTAGCTTCTGCGCAGTTTTGGCTCTCCCTCCCTGTCCACCCCCCCCACCCCCTTCCCGGATTGCAGTTGCCTCACCCAACCTCTCTCTCTCTCTCTCTCTCTCTCTCTCTCTCTCTCTCTCTCTCTATTATTTACCATTCCTTAAGCCCCCGTCCCTCTCATAATGTCACTTGTCCTTCTCTCTGCTCTCTCTCTCTCTCTCTCAGTGTCACTTTTTACAGCACTCCTCATTAAAACAGGCTTACATTAACGAAAAGGCTATTTTTGCATATGGCCTAATTAACTGCAGAGGATAATTTGGCGTTGCAAAATGTCGGGAAGGCGAATGTAATTTACCTGATATAATTAACTCCATGAATAAAATCGTCCGGCGCAGTTAATTAGAATATGAAAATCTCAGTCTTGATTTTATAAATAGGTGAATTGGTGACATGGAATAATTGTACCTGGTAAGTGAAATTGTGTGTGTGTGTGTGTGTGTGTGTGTGTGTGTTTTAGAAGATAGGCTGGACTGAGACTACTGTAAGTTCTCATCCATCATTATCATCACATCATCATCATCATCATTATCATCGTCTAAAAGTATTGGATTTTCTCATCATCATCACTATCATCATCATTATCATCATCTAGAACTATTATATCCTCTCAGTCATCATCACCATCACCACCATCATCATCACCATCGCAATCACCTTCCAGACCTCGTGTAACAGCTAAGAATGAGGTAAGGCAGGGTAAAAAATAATAATAAAGGGAAAACTAGCTAAACCCAGCCTAATTAAATGATACACGTTCTCAAAAAACACAGCTTATATATATAGGAATAATTATAAAAAATGGAAATTATCGTACAAGATTTAAGTTAATGGAGATTGTTTCTGATTCCTTGAATGTGCTATATGTATCTCCACTGAGTTTAGTATATTTGTCTGGGGGTGGCAAGTAGGAGAGAGAGAGAGAGAGAGAGAGAGAGAGAGAGAGAGAGAGAGAGAGAAAGTGGGTATCGTAATGGAGTTCATGGTGGTTGATATAAACCCCTTAACTAAGAGATGCCTCCCCAAAACTGAATGACATCTTATATCGGTAGCAAGAAGAAAATGGGGAACACGTAATGGTAGTGAAGAGCGTGATGGATAGTGAGGAGAGATGGGGGGATTTTATTGTGATTCTGGGATAAGTAACAGTATTATAGCGACATCAAGAACATAGCACCATTATAAGCAACAACATAAGAGCATCATCGACAAACAACAAGGACGTAACTACAGCACAACATCGTTAACACACAGTAGTAACATAACATCGACAATTAACAGCAATACAGTGACAATAACAAAACACCATCAGCAGACAACACCATAACAACATCGTCAACAAACAACATAATAACATTTCTACTCTCGGCCTGCCATATGTTGCTCTCCCTCCCTCTCCCCCCTCCCTTCCTCTCCTCTCTCTCTCCGTTATCCCCTCACTCTTTCTCCCTCCCCCTCCCTTTCTCCCATTATCTTACTCACTTCCCTCTTCTTCATCTTACTTGTTTCCCTACTCCCCATCTTCTCATTCTTCGATTTACTCTTTTATCCTGTTCCTCCTTCCTCTCCTCACCTTCCTCCTCTTTCCGTCTGTTTACTCTCCCTGCTCTGCTCCCTACTACGTCCCCCTTCCTGCCTCAGCTTCCTCTCCTCCATATTTTTTTTTCTCTTCTGTCATTTTCCTCTCCGTCGTCTTCATTACCCTTTCCCCTCTTCTCCTCCCCGTCTTCTTATTCCCTTTCTTTTCCCCCAGCATCGACCCTTATATCTTCTTCCTCATTTCCTCACCCATCTCTCCTCCTCCTCCTCCTCCTCCTTTGCCCTCTGTCACCTCTCTTCCAGCCACTCACCCCTTTCTCTTTCTTATCTCCCCTCTCCTCTCTCTCTCCTTCCTGCTTTTCCACTCTCTACTCCCACTTCCATCCCCTCCCCTTCTCCCCTCCATTACTGGCCTATATCAACATCTCTCCTACCTCTGTCCTCCCTCTTCCTCCCATCTCGGCCCCTTTCACCCTACCTCCCCTTCCACCTCTTCCCTTCTCCCATAACCCTCCCCATCTTTCTCATTTCTCTATTTTCCTCTTCCTATTCACTTCTCCTGTGTCCCTTTCCCCTTACCCTTCCTATTTTCCTTACTTCCCAGTCCCCCTCTCTTCTTCCTTCTCATAAACCTCTCTTCCTTCTTTCCACTCTCCTCTTTTTTTCTTCACTTCCTTTCCTCCCTCTCATCCACTCTCCCAGTCTACCCATTTTTTCACCACTTCCTTATTCCCTCTTCTTCTCTTCTATCCCTTTCTATCCTTCTTGACCACTTCCCTTCCCTCTCCATTGTACCTACATTCCTCTTTCTGCCACCCTCTCTGCTTTCTTTCCGTTCCATTTTTCCCTTCCTTCTTATCCCCTCGCCCTCCTCCTCCTCTCTCCCCCCGCACATCCTCTTCCTTTCTCGCCATACTCCAGTTTCCCTCTCTCTCTACTCCCCCCTCATCTCACTTCCCCTTCCCTTTCCCCTCCCTCCTACCCCCCCTCTCCCTCTTCCTCCCCCCTCCTCTTCCTTCTCCTCCCTTCCTCCTGTCCCTTAAACCACTAACTTCCGGCAAGCACCGCCACTACTTCCTTACTTGTGGTGGGTGGGCTTGTTATTTTATTCTCCTTCTACTCTTACTCCTCCTCCTCCTCCTCCTCCTCCTCCTTCTCCTCCTCTTCCTCCACTTTCTTCTGCCTCTTTACTCCTCCTCCTCTTCATCCTCCTCCTTCTCCGCCTTCTTCTACTTCTTCCTTTTCATCATCATCTTCTGCTTCATCTTCTTCTGCTTTTTCCTTTCATCTTATTCTGGCTTTTTATTTACAGTCACAGTTTTAGTATCCTTAATATGTTTTATGTAATGATGTTCTTGCGTATCCATTTTTACTCTTCTCAGTGTTGATCTAAAATTGTTCACATTTTGCAGCTGCCCTTCAGTCTTGAGCGATAATAATGATTTTAGTTATTATTGTGTTGGTGGATTGACTTTGCTGAGTTTGTTATATGTTTCTCATATTATTTCTTTCGTTTTTACAGCCACGCTCGAGGCTGTGTGTTTTTGTAATTTGTAACCATGTTTTATAATGCAGTTTTTTTAAATTATCATTTTCAATTGTCTCGTTTTATTTTTGTGTTCTGTTTTCTTGCCTTGTTATATATATATATATTTTTTATTTTATGTAGCCTTTGTGTTTTCTTTGATGTTCCTGCAGCGTGTGTTGCTCATTATCTTTATTAATTACGTGGTTTTTGTGTTTATCCTATCTGTATTTTTTTCCTTTTATATGAATGTTTATTGGTTGTAAAGTTGTTTGTGTTACTGGAGGTGGTGGAAGTGGTGGTGGTGGTAGTGGTGGTGGTGGTATTGGTGGTGATAGTGGTAGTGATGGACATGTTTTCTGGTGCTTTTTTGTGCCATTTTTATTATTCATTTCTGTTTATTGATTTAGTTTTCTCCTCGGTATTATCATTATTATTATTGTTATTGTTATTATTTTCATTATTTTTGTTATTATTATTATTATTATTATTAGTAGTAGTAGTAGTAGTAGCAGTAGTAGTAGTAGTATTGTTATTATTATTTTCCTTATTATTATTATTATCATCATCATTATTATTATTATTATTATTCAGTTATTATCATCATTATCGTTATCATTTTTATTGCTGCTGTAGCTTTCTAGTGCTTTTGGTTGATAGTGTTTTTTAGTTTTATTTGCTGTTTATTGCATTTGCTCTTATTGTAATTATTATTGTAATTATTTTTGCCTTATAATTATCGTTCTTTAATGCTCCCGTCGTTTTATTAATATTTTTGTTGTTTAATAAAAGGCTCTCCTTTGTTTTTAATTGTTTTCGTTTTGTTTTCGTTTCTTTTTCTTGCTTGTTGCTGCCGGTAAATAGGGATGCAGTTGTGGTAGGCAGTGTTGCTTTTGCGGTGGCCTTCGTTATTAATGATGCTGTTTTGAGACTGAGATTGTTGTTATTTGCAGTAGTGAGGGTGGTGGTTACGGTGAGAGAGAGAGAGAGAGAGTTGAAATTGTATCTGGTGGTCGTTCTGTCAAAATGGAGCAATTTGTTATGATAATGCCTTATTGTTATATCAGAGCTCTGTCTTTATGGCCTCTCTCCCCAGTCAACATGTTCCCCCCTTCTTTCCTGTTTTTCTCACCTCCTTTCTTTCCCTCTCTGTATATTCCCTATTTTCCTTCATTCCCCTTCTCAGTTCTCTCCTGTTTCTTCTTCCCTCTCCCAAACTTCCTATCTTCCTTCTTTTTTCTCACCAATTCCCTACCTTCCTTTTTCTCCCTCCATAATTCCCTAACACCCTAATTTTTCCCCCAACTCCCTATCTTTCTTCTTTTCCTTCCCCCAGCTTCTTATCATCCTTTTTCTTCTTCCCCAACTTCCTGTCTGTCATCTTCATCATCTCAAACTTCCCATCTTCCTTCTTTTTCCTCCACAGTTCTGTCTTTCTTTTATTTCCTCCCTAACTCTCATCTTCCTTCTTCTCCCTCACCATTTCCCTGTCTTCCTTCTTTTCCCTCCCCAACTCCCTATCATCCTTCTTCTCCCTCCACAACCCCCTGTCTTCCCCCTACTACTCTCACCTTTACTTCCTCACCACTAGACTCTTCCCTACTATGCTGGTCTCCTAGTCTGATGAATAAAAGAAGACATCCTCTTTGGTGAAAATAACCTCGCCCCTCTCAGAGCCAAGTGGTTAGGGCAATCAGTCGCTCAATGGGTTGCATTCAGCTGAGTAGAAGAAACTCTAACAACTCCACCTTACCAGTTTAACATCTACACAACGAATTGTAATATTTACTTGTACTTTATCTTAACTACATAAGTGGGCTCTTTTTACTCGTCTAGTGCTTCGCTCATTCTTTTCCATTCTGCCGATCCCTAGACAGAATACGATAACATCTTTGGCTCCCATCCAGTTTCCAACATATTTCTTGGAAGAAGCAAAGGTGGATCATCGGTAGAAGAAGCATGTTGGATATAAGACTTTAACAATTCAGGTAATCAAAATTAAGGTTGTGGTGCATGGACGTAAACGAACACTCAAAAGTGAAATGATAACTCAGTGATATATATATATATATATATATATATATATATATATATATATATATATATATATATATATATATATATATTTCTGCTACTGAGTAGCACTGACTGTGTCACAGTCATGATACAGATTTATTCATCTTTAACATGAGGCCACTTGCCCTCCTTCATTTTGATTCAGTGCTGGAAAACTCTGCTTCGCAGAATAAGCTAAGCGAAAACTGCATAAACACACGGCTATCCAAATTTACTGATGAAAGATTAGCAACCAATTTTTAACCAAACCTCCCTCATATTCCTTTCACCTAATGTGCCTTTAGCAAAGAATAATTTCTAATCTCCAGGAAGTTAACTTCATTTACCTTCAGAGATACAGTGTATACTGTCTATCAGAGGGTTGACCGAAAAAGAATTCCCCAGAAAATTTCGCTGCACGAAAATTTTTGGAAATTTCAAGACCATATTCTAACGAGTAGTTCATGCTTCCCCACGAAACACACTATGCTTCACCAGGGGGCCACTACCACAAACTGAGAACTTCTGATCTAAATCATGTCGATATTCATAGAGTACAATTAATATACAAGGAAATAACGAGGTGTAATGCAAAATAAATTGTTAAGGCACATGTCTCATTAATATTTTCCTGTGCTAATTGCCTAAGCTGTGTGGATAATAAAAAGTTAATAAAAGGCTACAGATTACATACAAGGGAATAATCAGGTCAGGTATATAATGCAAATTCTAAATAATATGGTGTACTGCGCAGATTAAATAGCAGAGGTATTATAAACTCTCCCATTTGTACATGAGAATGTGGGTCCTTGGTTCAAATTATTCTCGTCGGTCCAGGAGTTCCATAACAATTATTTTTACCAATTTATCTCTAAAAAAAGACATGAGTGACAAGCAGGAGTACAGTGCCATGTATTATGCAAAATAAATCGCCAAGGAAGAGATGCTAAGGAGCTTTCCACACCCGCCAGAACACGGTCCCCTGTCGCGTGTGTGCAAATAGTCTCCACGCTCCATAACCGGGAGCGTAGAAAGTCGCTCAAGCAAGGAACATAATGGCGCCTTTTAGGAAGCGGGAAACGGAGGAAGTAGTAAATGTCTCCTCTCCCCCTTTCACCCCCCACCCCCCACCCCAGACTAGCTGTAATAAGGAGAGTGTGGGAGAGAGAGAAGAGAGGAGAGGAATTTTTTTCTCTCTTTCAGTACCGCTATTTTCTTTCTATTTTTTTTTCTCCTGCTGCTGGAAGGAACACCTCGCTGGATTCTGCATCTAAAAATGATTCTTTTAGCTCTGAGAAGGAGGATGTGTGAGTCAGAATAGAGGAGTGAGTTTTTTTCCTTACCTCTCCGACAGTACTGTTATATTCTTTTGCCCGTTTCCTGTTACTGATAGCAAGACCACAGTGGACTCTCCTTGACACCGTTTTATCATTCTTTTAAGCTGTTAGAAGGAAAGTGTAAGAGTGAGATCAGAGGAAAGGATTTTTTTTTTATCTCCCTCAGTTCCGTTATTTTCTTTTTCTTGTGTTCCGTTGCTGAAAAGAAGAGCTCGCTGGTTTCTGCTTTACATCGGATTTTCTTTCCTTTTAGCTGTTATGAGGAGGGTGTGTGAGTAAGAACAGAGAAGATTTTTTGTTTTTTGTTTTTTTATTCGCCCTCGGTACGGTAATTTTCATTTTTCCCTCTGCTTCCTGCTGCTAAGAGGTAAATCTCACTGGACTCTGCTTTACATTGAATCATTTTTCTTTTTAGCTTTAATAAGGAGGACGTGTGAATAAAAATAGAGGATTTTTTTTTTTCTTTTTCTGTTTACTCCTCCTGCGTACCCTTCTTTTCTTTTTCCAGTTCACTGCTGCTGAAAGGAGGACCTCACAGGACTCTACGTCAAATTATTAATATTATATATATATATATATATATATATATATATATATATATATGTATATATATATATATATATATATATATATATATATATATATATATATATAAATATTATATATATATATATATATATATATATATATATATATATATATTAAAGACGTGTGTCGGAGTGAGAACAGAGAAGAGAATTTAATTTCTTTCCCTTTTTTTCTCCTCTTCCCTTAGCGCGGGTATTTTCTTTATCTGTTTCCTGATAGTATAAGCAAGACCTTACTGGATTCCGCTTTGCATTAGATTATTGTTTTTTTCTTCTATTTTAAGTTATCCAGTCTTCGTCTCTATATTATTGTTTTCTTTGCCCTCTTGCCTTCCCATCAGTTTTTCAGTTACTCATCTCGTGTCCTCCTCTGCACCTGTCTTTTCTTTTTTTCTTTTTTTTCTTCTATCCCTCTGCTCTTCAAGACCTAAACAGATTCTGCTGTACACCAATTCGTCCTTGCAACCCTCTTTCTTTCCACTATAATCATCCATTCACCCATCCATCCATCCTTCCATCCATCCAACATTCATACTCTGCTACCCGCTGACTCTTTGGAACCATCATAATTTTCGACATGCCATTACATGTGTATTCCTAATAGGCAGCCAGTTCGGAATCACCTGAGTATTTATTATAGTATTAGTATTAGTATTACTAGTATTAGTATAACTAGTAGTAGTTGTTATTATAGTATAATTAGTAGTAATAGTAGTAGGAGGAGGAGGAGGAAAATTAGTAGTAGCAGTAATTCTAAGTTCATCTGAAATGTTAACCGAGTGGACGGCAGGCTGAAGTTGTCCTCCTGCAGTCCACCATCCTTCTTTTTTGGGGGGATCGGAGGGAACTGAGGGACGTTTGTGTAACCGGGTAATGGAGTCGCCCACTTTTATCGGTGCCACCACGTGAAGGCATCCCTCCTCAACACCAATATTTCATAGAGGATCGTAATTAATATTCACGACAGAATTCATCATTAAGAAGAAATGCCACAAAGTCTTCAGTGTCAAGGAGGAGACTGCTTAGTGAGATATGGTAGCAAGGAATGGAAGAATTATTTATTTATTTATTTATAAAGGTCACTTTGGGATAGAAACAATCAGTAGGTATATTAATGTTCTTCATCTGTAATGGCGTGTGTTTTGTAGCAGTCATGTTGAAACAATGTTGATGTTTTAAAGTTGCAAATCCATTCCTGTGATGATTTTATCTTAAGCTCAGCATGATTAACACCTTCAAGTTTCGCTTCATTTTTCAAGATATTTGGCTAACAAGAAAAGGCAAGAACCTGCATATCGGCACACACACACACACACACACACACACACACACACACACACACACACACACACACACACAAAATACGTTAGCACTGTCAACTAACAATGCCCTTTTCCCGTTAACCTTTTGAAGACTTCGTTACATTGAAGAATAATAGTAACTTAAGTGAGATAATAATGAATACTTAGCGAAAATTTTACCCTTTTCCTTTTACCTTCAGATGATCTAGTAATCCAAAAGAATGACCTTTCGTGTAGTGGTAGCAGTGGTAGTAGTAGTAGTAGTAGTAGTAGTAATAGTAGTAGTAGTAGTTGTTGTTGTAGTAGTCGTTGTTAGTAGTCGCATATGCAACTCCAAACTCATTAGAACATGAACCCTGTTGACTGTTGGCTTGAACTGCCTCACCGCCCTTTCTGCAGTTCAAAATCCCCCTTTTGGGGATGGGGAAGCACTTGAGGGATGCTTTTATAACCAGGCAGTTGGGCCCCCTGGTCATATCGGTGCCACCATATGAAGGCATCCCTTTCGCATGGAAGAGGTTATTGAAGGTTACGTCTGACCCGTCCATTTCGGAATATCTATGAGAAGAAGCAAATCGTCTATTGGTAGCATGAGGGGGAGAGAGAGAGAGAGAGAAAAAAAAAAAGACATGATCCCTCTAGCTGAAGCGGAAAAAAAAAAGCAAGGCATGACCATCACAACAAAGGAGGGAGTTGGAAGCTATTAAACTAGAAAGAGCTCAGAGAGCGCATACCTCCGCCAATGCCATTGCCATTAGAAAGGATCCGGATCCGGATCTGGATCCATTCGAAAACTTAATCAGTTTTTTCTTGGTCCATGGCGCACCTTTCCACAAAGTTTTATTGTAATTCATCGAGAACCTTTGGAGATATTGTACGGGATACTCCGGATCAGGACCTGGACCCGCCTGCAAGTTTGATAGTAATTTCTTCCTTGGCCCATGGCCCACCCTTCCACAAAATTTCATCAACATCTGTTGATAACTTTTTGAGTAATCCTGCTACCAGACAGACAGACAAACAAACTCGGGTTAAAACATTATCCTCCGTGGGGGAGGTCATAAAGTTATCGCAAGCACTTTGATACGCGTACTAAACAAAGGGTCGATGCATGCAAGGAGAGAGAGAGAGAGAGAGAGAGAGAGAGAGAGAGAGAGAGGAGCACCATACCTTGGCACTTAACCACCTTTCTCTCTCCTATTCTCCATCATTCGTTTTTCCCATTCCGTCTGTCTACAGGTTCCCTCTTCACTTCTATTCTCCCTCCCTCCTGTTTTCCTTTCTTCTCTCCCTCTCTGGCTTTTATATTGCATATTTTCCTCTTTATTACTTTCACTGCTTTCCACTCCTTTTCTTCTCCTTCCTTATTCCTCTTCCTACCTACCTACTCTCTCTCTCTCTCTCTCTCTCTCTCTCCCCTGTCTTGTTTTTCTACTCCACTGTTTTTCTCCCCTGACTTCCCTTCCTCCTCTCAATAATCCCAGCCTTCCTCCCCTGATCCTTCCTGCCCTTCCTTCCCCCAAATAACTTCTTTCCTTCCCCAATATCAGCTTCTCTTTCTGCTTTACCTCCGTTTGGTGTTTTCATTGTATTCCTGTATTGTTTGTGTCTTCCCCCTTCACCAATTATTTTATTTCATTATTATTTTTTTTTTGTCTGTGTTCTTGCTTACTACTCCCATAATGGTGATCAGATTTTCTCACATTTTCATTCAGTAATGCCTGTCTTTATTTTTTTACGTGTGCCTTATTTATCCTCCCCTCCGGTCAACCCCCCCCCTCTCTCTCTCACTGTCTCTCACACACACACACACACACACACACACACACACACACACTGTGCTACCTTCTTTTCTTATTACATCATTTAGGTAACACCTTTTTTTTATTTATCTTTAGTGCTTCATTCCCCCCTCCCTCTTATCTGTTTGAAAACTACAATGTCTCATTCTTGTGATGAAATTAATGTTCAATTGCAATTCAGTCTGTCTATCCATAGTCTGACGCCATAATCCAGTAAGGAGTGGCCGATTGGCTTTGAGTTTTTTGTTTTACAGGAAGAGGCACTAACCTTCCGCCAATACACTTGTTGACATGTAGGGAACACGTATGGGTTGTTAATACTTCCTTGATTCTTAAAAAGCGTGTGGCAGAGGTACTTTCTAGAAAAATGCTGAGTAAAGTGAAGAGTCTGGATATACAGGTAACTGATCATACGCGAGTGGGAAACCAACTGATTAACTGACAAGAGACAGAAAGTAACTGTAAATTACAACTTTATGTGGTGCATCTTCTTAATTAAACGTCACAAGTGGAGTTCCCAAGAGATCATTGTAGGGTATAATAATGTTTATTTTTTATATAAATTACATACATTTAATACTTTAAAAGAAAAGCATGAGCATTAAATGATGGACCAAAAGAAAACGCAACTTGTATCAAAAGGCTTGTGATTTATGTCAAAGTAGTCCAGTGTTATTTTTAAACAGTTTAATGTGACAATAAAACCGAAAATTGAGTGCTAGGATATAGTATCAGAGGCCTCACTTATACGAAAAAGGAAATAATTTTACATTTGTGATAATGCCTATAGAGGCCACAACTGAAGTATGCTGTCCATACCTGGGATTCACAGTCAGTAAAAACAATATGTAGGTGTTCAGAGAAGAGTCACTCAGATATTATGACCTAAAAGTAGGGAAGAACGGCTAAAAAAAAAAAAAAAAAAAAAAAAATCACAACCCGAAAAAGACGCTACGGGTGATTCGAGAAAATGTTATAAAATGCATAACAAATATAAACAAAAAAGTATTTAACAATGTAAAAATAACGAGCACCTTACCTTGTAACTCGCGATAATGGCATCAGAGTAAAGGGCTATGTATATCTTTACTTACAGCATTGTAAGACAAGGAAACAAGTTCCGAAAAGCATGTTGTTATTAGTTCTAATACATAAATGTTCAAAGGCATGTCAGACTGCCACTTGTCAGTTGTTGGCATTGGGAGAGTTTGTTCAGTTATAGGAAAAATTAGATAAACGAACATAACACTGAATGATCTGTATGCTATAAGTTTCAAAGCATTGTTTTAGAATACTATGGTGAAAACATACGGGCTAATTGCAATAGGGTTCTCTATATCATAGGACCCCACAGAAGCAAATTTAATTCCCATTCCTTCATTCTGTTGTTCCTATGATTTTGTTTTCAGGCATATGCAGAATGCACCGTATTGTTTCTGCTATTCTGTAAAGCTTATTGTTAAAGGATTAGAGGGTAGGGGAGACCATTCAAGCCGTCCAATCAGTTTCTTTTAATTTCAGGAAGAGTAATATTGTCTTTTAATGCGAAAAAAGGACCACTTCGTTGAGATCGTAAGGCCTGTGTGATCTAAGTTTTTATGTTTCTCTCTCTCTCTCTCTCTCTCTCTCTCTCTCTCTCTCTCTCTCTCTCTCTCTCATCTTTTCTTAACAGTTTCCGTCCCTTTCTTCCTCCTACTCCATCCTTCTCTCCCACCTCTTCAACTACTCTCTGTCTCTCCTTCTCTCTCCCTCCCATAAATCTTGCAGCACACCCTTCCTCACTGCCCTATCTTCCTTCTCCATTTTCTTTTTCCTCCCTTGCCTTTCCATACCAGTTATTTTTCTATTTCCTGCTTGCTTTGCTCTAGCCCTCCAGCCTGTTTCGGTTTGTTTTCACTTTGACTTTTCTCCCTCTCTCTCTTTTTTTTTTCCTCACCAATTTTATATTTTTCCCTTCTACTCTGTCAGTTCTTATCCTCTGTCTAGCGATGATACCTCTCTCTCTCTCTCTCTCTCTCTCTCTCTCTCTCTCTCTCACACGTCCAGGTCAGCAGTCCTATCTCTCTCTGACCGTAGCCTCCATAAGTGGTTTAGCGGATCTGGAGATTGTGGGAACTAACCACATGAACAAATGATGAACAAATGGAGAACGGATGAACAAATGACCGCAAGACCTGATCGTGTGAAACTGGAGCTAGTGTACTTGTTATTGTTGTTGTTGTTGTAGTTGTTGTTGTTGTAGTTGTTGTTGTTGTAGTTGTTGTTGTTGTAGTTGTTGTTGTTGTAGTTGTAGTTATTGTTGTTGTTGATGGATGACGTATTATGTTATTTCGCTATAGTTACCACCAAGCGATTTTATTTAGACGCAAACTTCTAATGGTGTGAAATTGGGGTGGTATATTAATTGTTGTTGCTGTTGTTATTTTTGTTGTTGTGTGTTAATGTTGTTCTTGCTGGCTTTGATGTTGTTGTTGTTGTTGTTGCTGTTGTTGTTGTTCTTTTTCAGTGTTTGTGTCTGTGTGTTTTTTTTTTCATTTTTAAAACAGAAGGGGTTGGTTACGTTCTTCTATTAACCCCTTGCAACAACAGATTGAGCCACGCCTGAGCAAACATCGTCTGGAGGAAGGAAGGACAAGATTAAAGATGCCGCCACGGACTGAAGGGGTTAAGTTCTTCAGTCCGATGACGTATTGTACAAGGTTTAGAAATTTACCTGGATTTTCTTTTTCTTTTTCTTTTTTTTTCGGGGACGACTTTATCTGCTGGTATGGGCCTTATAACCCAGGAAATTTATATACAGCTCACTCAGTCATGGTGGAGAGATTGAGGTCAACTTGTAATAAAGAAATTCGGTCACAGAAACAATTGGCTAAAGGTTAAAGTCACAAGGCAAGGTCAGCTTAAATAGCTTTTTTTCCGAGTTAGACCAAACTTGGTGGAAAGTGGAGGATCAGATAAGGGTGAGGCAATTCAGTTTTAAAAATACATTGTCACTGGCCAAGGTCACGGGTCAAAGTCAAATAATTAACCCTTAAACCAACTCTAAGGGCGATTGATGCACTCTGTCCTTTATGTTTGAATTTGTTTTTATGCATATTTCAGTGTGTTTTTAAGTTTGCTGTTGTTTTACCTATTATTATCCATTTCATTCATGTGTCTGCATTAGCTCCACGTGTGTGTCCCTGAAAAAAGAAAAAATAACTATCTTTTCACTTCCACATAGCAGGGTGGGCTGCGTCATTTTAAAACACACGGGAGTCACGGTGTTAAAAGCCATAATCATCCACCTTCCTCACCCTTTACTCCATCCACACCTTTCACCTCCATTTACCTCTTCACTTCCTCCACTTCATCTTTTACTCCTTCACGTCTCCCCCTCTCTCCCTCCCCCCCTTATTCTCCTCTTCTCTCCTCTCCCTCCCTCCCCCTCTCCCTTCTCTCCCTTTTTCAACCTCACTTCCCTCTCCTGCTCCCCCTTTTTTTTTTTTTACCTCACTCTCTACTTTATGCCTCCTCCTCTCTCCACTTTACCCCTCCCTAACCATCAAATCCCCTATTCTCTTTAATTCCTTTCCCTACCCACCTATTATGCCCACTCTTCTCCCCACCCCTTATCCCCACTCCCCTTCTCACCATTTACCTACATTCCCCTCCCCACCGTTTATCTCCAATCCCCTCTTAACCCTTCATCCTTACTCCCCTCCACATCCTTTATTTCCACTCCCTCTCCACCTTTCAGTCCCACTCCCCTTCATAGCCTGTATCTCCACATTGCTCCCCACCAAATTCCCTACTTCCCATTAACCTCCCTGCCCTCCCCATCCTTTATCCACCCTCTCCTCTCCACCATTTATCTCCACTCCCTTCTCCATCCTTTATCCTCTCTCCCCTCTCCACCATTTATCTCCACTTGCCTCTCCATCTTTCATCCCCACTTCCCTCCCCAAATGCCAACTGACTCCCTTTTTTCTATATCTCCACTCTTCCCCCTACAAAACAACTTACCTCCCCTTAACCCTCCCTTCCCTGTCCACCCTTTATCCTCAATCCCCTCCCCACCCTGTATTCCCTCACCCCTTCGAACCATCATCGTTTCCCTCCCCACCGTTAACCCCAGTCCCCTCTCCACACTTTATCCCCACTGTCCTTTACCCCACCCACCCCTTCCCTATTCCTGTCCATCCCCCCCAAAGCCCATTCGATGTTTGCACAGCTTTATCCTGGGAAGCGCTTGTATTTAACACATATACCGAATCGCCCATTAAACGCTTCAGCATTCAGAGGTGAACGGCCAAAAGTAGGTCACGGAGCGTCCCCAGGTTGTTTTGTGGAAGGGAATATGGATGGAAATAGGGCCCTAAACTCGAAGGAAAAAAAAACGGGGGATTGAGGAGAGGGGGGGGGGGGAAGACGGGGAATGCGATTAGGAAAAAAAAAATGTTAACGAAAGTGAATGAGACTTGGGCAAAAATAAAATGTTAAATAGGAGAAGGCTGATAGGACAACAAAGAAATATATATACAGTATATATATATATATATATATATCAGCATAAGGGAATGCGAATAGGACAAAATAGAAAACATAAATAAGGGAAGAATGCAAATTGGACAAAAACAAAAGAAAATGTAAAAAGGGGGGACGAAACTATATCGTGGGCCGTGGTGAAATACGAGTGGTAAGTGCAAGCCATTTGTACAGTACACCATCAACACCCTGAATTGTCGACCCATACAGCAATTTCACCGTGTGAGAGAGAGAGAGAGAGAGAGAGAGAGAGAGAGAGAGAGAGAGAATGTGTAAATGAGATACACAATATACCGGGCTCGACAGAAATAATTGTAAGCGCTGACCATTTGTTATTCATCCATGCAGCCTTTTTTCAACCCATGCATTATTTTCAGAGAGAGAGAGAGAGAGAGAGAGAACGAGAAAATGCAAAAACGGGGAACTAAACTAAAATGCACACAGAGCTTGGCAGAAATATGGCTGACAAGTGCATACCATGTGTGCTTCCTCGACAACCAAACTTTTCCGAACCGATGCAGTATTTTTCGCGTAATTTAGTGGAGTGCTTATGGCGAGATGGTGTGAGATTGTGGAAGTGTGTGGGTTTTGTTGCAGAGTCTTTTTTTCTTCACTCACTTGAATGCTGTTGTGCGCTTATTCTCTCTCTCTCTCTCTCTCTCTCTCTCTCTCTCTCTCTCACACACACACACACACACACACACACACACACACACACACACACACACACACACACACGCACACACACACACACACACACACACACACACACACACACACACACACACACACACACACACACACACACACACACACATTACACGAGAGAAGCTAATTAAATTGAACAGGAAAAAATCACCTGTTTCATATCAGGTGTGAGTAAAAATCCAGAAGCAGAAAAAATAAGAACATATGAGAAAAAAGCGAGAGAGAATGAGACGAAATAAGCATACCAAAAAATACAGGTAAATAAAAAATAAGTCATCATTAATCAGTGAATGAAGAAATATGCTGTGAAAAATGCGGATGAAAATTGTAGGGATTGTCTGAATGAATGAAGAATAGTTAGTATTTGAGGTAATTAGGAGGTTGAATAATATACATTTGCAATAACTGATTAGTGAATAAATGTTTACATTATGAAAAATGCGGATGAATAATATTGGGATTGCATGAATGAATTAGTGTCGCTGGTGTTGCGATTGCTGTATATCTAGGAAAGGGTTTGTATGAAGGACTGTGTTAGGGTAAAGTAGGAAGGACAAAGAAAATGAATAAGCAGGCAAGAGAATAGTAGGGCAGTGTATAATGGCAGAAAGTAGTTGCAGGAAGGATTGTGGGAAGGTATAAGTAGGAAAGAAAGTGAGGAAGTAGAAGCAGGAAGGAGAAGAGCAGGGCAGTCTATAATAGCAGAAAGTAGCAGTAGGAAGGACTGTATGAGGATATAAGTAGGAAGGAAAGTGAGAAAGTATAAGCAGGGAGGAGAACAGCAGGGCAGTGGAGATTAGCTGAAAGTGGTTTAGTAATGAAAGTGGGTCATGGTTACACACTTCCATAAATCAGCGGATCCAATAGTCATGCAAAAAAGGAGGTTTGGAGAACGGTGAGTGTGGATGTGGTGAGTATGCCACGTGAGGATTCTCGGACTGAGGATGGTGAGGATGTTGTGGTGAGAATAATGTGGTGGCGATGGTGCGATAAGAATGACGCAGTGATGATGATAGACTCAGAATGGTGAGAATGGTGTAGCAAAGTTGATACGGTGATGATAATAGGCTGAGGATGAATAGGTGGTTGTGGTGAAAATGGTGTGATGAGGATGGTGTTGCTAACGTGATGTGATGATGGTGATAGGCTGAGGATAGAGAGGAGGCTGGAGTTAGGATAGTGTGAAAATGGCGAGGATGTTAGACTGAGGATAATGAGAAGAGTAGTTATGATGGTGTGATGATATAAAGGTTGTAGTAAGGATTGTGTGGTGACAATGTTATGATAAGAGTGACACGATGAGATGTTGAACTAAGGATGTTTAATAAGTTGTGATTAGGACGGTGTGATGAGAATAACTAGGAAGATGTTTGGTAGTGGCTGGTGAGGAGTGTGTAATTAGAATGATGTGGTGAGAATACTAGTATGTGGTAAGAACAAAGTGATGTGGACAGAGGAGTGGTGTGTTGTACAGTGATGCTGTGTAATGTAATGAGTGTGATGTGTGATGATGAAAGATTCTATGAGTGTGAGGAATCTTCGTTGAAGATGACGCGACAGAATAAATGGTGAAAGATATAGTTCTCTTGATTTAGTGAGCAAGTAGACTGTGACAGTAACACGGGAGAGGTGGTAAGTCAAGCATTCGTGATGCAGTGTGATGATGGTGTTTGATAGTGACGATGCTGAAGATTTATAATGATGATGGTGTACGTGTAATGCCGCAAGAGAGGAGATGAATCTAGCAGGTATTCAAAGTGCACTGTGATGATGGTGATTGCGATGATGATGATGATGATGATGATGATGATGATGATGATGATGATGATGTAATATCATGCTAATTCTGCTAACCCATTCAGCGCACAAACTTTTAAAAATCTTATTTTTGCACCTCCTAGATGATTATGCACTTGTAATCAATGACTTATAACTTAGTCTTATCCCTATATCCTGAAATTCTCTCATAAATCAAATAGAACCTTCAGGATACAGATATACTAAATTAAGACGTTAAGACAGTGTTGGGAATAAAGAAGGCTTGATGTACTAATGGAAAATGCAAATAGTGTGGTGAATGATGGGCATGAGAATAATACCAGGCTCTCGGAGCGGTGTGTGTGTGTGTGTGTGTGTGTGTGTGTGTGTGTGTGTGTGTGTGACGATGGCGATGATGTGTGACAGTAAAGGTGAACTATGAAAAAAAGAGCATGATGATGAAGGTTCTAGATTGAGATGTTATGCAAAATTTATGGGCGACCCGCTATGCACAGTTCAGCATGGACACACACACACACACACACACACACACACACACACACACACACACACACACACACACACCAGCACCCTGTCCTTTCTATTTTACGTGCGTGTGTCAGGAGGCAAAATACGAGACACGGTGGCTGGTGAAATGAGGTAAAAATGTAGAGGCCTTATAATTCAGGAAGCGAAATCCTGGGCAGGCAGATGAGCGGTAGGCAGGCACGCAGGCAGGCACGACATCCCGAACACCTGCACGCACTCTAATATGGTACGAAAAAGGGAAGTGAAAAAAAGTGTTATGGTGCAAGGTACAGATGCGTGCGTCCGTTTTTTTTTTTTTTTTTTTTTTGTGTGTTTTTATGACTTTATTTTTTGTATATCCTCCTGTCTGTATGCATGTATTTTCTGCATGTGTTTTTGCACGGGGACATATGTATTTTTATATAATTTAGTTCCTATATCAGTCTGTTTGTCCACTTACCTTTATAAAATTAAGCAGAATGCGTTAGAAATATTACCTTCTCAGACTACATTATATGTCTATTCTGTGTTTTCTGTCTGTCTGCATGTATGTTTATATATTGCATGTATGCGTGTATGTGTGTGTGTGTAAGTATGTATCTAACCGGTCAGTCCATACTACTTGTCTGTTTATTCATCCATACTTTCTCTAATATCCTCTATTTCGTCCTTATCTCTGTTGTTCTGTTTTCCCTACAAAGATTTCTATATTTATCTACTTCCCCACATTTATACTTGTGTTAAACTATGTAATCTGACATGCCTCTAAGGATATATATATATGTTATGCAGTTACCTACGAATTTATCAGTCAAACACCGAAGGACTTAAATTGCATGGTAACGATGATGACGAAAATGACGAGGACGAGGACGCCAAGAACTAAAAATAAATCTGGATAGAAAAGGCCGCTGCGATCCGTAGCCTTTGTAGTTCTCGCTCAAACCCTCGATTTCACTAAAGAGGATTCCAGTAAGTCCGATTCTGACCCGATTGAAAATGCGTTGTATTATCGGGCAGACTCTCGGGTTCCGTCCTTTACTTGTATTACTGAACCCTTTCATGGGAGCAGCATCTCTAGTGTTTATTTTTCAGGTAACGAAAGTTTCTTCTTTTTTATTATTATTATTGAGGTGAGGGTGAGAGATAGAGGCTTGAAAGTGCTAGATAGACAGGAAGTACAGTTCTAAAGAGACAGGAAGAACAGTGCCTGATAGACAGCGCTGACAGACAGGAAATACAGTAAATCACTGTATGTCAATTTAAGACTCCATATATCGATAAATAAAGACAGTGAACAATAATTTTCGAAACCCTGCAGTGTAACATTTGGTCCCTTGCAAACTTTTCAAAATATTCCCTAAGAGTATTATGAAAGACGGGCTAAAATATGAAATGGCCTGATAGCCTTGTTTGCAACTCTATATGCTATTGCGCCTATCAGAAAGAACTTTATATTATAATGGATAGAAAGGAAATACTGGGCAAACGAAAAGTGGTAGAGCGATTTTGTCCCGTAATTCCTTCCAGCTAGGAATTAAATCTAACACATGAGTGGCGCTGAGTCCTGCGTGTAATAGAGCTTTGCCTTTTCGCTTCTATTTTGCGTTTTTCGTTTTGGCTCGGTGCTGGGGAGAGACGCCTTCATGTGGTGGCACTGATATAATTCACTGCGTGGGTAGATAAACGTCCCTCAGCCTCTCCCCTCTCCCCCGAAAGGGGATGTCGGACTGGCGGAGGAGAACAACTTCAGCCTACAGTCCACTGGGTTCCCATTAATATGAGCTTGAGGCTACAACAACAACAACTACAACAACTAGACTACTATTACTACTACTAGTACAACAACAACAGCAACTATACCACTATTACTACTACTACCACAACAACAACAGCTATACTGCTACAACAACTACTACTACAACAACAACAACAGCTATACTACTACAACAACTACTACTACAACAACAATAACAGCTATACTACTACAACAACTACTACTGCTACACATTTAATCTCTTCATTGCGGTGACGTACACCCTCCCAAAAAAGTATGGGCACTCATACAGCACGTATCATTCTGAAACTTGGATGAAGCATTGAGATATATGAGGCATCCTGTAATTATAAGTACATATATTGTCTTTGGTAATTATTAGAACTCAAAATTGCAAAACGATTCACATACTGGGTGGTATATGTTTTGAGGCATCACATTTATAGAGTCATGTGTGGCTGCAGAAGTTGCTCAGTTTCACAACCATCGTACCCAAAGATGCATATACTTTTTGAGGAGGGTACTTACTGGCCTGATTTTTTTTTTTTTTTTAACTTTGCGGGAACCTCTCACAGTGAAAGTATGGGAAACAATCTCCGTTAAACTCTTGCATTATTAAGAGTCTCCCCAAAGCGGAATAAATCGCCAGCTGTTCAGCGAGAACGAAAAAAGAAAATCCATTGAGAGGGTTTAGCAGGCTACAGCCAGACGATTTTCTTAAACTTAGAATCTTTAACAGTAAGGGGATTAATGAAGCATATACCTAACCCCTCCAGTTTGAAAGATCTGGACTAACTGAATAAAATCCTCTGGCAACGTAAAAAAAAAAAAAAAATAGTAAAACAAACGTCATGTTATGGAAAGTGCAATTTCCCATTCATATGACTGGCGCTCAGCCCTGCGTGTAAGAGCATAACCGTGAATATATCTCAAACCATTAAGGGAACGAGAGGGGGTACATTAATTTTTACAAACCTTCATACTGTGCTTCATGAAAATCATCGAAATAAATTCCTGTACAAGACTAGTCTATATCTATCTATCTACCTTTCTATGTCTATCTATCTATCTATCTATCTCCTTATTACGAGAGTATGCATAGCCACTGTTAGTATGAACCTTGTAACAACAGAGTTCATCAGGGCTGTGTAATTTCAGAGTTTCTACTCATATGTTGATCCCACTCTTTCTCTTTTACCGGGATCTTGAAGTATCAGTCAAAGTTGTCACCATAAAAATCAAGCAATGCATTGTAGTATCGCTGACATTTGATACATTTGATATTTCTCACTGGAGCCCAAACAACCTTTTTGTTTTAGTGTCTGAAAACTCAGTTCTTCCAGTTACATTACTGCCCCCATGTTTTCAGCAGTTTTAGCACGAACAACTCAGATCTCCATAATTTTTTTTTTTTTTTATGGTGCCCCCCTTTCTCGTGATTAAGCTTGGTAAAATCAACTTAGGCGACTTTTTTTTTTTTTTTTTTTTTCGTGAAATCAGCGATGCATGGGGTGAGTGTCCTGAGCCAGAACTTTTCTCTCTTTAAACATGCTCAGTACTTCAGCTCTATACAATGGCCATATTTACTCTACTGTGAAGATAAACTCCCATGCCAGTGTGTGTGTGTGTGTGTGTGTGTGTGTGTGTAGAGGAGAGGAGGAGGGTAAGGGAAGAATCCACCACGTACAAAACGTCTAAAGATAGTGAAGTCAAGGCTTCACATTAAAGATGGCACATTCAACATGCCAATCAGTGCTCCCACATACCAATCCTGTCCAACCCTCTAATGCAACAACTAGCTTACAGTACATGTCAGTCTTACATGTATTCAAGTAATCAACTGCGGAACATGCTTTACCAGTCTGTGTCTCCTCTTCCTACTACTTTCAGTCTTTTTAGCTGGTGTCCAGTCATCTCAAAACGAAGGATTTTTATATCAGCTGTATTTTGTTAGACCCGCTTTGGAAAAAAGAGATTAGCTCGATCATAGCCTTTGATTTTGTCTGCCTAACAAACTAGTTAAATGAATATCCTTACAATAATTGTAGAATCGATATTGGTCTTCGTATCATGTTCTTTTTAGCTTGGTGTATTTCCTCATGCAGTAGCACTTAACCTTCAGACCTCCAGCCTTGAGGATGAAAAGCAGAAGCCTCGAATAGATATAGGCTGCGTGTTGCCATGTTACAAATGGCCGGATCGGGTGTTGTGATGTCCCCCACAATGAGGGGACTATAATTTTTGCACACCCCAACAGCAGAATATTCCCCCCTCCACTTCGTTCCACAAAATTTGCATCCTGATCCCCCTGACAGGACGACTCCGTGTTTATTGTTGTGTTTTCTGGCCGTGTCGTACCTCATGTTTGGGAGAGGACCGAGGTAAATGGAACGACCTCGCACGTTTCCAAGTTACACACTGGACACGAGGGAATGTGATATCAAAATGAAGGCTCGTGGTAGTTAAATCGTCATTGGTAGAAAAATGTGTGCTTGAATAGAGTGTACCCTGCATTTGACTCATTCTGGATATAAAATAATGTTTTCTCTTATATATATTTTCTCTGTAAATGCGTTTCACATGTACTTGCCAGACAGAGCCATTCCATGAACTGTCAAGCTAAAATGAAGGATGGGATGCCAAACCCATGCTCGATACTCTTCCATATTACAGGGTGGTTCTGAAATAGCGTTCCACCAGAACTCTCCTGGGAGTATCCTATGTACTACGGGGACGGCTCAGTCTGCTGGTGTGGGGTTGGGTATAGTATTGCGTGTATAAATAAACGATGAAGGATAGACATTGATAACGCCGACTTAACCTTGCCGGCAACACATAAGAACTTGACCGAGGGGGTGGAAGAGGATCGTTGTGTATGGACCATCCAGTACACATACATCATGCAACCAACTCAGTCCCCTGTCAGTTCCCCATCCTCATCAGCTTTCCATACCTCACTTTCCCACACACTGGTTTACCATAGCCATACCCCCTCCTGGTCTACAGCACGCTTCCTCCCACGCTCAGACACACTCATGTACACCCTTTTCACCATCATTTCCATTATCTTCATTTGACACTGCCATAAAAAAAAAAATAAATAAATAACTACGTAACGTGTTTGGATTTGATTCGCAATTATTTCTTGTTCCTACATTAGATTATCTCTCTCTCTCTCATTATTTTGTATTCTTCCTACCTCCAGACGATTTTATCCAGCTTAGGTGAGACCAGGAACTGTGAGGAAGTTAATGAAGGATAGCTTTGACCTCTCCATTTCTAAAAGTCTCTTCCAAGCTGAGTAAAATTGTCCAGAAGTAGCAGGGTAGAGATGCAAAAGGCGTCATCGTAGTAAAACGGTTAACTTTTCATGTCTGTTGATTTTTCGTCCCTCTTTCCACAGCTTCGGCCAGTAGTGGGTAGGGTGCGGCTTTTTTCCGAGGAGGAGGAGGAGGAGGAGGCGGAGGTGAATCTAATCCAAAGTATTATAGAAAACTGTTTTAGGATTAACTATGGCAAAACTGCAGAGATAATTTGGGGGATGACACTGAATTTAATCTTCGGTAGCTGTGAGCCTCTAGGTCTCACAGTCTCCTTTAGTCGAACAGACCCACGAAGTTTTGCTGTGTTTGTTAGTTTACTCATTTCACACTCCGGGTATCTGACTGGGCTAAGAGGGGAATTTTCTAACTGGAAGGATTAATTATTGCCGCTTTCACTGTACATTTTTTGGTCGCGCATTTTCATAAAACACGCGAGTTATAATTGTGATTCAATATGTGTCGGTGATTAAACCATGTAGGGGAGCGGACCTGTATGTGTGTGTGTGTGTGTGTGTGTGTGTGTGTGTTCAGGCTTCGGCAAAATATTTCCTTTCAAAATCCTGCCATATATATATATATATATATATTTTTTTTTTTTTTTTTTTTTTTTTTGGGGGGGGACCTCTTCCTCTCTTGCTTCGAGCCTAAGCTTTGAGAAAATGAGGAAGCAGGTGATGGTGGGAGAAGGAGATGATGCTGAAGAAGGAATGGAGATGGAGTGGAGTGCTTGTAGAGGTGGAATAAGGTGGGGGCGGAGGAGAAGTGGGGGCATAGAATTGAAAGTAGAGGGGTGGAGGGCATGAGAGTGGAGGTGGGAAATTATCGAATGCGAGGGAAGGAGAGTGGAGGTAGAGGTATGGAAGTGGAAGTGAGAAGAGTAGAGGTAGGGATATGGAAGTGGGCATCCTGGGAATAAAAGAGAACGGAGAGTAGGGGTGAAGGATGAGGGATGGTAAAAGGAATTGCAGAGTGAGGGATGGAAGAAATAACATCGGGAATGAGGAGTAGGTGAGTGTTTGGGGGGAAAAAAGATGTGGAGGTGAGTATATGGGAGTGGGAATGGTGAGAGGCGTAAGTAGGAGTGAAGGATGAAAGAAAGGGATGAATGACAGCAGCTGGGGAAGGAGTGAAGGATGGTGGGAACTGAGGTGGAATTAATAACTGTATGGTGTGATAATGAATGGAGTGGAGAGGATGCAGTGGAGTGGAATTGGTGAGGGATGAAGGAAACAAGAGAAGAAGTAAAGGACTGGGAATATGGTACAAGAGTTAAGGAGGCAAAGAGGGATGGAAGGAGTAAGAGTGGGGACGAGGAACTGGAGTGGGAATATGAATGGGATTAAGAATGAAATTGTGAATATGAGGGATGGAAGTTGGTGTGGTAAGAGGTGGAAGAGGTTGAGGGTGAAACTGGATGGTATGGAATGGAAATGGAGATGGCGAGGGATGGGAGTGGTTGAGAATGGTGATAGGGAGTAGAAAGATGGATGGATAGAAGCCAAGATTGAAAGGAGGGTGTGGGTGTGGGATAGGAATGAGACAGGAGATGGAAGGGAAGAAGGTGGATGAGAATGGATTTGTGGGGAGGCAGGTGGTAAGGTGATGGGGGTAGTGGAAAGGGGGATGGAAGTTGGGTTATAAAATAAGGGACAGGGTAATGTGGGACAGAGTGAAATTAGGTGCCTGGGTGATAAGGGAACGAGAAATTTCGAAGTGATAAAACTCTTGTGTGAAAACTTCAGCTCCCCCTTATCCAAGAATAGTTAAACTCTCTCCAAACGAGTTGCTTGGGAAGGGGAGGTTAGGAGATGATGGGGGAAGAATGGGGGCGAGGTTTCCCCAAAATGATTTATACGACGTAATTCTGAGTTAGGGTACAGAATCCGAGGGTAATAGAAGGTAGGATATAATGTTTTTTTCAGTGTGTGTGTGTGTGTGTGTGTGTGTGTGTGTGTGTGTGTGTGTGTGTGTGTATACTGGAGGAATTCACATCTACTTTCGTGCAGATCTGACAGATAAGTGACTTACTTGAAGGACAACATAATTATGAATCTCTTTCTCTCTCTCTCTCTTACACACACACACACACACACACACACACACACACACACACACACACACACACACCTCTTCATCTCTCATTACTTGCTCTTTTGCTTTCCTTTAATCTTCTCGAGCAAATACCTTACCTAAAACCAGGGAGTTATGCCTTGACCCACTAAAGACGCGACCTGGAAAATTATCTCAGAAGAGGTATCATTCTCTCTCTCTCTCTCTCTCTCTTTCTGTGTGTGTGTGTGTGTGTGTGTGTGTGTGTGTGTGTGTGTGTGTGTGTGTGTGTGGTGTATCCTAATGACAAAGAGGAAAATTTTCTTGGGCTTCTCTAGATGGAATTTCCAGCGGCCTTTATCATACGTCGTAAAAGTGATGCACCTTCCTTTTTTTTTTTTTTTTTCATTTAACCTTTATCTGCTTTCTGTCTGTATTCGTCAGTGTTAATTCCTCTGCAGGGTTAGACCTTCTCCTCGGAGGGTGAGTGATGGCGAAAATTAATCCCTTCCCAAAGCTGGTGAGGTTTGCATGAGAAACGATGTCTGTACGAAGATTTAGGAAGAGTGATGCTTGTATGTCGAAGTGTTGTAATGGCTATGTTTGTCGTGCATCAGTCTGCCAATTTCACTAGTAGACCTGACAGGGTTGTAATGTATTTAAGCATGTGGTATGGCACACTACAGCGTATGTATTAGGACCTAACAAATATCCCTAACCCATTTTTGCCCGGTCAATTGCCAAGTATAGTGAAATTCATGGCTTGATTTGCAGTATCTCATAACCAAGGCTCACTGATTTTCATGGAACCACGACCTAGTACTCGAGTAGTGCGAGTGACCAGGTTCCCCCAGATGAAAGCTAATCGAATACTAACACCAACTTTTGTTCTGTGGAGTAAAAACCATCGACTGGGACATACACATCGCAAGACGAGTACGGTAACCACCAAGCCGCCTCAGGTCCTTATTATGCAGACAATTCCTGAGTAATTTCATGTAATTCTTTGAGATTTATATACTAAAATGATGTGAAATCCAGGAACCCAGCAAAGTCCGATCATCAGCTGGGTGTGGGATGCTCAGAAGCGTTGCAGCAGTGTGGAGGTAACGAGGGAGGGGTAGTCATCGTAAGCTTGTTTATGCCACTGGATGATCGCTATACCCCTTCCCTCCCCTCCCCACCCCTTCTCCCTACCCACCGCCTCACCCCTTCCCTCTTCCCCCAACCTTCCCCCTCCCTCTCACACCCCTCCCCTCAACTCTCCCCCACTCACCCCCCCTTCCAGGTTTATGGAGATCTCGCCTCGCATCCCATCTAGGCTGGATATTATAGAATCTCGTGAGCAATTTCCTCTCACACTTAATGATGTGTTTATGTGACGCTCGTTGGTATTTTTAAGAGATAATGGTGAGTATATTTTTAGTTTATCCAAACGGCCGTCATAACTGCTTTCGCTTTCGGTTTGATGTGTTTCTATTAGCATTTTGAGGGAATTTTTTGATTATATATTTATCAGTACTATATGGATACCGCGAGGCTGTTCCATTTGCGATACTCTCATTTTGCTCTCCGATGCTATTTCCTGGTTGATGAATCTACTAATCCCTTTAATGCAGTGATCTCTTTTTATTTTAATCCATCCTAGCTGTGATGGATTACATACCTCTTTTAGCAACCCTTCCTCTACTGGGATACTCCTAAGAACTGGGTAAAATATGTGACAGCAGCTAAGATATAACACAGAAATAACATAAAAAACGAAGAATGGCTAACCATGAAACTGTAATGGCGATGCAACTCCTACTTATGGGAGATCGTAGCATATAATGTGGAGTTCATGTTTTACAAGTTTTCTTGTATGAAACCAGCCTGGGATTCATAATACTCATAAATCATAAACATGAATGCCTCTGCCTGGCAAATTTTATGGTGATACCATCGTAAAATAGAAAGCACTCCTAGAGCACATACCTCCGCCAATGTCATTGCCACTAAAATGGATCTTGATCCTGACTCGGATCCACTCCAAAACTGAATCATTTCCTTTTTGGCCCTTGGCCCATCCTGCCACAAAATTTTATCAAAATCCGTTCATAATTTTTTGAGTAATCCTGCTAACAGACAGACAGACAAACAAACTGACAAACAGGCAAACAAACAAACCAACGAGGGGTAAAATGTAACCTCCTCGGCGGAGGTAAATATTTCAACTTCTCACTAACGGCTGCTTACTTCAGTTCATAATACCGTCGTGTTACCTGTGATCGTCAGCATATATGTAATTGTTTGCTAAGTATTTACCGTATGTGGCTAAATATTACACAATAACTTTGTCAGAATAGTGACATCACCTTCTTTCTCTTCTTCGTGGACATCTCCAGTTTTAGCAATATGAGCACGACCTATTATGCTTCCCCACCCATTATAAAGGTGGAATATGACCGCTCACGCTGCGGTCAAGAAGTCTCAGGTGTGCAGAAGCTCCGCGTCTGTATGGCTGCGGATATAACTGTAGCAACAACACACCATTCAGCAGTGTAATAGCAGTAAAAGACAGCTGGGGCAGTGGTTAACCTGTCTCACCTTTTTTGTATTCTTCTCCACTCACCTCAGTAAAAAAGAAGAAAAAAGAAGAAGAAGAAGAAGAAGAAGATGATGATGATGATGATGATGATGATGATGATGATGATGACGATGAAGAGCTGGTTTTCGATGCAACAGCCCAGAGTTATCTAGGGTGGAGACCAGTTTTGAGGTGAAGACTCGATAGGCCGTAGTTAGAAAGCTATGTTCTCGCTGACCTAGGAGACATTGTGGCACGTCTTCCTATACTTTGCATTACTATGCCTAAGGATTCTATCTTGTTTTCTATCTTCCCTTCTCTCAAGGTCTTTTTATGGTCCCCTTACAATTTTGGAGATCATGATGTATTTGCTCGAGTTCTTTTTTCTTCTTTTTTTTTTTTTTTCCATTTATTTTCATATTGGTGCCATTCCTTCTTTTCTTCACAAATTTGCTTCAAACTTTTCCTTGGCCAGACACAACAATAGACGTTTGTCAAATTTTTCTTTGTAAGATTAAGGTCGTTCAAAGAACTTTATAGATTCGTGGGTTAAATCATCAAAAAAAAAAGAAAAAAAAAAAGCTGAGGATTCTATATTCCCTTATATTCATTAATCACCATAAGAATCTGCCAAACAGTATGTCAGTTTACTACCGGTATGTGGAGACCGTATTGCATTCCTTGGAATGTTGTCAGTCTATAATTTTCCTTTAGTTTTCGTACGCACTTCATTTTCACAGTTATCTGAATAGTCTCATATATCTCTATTGATCTTTATCTTACACTCGCTTTATGGTCGTCTTTGGCCGTCTACGCTCGATGTCAAGCTACAAAGATACAGAAATCGGATCATTTTAATGTGGATTATTCTATACCATTATATTTATACAATTTTAGGAGTATAAGGAGGGAGGAAGGAGAGGCGAGTGATAGTACAAGAAACACGTCACTCTTTTCTCTTGTGTTATGCTGGTAATTTCAACGTCGGCACAAGGATGAATCCATCCCCACCAATCTAAACAAAAGGCCAGAAATGAGTCATTACTCGGGAACCGATGGCCCTATTGGCCTGGAAATTGTTTTATTCTTCAAGTTAGAGCATTTCAACGGTACCTTGCTCTAACAAAAATTTGCTCTACATGCGCCGTTTTTGCTCTGTTACAGTAACAAACCAACAAACCAACAAACAAGCAGAAATCGGATCATTATAATATAGAAGATAGATGTACCTCTTCAACCCCCACACCATGTCCTGTGTTCCTTTATTACTCCTTCTTAAACACACACACACACACACACACACACACACACACACACACACACACACACACACACACACACACACATGCATTGTCCCCCTCTTACCTAACTTTCCCCTCAGTAGTTTTTCCCTCTTTCCTTCCACAACGCCAATTAGCTAACGAGACATTAGAGCCATAGGGAAATGACGAGGGTGGAGGAAAGTTTCTCCTTTGTGGCCTTTCCTTTAGGTCTTTCTCCCACACAAACATCCACGTTCACCTTTTCTCACATAATATTTTAGGTTCCTTGTCGTCCTTTTTTACACAGCGTCCTTTAAAGTACACAGCGTCCTTTAAAGTAACAAAATGGGTGAGATGAAAAAGTGATGAGGCTGAGGGAAAAATATCTTAGGAGGGACTTTTTTTTGTTTATATATACACATCGAGACCCAAACTTTCCCTTCTGTCTTTGCATTAATTGTGTGTGTGTGTGTGTGTGTGTGTGTGTGTGTGTGTGTGTGTGTGTGTGTGTTTTATTTTCTCTCTGTACCCGATCCAGTTACCTAAAGAGACATTAGGGCTGGATGAGAGAGGTGAGGATAGAGCAATATGTCTTCTTTGTAGACTCTTTGATCTCTCTCTCTCTCTCTCTCTCTCTCTCTCTCTCTCTCTCTCTCTCTCTCTCTCTCTCTCTCTCTCTCTCTCTCTCTCTCTCTCTCTCTCTCTCTCTCTCTCTCTCTCTCTCTCTCTCTCTCTCTCTCTCTCTCTCTCTCTCTCTCTCTCACATAGGTCACGGTCGGGTGCCTCTGCTGTGGGGTTTGTAAAAATCTGTTTTAAAACCCTTCATGGACTGGCGGCTATAGGGTGTGAATGTGCTGTAATGTCCTCTATTTTTTGTGTGCCGGTGTGGGGGAGGGTGTAGGGATTCAGGGTGTGTGTGTGTGTATATGTGTGCGGGAGGGAGGGGTTGTGAGTGTGTGTATGGGGGGAGATTTGTGAGTTGAATGTAGTTGGGAGCAGTTTTTCATGAGGTTTAGTGTGTGTGTGTGTGTGTGTGTGTGTGTGTGTGTGTGTGTGTGTGTGGTTATGTCTGTAGTTGTCTGCAAGGTTGAATTCGTCTGTCTGCATATCTGTGGATTTGTGTGTGCTCGTGTTCTGGTAGCTGGCAACCTCACTCTCTCCACGTCATATTCTGCTCCAGATTTTGTTATATATTGTTTTGCTAGTATCTTACCATAACCACATTAATAGTCCACCACAACCACACCACAGTAACCTACCTTACCTCATCATCCCCCTACCACACTGCACCAGCACACTCACTCGACCGCATGCATTACAAAGCTACAAAGGAAAACAAACTGCAACAGACCTGATGCACCTTTCGATGCCATTATAACAGAAATGTTCATAACCGTATCTAATTCTGTCAGCAGTAGATTAGGATAGCACTACTCCGCACCACAGCACACACTGACTCCACTACATCCACATCTGTACATCCCTCCTCTACATCACCACCTCTGTACCGCAGCATTCCACCACACTGACTGTACCACAACCAGAGGCGGGTCACGTCCGTCGTTTCGTCCCACACGAGGCCCTACGGCTGCCTTTACCGGCTAAGGGTGTCGCAGGCTTGAGGGAAGTGGGGGGAGGAGAGGGAGGGATGGAGCTGGGGATGGTGGGGAGAGAGGGAGGAATATAGGCAAGTTTGGGGAGAATATTCAGGCTGAGGTAGGGAGGGAAGGAGGAATGGGAGTTGGGTAATGAGGTAGGGAGGATAAAAGGGAGGTAGGGAGGACAAAAGGGAGGTAGGGATGAAGATAGGGCCCAAGGTGAAGAAGGTCAGGGATGTGGGAAGTATGAAGAGATGGGAGCTGGTGTAAAGGAAGGGCTGGAGGTAGGGAGGGAACGAAGGAAGAAAACTGGAAGTAATACATAGGTTCAAAACACGGTGGCTGCCTTCCAATCCCATGACTAAACCCATGATAAACATAGCAAAATAAGAATAGAAATAAGTAAGAAAGGTGGAGAAGAATGTGAGGAAGACAGGAAAAATAAATACTTAAAAGGAGAGACAGGTCTTGGGTAAATAAAGTTATGAGTGAAGTTGGACAGAGAACATAGGTAATACAGGTGGTTATGGCAGTGACAGGGAGCCAAGAAACAGTGAAGGGATGGGGTAGGGATATGAGGAAGGAGAAGTAAGGAGGAAAGATAGAGAAGCGACATAAAAGAAAAACAGGAAATGAAAACTGGAACTTAGAGGTACGGTTGAGAGATTAGGGAGAGGAATTAAGCAGGTAAATGAAGGAAGGAAAGTATGGTGGTGATATAAGTGAACGAGAAATGGGAGCAAGATAAAGAGGAGACAAAACTCGTACATAGGTAGCATGGTAGGGAACGGAGATAAGAAACATGGAGAGGAAAAATAAGAAGCGGTGAGTAGAAAGTAGGGAAATAAAGTTAACTGAATAACAGAATGTAACAGTAAGAGAGAGAAGTGAGGTAAGGAAGATAGGGAGGTTAACAGGGAGTGAAGTATTGAAAACAGGAAGGTAACTCTGAGAGATTTCATAGAGGGAAAGACAAGGAAGAGAGGCAAGGAAGATTGGGTGGTAATATAAGGAGCCATGAATGGAAAGCTGGGAGATAACTTTGAGAGACTATAAACATTGGGCAAGGTAGGGAAGTGAATTAAGCATGATAGGGAAATGAAGTAAGGAAGATGGGGAAGTGAAATAGGGAACATTAAAAGAAAAACACTAAGATAAGGGTAAGAGATTATATATGAAGTAATGAGCAAAACAGAAGAAAAAAGAGAGCATGAGGTAGGGAGGTAAGCTTTAGGCAGGAAAGTAGGCAGGGAAATAAATTAAGGTGGAAGAGGCAGAAAGTAGGCTAAGGGGAAGGCAGCTGGTAAATTATGGAAGGCGCCAGGGAGTACGGAAGGTTAATAAGACAGTATGGTGAGTTAGGGCATTACAGAGAGGTTGGGCCGGAGGGGAGACGAGGGGTTAAGGAGAGCGAGAGCGTATGGGAGAGAGAAAATAGCCTGGTGGAGAAGGAGGAGAGGGAAGTGCTGAGGAGAGAGGGAGAGAATGGGAAGTTAGGGGAAGCAAAAGGTGAAGGATGATGGAAGGTGCCTGGGTGGAGAAGCAAGAGAGAAAAGAAGTTAAGAGAGCGGGAGAGAATGGAGGGTCAGGAGGAGCAAGAGGTTAGGGGTGAGAGAAGGTGGATGGAGACAGAAGAAACGGATTGAAGAAGTTAGGTGAGAGTGAGAGAATGGAGAATTAGGTGGAGCAGGAGGTGAGGCATAGTGGTAGGTGGATGGGTAGAGGAGGAGAGGGAAGAGGTGAGTAAAGAGGGAGAGAATGGAGAATTAGGTAGAAGAGTCAAAAGGAAGGTGGTTGGATAGTGAAGATGGAGGAAGAGAGAAGAGTGAGGAAGAGAATGGAGAGAGACGACACTTGGCCAGGAGGGTGGAGATGAAGCATGGAGATACAGAGAGAAAAAGAAGTGAGGATGTTTGGCTAGGTGAAGGGAAAGGAAGAGGAAAGGTGTGGAAGGGAGAGACTGGAGGTGTGTGTGTGTGTGTGTGTGTGTGTGTGTGTGTGTGTGTGTGTGTGTGTGTGTGTGTGTGTGTGTGTGTGCGCGAGAGAGAGGGGAGACGAGGAAGAAAAGATGACGTAACGGGCCAGGAGAAAGAATGAGGAGGAAAGGTTAGACAGAAGGAAAAAAAACGTAAGTGAGGAGTGGTATGGAGGTGAAGAGATGTGATAAAGTAGGACTGAAGAGGACGAGGAAAGGCTGCTTAAGTAAAGTAAGGAATCAAGACAAGAGAAGAGGAGAAGAAGTTAGGCAGAGAGTAAGGGGAAGGAAGGAAGAGAAGAGATGATACGGGGAAGAGAAGCAGAAGAGGGTGAGAAATGGAGAAGGAGAAAGAGGAGAGAGGAGAGATGAAACGGAGAGAAGGAGAAGGAGGGAAGGAGGGAGGCAAGAAAGAGAATGAGGGAATAAGAGAGGCAAGGCAGGGAGGTGAAGGAAGGTGGTAAAGCAGGAAGGAGGAAGAGAGGGAGAATGAGGAGAGGGGTCTCTGTTGTTCTCGACTTAATTAGGTGTGTTGTGTGCAAGTTAATGGCAAGTTGTGAAGTGCTCAGGACCATGGCTTTGTGTGTGTGTGTGTGTGTGTGTGTGTGTGTGTGTGTGTGTGTGTGTGTGTGTGTGTGTGTGTGTATGCAGTTATGCGTGCGTGTGCGTGTGTGTGTATGTGTGTGTGTGTGTGTGTGTGTGTGTGTGTGTGTGTGTGTGTGTGTGTGTGTGTGTGTGTGTGTGTGTGTGTGTGTGTGTGTGTGTGTGTGTGTGTGTGTGTGTGTGTGTGTGTGTGTGTGTGTGTGTGAGGAAGTGTGTGGAGGGAGAGGATGAGTGTGTGTGTGGCGGGGGTAAGGGGAGTGTTGTGGATGGGAGGTGTGGGGTGAGTGAGTGTGAAGAGTGAAAGAGCGTGTTTCTGCTGTGAGGGTGGGAGGTTTGATATGGGTGTGACTGCAGGCGTGAGAAGCAATAAACCTTAATCCCAAGTAATCGCAAGGGGACCTCGGGAAGGAGAAAGTGGAGGGGGTTTGAGTGGGAGGTGAATATGGGAGGGAGCTTAAGAGGGGATCACGAGGATTTGCAAGAGGGAATATATGAGAATATGGAGGGTTTTATGTGCTGGAGTTAACGTGGGAGGAAGTGAGGAAGGGTATTTGCGACGGAGAGTAGGAGCGGATCAGAAACAAGTGTAGCTGAGGATCAAGAAACAAGTGTGGGAGGGATTTTGGGAAGGGGTGTGGGAGGGTGTGGTTGACGGGGATGTGGAAAGGGGTGTCGGAGAAGATGTGGGGGGGGGGGTTAGGGAGGGGGTCAGGGATAAATGTACCATAGGATCAAAGGACAAGTGTAGGAGAATGTGTCTGGATGAATTTGGGAGGGGATGAGTTTTAGAGAGTGAATAGTTAAGACAGCATAGGAAGATATGAAGAGCAGTTAGGGGAAAAGATTTAAGAGGAAGTGTTGGAAGAAATATAGTAAAAAATGAAGGAGTAGGAGGCTTGAAGGTGGACGAAGGGGAAACTGTGGAAGGAAATGCAGGAAGGGGCATGGAGAGGAAATGTAGGAGGAGGAAATCTAATTGGGGCGGAGAGGGAGGTGAGGGAGATAGGAATACTGTATACTATGGGTGACATGGGAGGGAAATACTAATGGCATAGAAAGGGAGGTGAGACAGAAGGGAATGAAGGAGAATATGTAGTGGGGAAATTTATATAATATTGGGAGAGGAGCGAGGAAGAGGGCATTGTTGGGGGGGGGGGCGTGGGGGCTTGGATACTACACAGCAGGAAGCGTGGGAGGCAAATGACTGGCACTTACATCATTATCGCTCACTTAGGCAAATATTACGTCAAGAACGTGTCGGATCGCGAGGAAGTGTACGTGACTCCGAGCATGGTGGGTCATGAAGAATATTTATTTTAAGATGGGTTTGGTATATATATTCTTAGCTTTTGTTCCTTGATATAAAACCATTAAACTTTCCACTATTGTGACATCGTTTAAAGTTTACTGTTATCCTCTCCAAACGATTCATTTAAGCTCAAGGTTACTTCCTAGAGTGAAAGGGTCCTAGAAGGCTATATCTGACCCCTACGTTCGAAAAATCCCTCTTTAGCTGAGTAAAATCGTCTGGTGTTGGAGAATAAAGTCAAAAGGAGCCCTTATGATGAACGAGTTAAAGGCAAGAAGATCTAAGACACAGGAATCCCAATCATTATCGCCTTGGGTAGCAGAATAAGGTATAAACGAGTTCTTAGGTTGAAGGAGGTAATGGCTGAGAAGGAGTTAAGACACAGGACTCACTATCATTATCATTAGGATCAGCTTAATCCTCTTGTTTAAGTGTCATGGGGCAGGGAGATCTGGAGCAGCAATTTCAGAATATGAAGAGAGAAAAAAATAAAAACAATATGTGAAAAACGATACATTCCAGCCCTCTCTGTGTCTCCCTTTTTCGCCTTTGTCGTGAAAATCAACACAAATGCAGAAGGGTGGGGTCGTAACACCTCTATCCAGTGAGTGGTAGTAATGGCAGTAATAGTTGTAGCCCCAGGATCGTCTGTAATGTGAACCCGGTGGACTGCAGGCTGAAGTGGCAATTTTCCGGCAGTCCATCCTCCTCTTTTTGAGGGACAGGGAGGAAGATGAGGGACATTAGTATAAACGATCAGTAGATCCGCCCAGTTAAATCGGTGCCACCACGGGAAGCAGTCCCTCTCCAGCATCTATCCCAGTAAAAACAATATATATACAAATAGTACTCGACATTAATGTTCACTGACTAATTCTGCTAGTCCCTGATAAATTGGATTCTTCTGTCGTATGCTGATAAGCGAAGGTAATTTGTCAGATACCATGTGTTAGAAATTACCAACATCGACGGCTATGTTTTATCTTTGCCTGTCTTCCAGTTTTTGTCTGTCTGATTGTCGTTGTCTGTCCGTCTAACTGTATTTCTGTCTAATAACTTTGAAACTAAAAGGTAAAGAGAGAGAAAAAAAGAAATAAACAAAGAACACAAGAAAAGAATAAACGACTTCCTCGTAATGAAGGGAATAAATAATCAAACACAGACTGCCTTCCAGCCTTTGTCTAGGGCCACAGATAATTAGACTCCTTCTGTTGCAGCGTCCAGTCAGTCTTCCCTTTTTATCGAGCTTGCAATTACCAGTGACGGCAGGAGCTATGACCTTATAATTCAGGAAGGTAAATATACACCCGAGACGACCCCGCTGACCGATCACAGTGCGGGGGACGTAATTATCATACGTAATTATCTGTGTGAGGGAAAATACATTAGGGTGTCACTCGTGGCATATAATCACCTGTGTTTGCCCTACTCTCGGCTACCCCTTTGAACGCGTCCGGCTCAGCCATTTTTTTGAATAGATGGAGGGCGAGAGTTTGGCACTTTTATTACAGTCGCGCCTTGAATAATGTATTGTGAGTGTGCTTTGTTCCCTCCCCTTTGAAAACCATAAATGTATCATTTCTTTATGGAGGGGAGTATATGTTTCAGCCTGGTGTTGAGGGAGGAAGTAGGTTATCTCTTATTACTCCTTTGCAAAATTAATTATCTACAGGATATCCGCTAAGAAATGGGGCAACTTTATAGCACCATAACATGTAAAGACCTTAATAAAAGCAAGTAAATACGCTATCGTGCATGACAGTATCCATGCTAGAGTTTCATTTATTCTGTTGATCCATTCAGTTGGACTACATAAGGATAGGTTACTGGTGAGCGTTAAATATGTGCGCCATTTGTAGTGAGGTATCAGCCAGGGTAGTACCGTCGGGAACAAAAATTATGTCTCTCCTGCTTTCCTCTCTGTGGATTTTCATTATTAGCTTCTTGAATCAGGGACAGGAAGCACTGATGACATTGATTTGTGGTCAGGTAAAGCAATTAGTGTCAGATGCTGAAGGTTCATTTGACTGATTCTCAAAGTCCAGAGAGAATGAGGAAGAGATGACAGGACTTTATTTGCCGATGGTCCACAGTTCTCTTCTACACAGTTTCTAACATCTTAGGAGTTACAGAAGTTGCTGCTGCTGTGGTCTACTCATTCAACAGAAGTTATATTATGCGATAGCTGTTCAGGCTGCAACGCTTTTATACTTGATTATCAAAAGTTACTATATTTCACAGTTTTCACATTCGTGTGTTGGAGCTACTCTGCATTTCTTTTGTCAGTACGACTGATCAAAAATGCATTAGGGAAAATAGTGCCTTGTTGTCCCTGAACCCGTCTATTGTTCTTACTGAAACAAAGTTGGGTTCATTACAGTAAATATCGCTTTCTTGATTTTTCGTGCCTTCAGTCGGATATAAAATGACGTATCATTCCACAATTATTTACTTAAACATTCAATTCTTGCCAGGTCAGTGATCCGATAAATGACATTTTTGTTGTTTTCTCTTCTCCTTCACCCCCTCCTCATGATGTTATGTCATCGGATTGAATGGGTTAAGTCTAATAGAGTTTGGAAATGCAGTGAGAAAAAAAAGGACGCTGGGATTAGGATTTATTGGCATGTCTCTTTAAGTGTGTGCTCAGTCTGTATCATATATTTTTTATCATGGCACTGCTGTTCCCTTCACGTTTCTGTGAGTCCAGATTTTTCATGATTTTGCCTTCTTCTTTCCTACTCTCTCTCTCTCTCTCTCCAAGTTTTTCTCGTTCTTCCTTTTCTGTCACAACTTTCTACTCAGCTGCTTCCTCTCTTCACTCACTCCCATCTCCTTTTCCTTCTTTTTCTCTCATTTTTGTTGCTCTTCCCTCTCCTTCACAACTTCCTCCTGATATTATGTCATCGGACTCAATGGGTTAAGCTTAAAATAGCTTGCAAATGCAGCCACAAAAACGTACCCCGCAAAAAGCGCAAATATGCATAATTTTCCTCACTATCAGCTGGCCTGGCGTGCGGATCCACTGACAGCACTGAGAGCCTTCTGACAGCCACGCCTAATGAGGGGAAAGATCTCTGACAGCCGGAAGGGATAATATGCCTTGAAATTTTTATCCACCTCTGACATAAGCCTCGTTATGTGAATGTCATACTCTCCACATAGCGGATAAGGTATTTTTTTTAAAGGCAAGCCTCTTGTCTCTGTCTGTCTGGATGTATGAACGTATCTCTCTCTCTCTCTCTCTCTCTCCTTTTTTTTTCGTCATAAAACATCAGGTATAGCGGAGGGCCGTTTGCTTAATTTACATCATCATCATCTTCTTCTTCTTCTTCTTCTTCTTCTTCTTCTAGGAGGATGCTCTAATTTAAATAATTTTTATGTCCACACTGCCTCACACTTACCATATCCACCTCACTTTCACGACACAGACACTGCTTCAAGTTAACCCCAATAAAAGACTTCTAGGAGCGCCCGGCTGAAGTAGCGGGTTTTCTGCAGTCGACTGAGTTCACGTCAAGATGAGCCTGGGACCAAAACAACTACAACAACAACAACAAAACAAAAACTGGAACACTGGTCTCCACCTACTGTTTCTTACGATGACCTTGACCCATTGGGGAGATTTGGATTTTTTCTATCAGCAGTGGCCCATACCAGGACACACAACCTGGGCCATTCATATTCTTTGAGCAGGTCGTGCTGAAATCTCCAGTAGACACGACCAGCCTACCTCTTTCACAACATAATACTGATATGACTCTTTCTGACATGCTCTTCCACGGCGCGTAAAGGATTTGGATTTTTTTTTTCTATCAGCAATGGCCGGTGGCAGGACACATAACCTGGGTCCTTCAGATTTCTTGAGCAGTCTCCGCTTCTTCGGGAATCGTTGCGAGACTCTAAGGCGGGAATAATAATAATAATAGCGAAAACAATTGACTCACCTATGTAACAGGTGGAGATTAATAAGAACCATAACAACAGCAAAAACAACAACAACATACCCATACCGCCTCCGCCCCACCACCCTATACCGCCCCACTCTGTCCCTTTCACTTCTCACTGTCCACCCACCCACCCACCCACTTTTTTTTCTCCCTTGCCAGTCGGTCTACAACGTCCGTCTTCACATGATAGGCTAATACTTCCCTTGTCATGGCCCACCACCCACCATCATCTCAGCCCATCACTCCTCTCTGCCACTCATCCATTTTTGTTCTGGTGTGGTGAAGATAAGAATGACTCCCATAACTATCGACCGGCTTACAGCACCCATCTTCATAGGATAGGCATTCCCCGTCGTGCCCCACCATCCACTACAATCCCAGCCCATCCCACCCTATTTATAAGGCTGCTCATTTCATCTGGACGTGAGAGACGAACTGACAAAATATCAAAATGGACTTATTTTACAAAGCAGAGTCAGGAGTTTGTAGCAGACGTGGAGACGATTTGTTTGTGGACACCCCATACAGGAATAAGGCGCCTGGCAGTAGATAAACAGATGGACTTCGAAAATACAATAAATAGACCAATTCCTGAGGCACGACAGTCAGCACTACACCCTTCTAAGGCTATTTCGCGCAGTACAAGCGTGACAGTATTAACGGAGATTTTTTTCATTACACCCGCGACCTCGGAAGCTGGAGTGGGTGTTATGCTTTGGGTGGTGTGTGTGTGTGTGTGTGTGTGTGTGTGTGTGTGTGTGTGTGTGTGTGTGTGTGTGTGTGTGTGTGTGTGTGTCTGTCTGTCTGTCTGTCTGTCTATCTGTCTGCTATCTGTCTCTCTGTCTCTGTCTCTGTCTCTGTCTCTCTCTCGTCTTGAGTTCGAGGTGCCGATTTTGGCTTAACAAATTGATTTCATTCCCATGTTTCTTTGGACCACATGATCTGGGTTGTGCGTATTTTTTTTTGTTTTTTTTTTTTTTTAGTAAAGCTGCATGTCAGTAACAAAAAATCAAGAGAAATGCGAACGAATAAATTGTCGGAAAGAAAAATCAAGAAAAAAAACTAAAGAATAATTAATCAGCTTTATCCACTATGCAAAATCATATTCTGGCAGCTAAGAGTAAGGTCAATATAGGATGCTTCGTAGTTAGCGCTATACTGGAAACTCATTTGGTGGTATTTTATGCGTTGCGACGACGGCTCAGTCTGCTGATGTGAGTGTGGGTGCGACACTGCGGGTAGGAGATGGCTTATTAATGCAGGGTAGACACGGATAACGCTGACTGAACTGTTCCCGCGACACACGAAAAATTGTCAGAAGTGAAAGAGAAGCGTAATAAATGGACCACCCTGTACAATGCTGATCGTAGCCGCAATGAAGGTAGATAAGGCCTTTCACACAAAGGCCCGTACTCTCGTAGGTTAAGGAAGCTCCTCGACACCTTTTCCTAAGCAATATATTTCGCTTATTACACCTTACTCTTCTATTCTGGTACATGAATCCTTCCAGTATCGCAACATTCTGCGTAAAATAACGTACAAAAGGACCTAAACCAGCAACATCCGACAGTAAATCACAAAGGAAGAGGATAGTAAGTAAATATTCCTTTCCTGTGAACTCTCTGTCTTTGATATTCTTGTCTGTAAAGCCTGCTTGGCTCAGCTGTGCATATTACACCCGACACCTGCTCACGAGGATGCAAGTGGAAAATCGACTCTGATAAAATTTTCCGGCTGGTTCCGAAGAATGAAAGCGACCGGGACTGAGAGTGTAGGAGGAGCTGATAAGAATGTAGGAATATATTTTAAGTTCGAGATTTTCTTCTGAGATGTGAAAATAGAAAATAGTTGTAGATTTCTTTATCTAGAATTAAAACTGAAGAGGTATATGAGGACTGTCTAACTGGTTCAAAAAAAAAGAAAAAGAAAAAGAAAAGAAGGAACCTGAGACTCAACGAAAATGTAGGAAACAGTGATAGATGTTGGAAATACGATCATAATTCTTGTGTACTGCTGGCATTAAGTTTGTTTACCCGAAGCAGAGCCTGAAAGATAACGTAAGGATCATTTTGTCGAATCGTAAATACGAATGTGTTTGGGTTTCGGAAAAAGTAGGCAACTGTGGTACGGGCCAAAAATGAAAACTTAGATCGAGATATTTTTCAACTGTAATAATGCTGATATTGATTTTTGTGACTTGAAAGAGAATATTAGAATTGGTTTACTTGCCCTGGAAGTAAATTTGCTGCGGAGAGAGAGAGAGAGAGAGAGAGAGAGAGAGAGAGAGAACCTGTGATAGGAGATTCAGATATATTACAATATCTAACAATCGTATTTTTAAAACCGAGTTCACGACTATATATGTAAGCCCGTATGTTTTTATGATGATATCTGTTGGACGTGATTATGAATGAATTTGGATTTCAGGTTGACTTTATAAGCCACAGGTGTTGCACAAATGATAATCAGAAATGAGGAACTTACTTTCGCCATCACACCCCCCGCGTTAATGAATACGGCAGGGAGATCCATATATCCTGAACTTCCACATCTTTATTTAGATTTTTATGACTGGTGGAGAATATGAGAACTATATTTAATACTCGCTGTAGCTGTTCTCTCTCTCTCTCTCTCTTCTCTCTCTCTCTCTCTCTCTCTTTCTCTTCCATCTGGTATTCTTTAGTACTCACATTTTTCTCTTTCCTCACACATCCTCTCCCCTCTTTTCCCATTTGTTATCCCTCAGTACTCACTCTTTTATTTTTCTTCTCTGGCTCCCTCCCTCCTCTGCCCTTTTATTACACTTGATCCATGACCTTTTCTATTTTTTCTTTTATCTCACACCCTCTCTTCCCTCCTTCCAATTGGTTTATTCCAGTTCTCCCTTTTTTTCTGACATTTTTTTCTATTCCATTCGTCTCTTGTTCTTTGTAGCTGTCATATGCTTTCTTCTTTTTCTTTTTTTACAGTCTCTCATCTCATTTCTTTCCTTCTTTTAGACTGTTATTTTAGCTTTTTTTTCCCCTCGAGTTTCTGTTTTCTTACTGTCGTTACTTTCTTTTCTTCATTTTTTTATCAGTACTTTTACAAATATCCACTCCCGCTTTCCCATCTTTTATTATTCCCTATTGTTTTTCTGTCATGTTTTGTTCCCTTTTCCCCCCTTTTCCTTCTTCCTCTTCTCTTTTCTTTCACACTTTCTCCCTCCTGTCTTTCACCGGGCCTGTCCAGTGTGCCTCGTCCAATACTCCATCGTTTTCCGCTCCCAAGGCATAGACTTCTCCCTTAACGACTTCCTTCCTCATCCATCAGCTGCTTCCCTCCTCTTCCCTCCATTTCCTTCCCTCCGTTCCCCTGCTGTCTCTCCCTTTCTCTCCTTCCTTCCTCCTCCATCAGCAGCTTTCCTCCCCTTCCCTCCTTCTATCCCTGTTGTCTCTCCCTTTCTCTCCTTCCTCTCGTGTCTGCCAGTCCTTAATGTTACTCGAACCTCGCGATTCTTTCACCGAGGTTGCATCGTATATTGTCTTTTTTGCTTCCAGTTTTACTCCTCTTCCATCCCTTTTCCCACCGTAAGTCTCCGAAAAAAAAAAAATGGTACTTGGTTTTCAGTACAGTTAATCCCTTCAATCCCAGGACGACTTTTGTGTTTATTTATTCATTTATTTTGTACTTTCTCCAAATGATTTTTTTTTCTGCTTCCGAGAGAATTTTCGAACTGGAGGGGTTAGATATTGGCTGGTATTCTCGTCGGTTAAAGAAGCTTCCTAATACCTCTTTCTTAGCGATTTATTTTTGGATATGGGAGGTTACTATCCCCTTGTGTGTTATTTATGCAGAGTATGGAGATACTGAAAGGATTTATGTGACACAGAAGAGGACAGTAAGGTGAAATAAGCAAAATAATTCGCTAAGGAAGAGGCATTATGGAGCTTCCTTAACTAACACCTTCAGCACGAGAAGTCTTTCCGAAGCTGAATAAAATCGTCTGAGGTTAGCAAGAACAAATATTAAGGTGTCATCGTAGTAAAGAGGCTAATCTCGTCGTCAAAGTCAAGTAATCTAAGTTCTTGAAATGAAGGTGCTGAAGAGAGACGCCTTCATGTGGTGGCACAGATAGGACTGAACGGCTTCACTGCCTGGTTATACAAATGTCCCTCAGTTACTTCCCTATCCCCCGAAGTGAGGATGGTGGACTGCAGAAGGGCAACTTAAGCTGGTAGTCCACTGAGTTCACGTCTCTCTCTCTCTCTCTCTCTCTCTCTCTCTCTCTCTCTCTCTCTCTCTCTCTCAATCCCGGCCAGAGGTGGATCAGTGACAGGACGGGCTAATGGGGGCAATCGGTAACCCGTCTTATAATTCCCTCAGAAATGGGAGAAAATTGGAGAGAAAATTACCCACCTTGCTCCGGGAAGGGTCAGGGACTTCTTGAGGTGGAGGGGAGAGAGAGAGAGAGAGAGAGAGAGAGAGAGAGAGAGAGAGAGAGAGAGATTAGAGAGAAGGGAAAGGTGGGAGGGGGGGAAAGGGAGAGAAGGAAGGAGGTGGTGAGAGAGAGACGAGGAGAAGGAAGGCACAGGGAAGTAAGGGAAAGGAAGGAGGAGGGGAAAGGGGGAGAGGAAAAAGGGAGGGAGAGAAGGAGAGGGAGAAATAAGGGCTGAGTCAAGGAGTTATAGAGATGGAGGGGGGAGAGAAAGGGAGTAGAGGCAGATATGAGGGAAGGAGGGAGAGATGGTGAAGACTGGAACAGGAGAAAAAGAAGGAAGGATATGGAGAGATGATGATAATGATGATGATGATGATAAAAGCTATGAAATTAAAATGATTTTATTTGATGTTGGTGTGATGATAACTGATAATGAAAATGATAATGATTGCGCTGATGATTGTTTTCTATCCTTTTTTTCCTCAGGCCGCACTATGGGGTGGCTGGTGCAGAGTCCGGTGCTTCTGCCTCTCCTGCTGGTGTTGGTAAAGGCAGACACGACACACCACAGTCAAGCCATCTCCTCCACTTCATCAGTCAGGTATGTCTCTGTTCTTACTCCAGGTTCGTGTCCTGCCTCACCCCACTCTAGGTTCACCCTCTCCTGCCTCAATCGGCCCCTCCCCTGTCTCAGCCCCCTCTTGCCCGACTTCCATCCTCTCTCCTTCTGCATCATTCTCTTACTCACCACTTCTGGCTCATCTTGTGTCTCCTTTCCTTGTTCTTATCTCTTATCCCATCCTTATACTTTATTATCAACGTGTTTCCACCTACTACCTTACCCCGTGCCTCACCTCCCACCCTTCCTGCGTCACCATCTTTTCTCCATTTACTACGTAACACTCTGCCTCACTTTCACCTTTTACCTTTTCTTGGTTCACCACAATCTTCCTCACCACTTCCTGCCTCACCATCGTTGTTTCTCCACCTGCCACCTTTCCATCTTCAACTTGTCCTGCTTCTGTTGCTTTATCACAGTCTGCCTTGCCTTCTCCTCACCCACTCCTACCTCTTCACCTACGTTTCTCCACCTTTTGCCTTCCAATCTCTGCACCAGCATTTCCCCACCTACAGTCTCCCTACTTCTTCAATGTTTCACCATCTGCTGCCTTACCCTCTGCCTCACCTCACACCCCTTCATCCTTACCACTTCCCACCCCTCCTACCACACCATTCCCCATCGCCCACACAAAAGTCTTGCCTGAGCCGTAGTGAGCCCTCTATAGTTTTTGTGCAAGTTTGAAAGCCCCTTCACCTGTGCCTAACTTGTCGATGTGGACAGTGGAAAAAGTAGTATTGATCTGTGTGTGTGTGTGTGTGTGTGTGTGTGTGTGTGTGTGTGTGTGTGTGTGTGTGTGTGTGTGGGTAGGTGGGCGAGTGTGTGGGTGTTTTATGTCGAGCTGTAAAACACGGAGGATGGAGGTAAAAGGATAAGTCTGGGAGTCTTTATGTTCAAAAGATCACTGGAACAGGAAAGCTATTTCTTCGCGTCAGGGAACACGTCTGGAAAATAAAATAGTTCTCTAGTAGATTTTATAGCTGTTCCATATGCTATAGGAAGCTTCGTAGCACCTCTTCCTTGGCGATTTATTTTTTCTTATTACGCCTCAACAGCTTGATTGGAAAATGAAAAAGTTCGTGGTAGGTTTTATAGCTGTACTGCGTGTGCTATTGTCGCACCTCTTCCTTAGTGATTTATTCTGAATTTTACATCTTAGTAGCACCCTAGGAAAATTTCATGGTACCTGTTCCTTGTGATATACTTTGCCTATTACTCTTTAGTATTCTATTGTGTTTTATGTATACAGTTTTAATATAGACGTACCTTGCAGCACTACATCGAGTGAGTGGATGGTGGACGCTCCAAATACCACAATAGTATAAAATCAAACAATAAAAAAAAATCATACGAAAGGAAAAACAATAAGTAACAAAAAAGCAAACGAGTACAAAACAAGCAAATGTGTTTTTAAAAACTCAGACGCTAGTAAAAAAAAAAAAAAATGGAAAAACAAAACAACAGTGAACAACAAACTCTCAATATCTTCCTTTGACACAATCTGTTTCTCTCTCTCTCTCTCTCTCTCTCTCTCTCTCTCTCTCTCTCTCTCTCTCTCTCTCTCTCTCTCTCTCTCTCTCTCTCTCCAGGTATGGCGCTCGAGGCTGGAAACTGACACTGCGATGTATATAAAAGGGCGGGAGGAGAATAACCCACCTCGTTGAAAAGGAGAGGGATGCCTGTTTCGACCCTCTCATCGATTGCCAATAAGCACTTTGTATGCTAATGCCCAGCACCTCCCGTGGTTCACTGCGAGTATGGTCACAGTGAGAAAAAAAGGAAAAAAACAAAAAAAGAAAGAAAGAAAAGAACACTACTACATACGTCTCTCCCCTGGTCATCAATTATGGAAAGAGGAGGGAAATGCCATTCTGTACGGATCTCTTAAAAATACTTCTCCCTCTCTCTCTCTCTCTCTCTCTCTCTCTCTCTCCCCAGTACCTCCGTTTTTTATATATGCAGATGTGGCCAGGATTAGGAAAAGGCGGAAGGTAAACAATGATAGGTACAATTTTCATAATGTACTCCGCCCTGGAAGGAAGGAAACAATGCTATATACCCCTACATCCTCGGTCGGATATGTTTCGATATCAAGAGGACATAAATAAGATACAGGGAAAGAGAAAAGTATTATACGCACACACACACAAAAATTTATAAATATCCCACCGAAAGTCCCACGATAGATAAAGGGGAAAACCAGGGCTGTATAAATTTCAGTAAAGTACCACACTACGAAATAATTAAGTACATGACTCCACAAAATTACTTACATATTGCTCTGATCCTTCTGCTTGCTGACATAGGAGACTTTAAGGAATCTGTTCATGAACGATAAATTTTGTATACTACTCCTTTGAATTGCCTTGCATGTTTTTATATCTTCCTCTAAATGACCTAATTTGAATCACTAGCAAAACAGAGGATACGAAAAGAATATTGGAAAAAGTTAGTCATTAGGAAAGAGGTCTTATGATGTCTCGTATAACAGTATGGATACGGACCTCTATTTCTTCCTTAACGTCGATTCTAAGGTTTTATTGACAGTGAAGCCTGACCGAGACATTAAATTATAAAGTCGCGTAGGTCTCACTGCTAATTGGAGAAAGAATGCCTATTTTACTGATTCACATTCCGCCTTCACGCCTTCATGTTGTGGCACCAATATAACAGGGTGGCTCCAACGCCTGGTTATACAAACGTCTTTCTTGCCTATTCCCAGAAAGACTTTCGATCCCCCTATGTCTGAAGCTCTATAATCGACTTGAACTCATTGACCTATTCACCTTTTCACACAAAACATTCTCTCTCTCTCTCTCTCTCTCTCTCTCTCTCTCTCTCACACACACACACACACACACACACACACACACACACACACACACACACACACACACACACACACACACACATAATCAGCCTTTCCATGTGATCTAACCATGACAAAATATACACCTTTACGAGCAAGAAGTTACAGGTTATTCGAGCAGGCGTATCACGAGTCGCTGAGCTGGGGGTATAAAGAATGAAAGAGAGAAAATGATGCTCTATCCATCTGTCACAAAAATATATGAGTTTTTTGGATATTTACAATATGTCTTAGTTCCACTTTGCCTTTTAAATGTCCTTTTTTAGGAATTTTGTACACAGGTAATCGCAGAAGTATTTGCCCATTTAAAGTTTCATTGCGGCTTATATAACTGAGACTTAAATTTCAGGCAGTTTACAGTAACAGTCGTATTAAAATATTGTGATTTTTTGAAACGCTCCCTTGGTATACAATAAAAACGAATTGTGTATTTTGTAAACGTCATTATTACGGCTTGATGTAGCCTGGAGATTGAAAAATATATTCTCTCTTGTCTAGTACATATTACATTAATGGATATTATTATAGTTGAAAAACAAACTCTTTTTCGTTCGGAGCTAGCTTGAGGATATACTCATAGCGAGAGCAGGGGAAAAAAATCTCTTCATCTACATGGATTACTGCAGCCCCCCCCCCCAAAAAAAAAAAAAGATGAGACTTGCATTACCTGTGATATCAGTAAGAACTATATCTCTATGCCACATAATATGTCGAAATAATGAGATCAAACCATCAAGACCTAAGCAAACGTGGTGCTGCCGAACGAAGAAATATAAACAAAATAAAATGATAAAATAATCTACATTTATTTATAAAAGCTCCCGAAGCCTTTTAATCAAATAATGGACTCTGTCTCAGTGGTTACGTGACGCACTGAGATTTTGCAGGGCAGACGGTCGATTCCCTGATCTTACTATGATCAATCTGACATGCTTCGTTACAGCCAGTGCACTTCTTGATCTATAATTCCCTCCAGAAAATACGTCTACATGAATTATAAAGAAGAAGAACCAAGACTGTCAGGATTAAAGCCAAAGGATGTTACAGCCAGAGTTATGACTAAACCAAATCTGTCATACTGTAAAAGAGAGGCTTCACAGACCTGAGGAAAGACTGCATAGAGACACTGGGGTTGTACAGGGTCGTTGACGTCAAGTGTGTTTGGGAAGTTATGTTTGCAGGGGAATAGATTAACAATCTGATACAAAGTGAGGGAGATGGTCTTGCGAGGAACACGGTTTTGAATGACAGGTTAATAAAGATTGAGAGAGAGAGAGAGAGAGAGAGAGAGAGAGAGAGAGAGAGAGAGAGAGAGAGAGAGAGAGTGTTTATGAAAAGTTGGAAAATTTAATGGGCGCATGACCAAGAAAAAGAGAAATATATAGACGGCTGGTTGGCTGACAGGTATATCTCTGTTTGTACTGTGATACTGGCTGAGAGGTTAACAAAGAGTGTGTAAAAGGTAGTGTGTAGAAGAGAGGTCAGTACAAAAAAAATGTTGGGATGACTTAGAAAGAAAGGAGAGTAGATTTGGATGGTCGACTTCTGAAAGCTATGTTTTTGGTTGAAAGGATACCAAAGAGAGCGTGTAGAAGGGACGTCAATGGAAAAATTTGGGTGGGAAAGACCTGAACAAAGAGGAATGACAGAAAAATACGGCTGGACAGGGAATGGAGGTAAATGGTTCGCTGTGTGATGTATAGGATCGATTTATGGACGATACGTCTTTGGTGCAGTCATTTTACTATATTTTGCTACTATGATTGGCCTTCCCTGCAACCTAAGTACTAAATTATGGTTGCATGAAATTCGACGAACTATAGTCATGGGTTATGGGTGAGTCTTCTTTTTTACTAGTCAAATCAACATTCCTCTCTCCTTCCATCTGGCCATCAACTAAGCTGAAAAAGGTTGGAGATTTTTGTCAGATGAAAATAAACCAATTATACTAGACTATTCTACCTGATTTAAGCGAGACATTTCAAACTAGAGGAGTTAAATAGAGCTTTCACTGGCTCTGTCAGCACTAGGGAGCTCTCCTAAGTTGAATGAAATCGTTGGACAGTACTGAAATTAAAGTAAAATGTCGCAGCACTGAAGAGGTTAACAGACTATGTAGATATGAGATCAACGAGATATTGGGAGAGAACGACCTAGAAATAAAGGGAATATACAGGGGATAGTGAGAGGGGGAGGTGGTCGCTTGCAGGGGGACTGATAGATGAAAGACTGTGAGGTGCGTAGGTCCTGTTGTGAGTGATGGGTCTTTTTATGTTTTGTTCTTGTTACTCCCACACTACCTTTTTTATGCTAAGAAGAGATGTATCTTGTATGAGACGATTTAATTCAGCTGAGAGTGAGTTCTAGGAGCCAGGGAGTAGTGTCTGGAATTCTTGGCGTCGTGTTATAATCTTCCGCCTTGGCTCATCTTCCCCAGCCTCTCTCTGGGAGCGTTCAGTAATTTTAATGAAAATCTGCAGCGCTATATATTTTTACATATTTTCTTCAGCCCTCGTTAAAGGAGGTAATGATGATAAGCTTAACATTTTTACTGCATTATAAAGACATACTGAAGTTCCTTTCTTCTTCAGTTAATGAGCCTTAGATACTAATTCTCAAACAGATAGATAGATAGATAGATAGACAGACAGATAGATAGAGAGATAGATGCATGCATAGATAACTAAGTAGACAGATAGTTAAACTGATGGAAAGAATGAATATTGAAACGTACTAGATTATATATTTGCAAAATTTGCAAAAATTTAACATGTCTTAATTATTTTATCACTTGCTTGAGCTATCCCTGAGAAGATACTTTTAAATGAAGCAATGTGTCTTGAGTCATCTATTAAAAAACTCAGCCTCGTATGACCGACTCCTCACTAAACAGAACCGTATGGAGCTAACTTGAATAACACAGTAAAGTACTCCCGACCACAAGAGGACAAATTTGGCATTTGTTGTCAATTTTTACTAAGCCACTGATGACTGGAGTAGTTTAACAAGGTGACAGAAAGGTACATGGTTGTTTGAGCCCTTGTTCCCCTCACTGCAATGGCGTGTTTTTCATCTTAGTGAGACTACGATCAGGCGATTAGGAAGTATCTCTCATAGTGAAGGAGTCAATGAAAGCTAATTCTACTCTTCCTTAAAAAAAAAAAAAAAAATGAAGCTTAATTTAATCATCTGGAAGTAACAAAAATAAAACCAAGATAAACGTCACTATAGTCACGGTGTATTTGTTTATTTATTTATTTATTTATTTGTTTATATGTTTACTTGTTTATTTACTGTTGCTTTCCCGTATTTCTGGCCTGAGTTACGTCCAGAGATAGCCAAGACCACTCCTCTTCCTTAAGATTCCCGACGCCAGGTTGGCAAGATGGGGAAGGTGATAGGGCCAGGGAGACGCATGACTTGGGGGAATCAGGGTGCGAGTGGCCGTGTAGCTGACTGGGAGGTGTATTCACGTCCACCTCGTTACACCCGCGTGCGTAGAGTGAGTCAGGTGTGGGGTTAGGTTGGTTGTCTGATTGGTCTTCTGTTTGTCTTTTTGTCTGTCTGTTAGCAAGATTTTGGAGATTTCGGAAGTTTGTTGATGTGTGTGTGTGTGTGTGTGAGAGAGAGAGAGAGAGAGAGAGAGAGAGAGAGAGAGAGAGAGAGAGAGAGAGAGAGAGAGAGAGAGAGAAGAAATTAGCTTACAGAATTCTGAATAAATTCTAAAACTCTGTAGATGGGTGAGATTCTGTGAAAGGGCTGATCTCGTGCTTCTGAAAACAAAAGGTCAAAGGTCAAGGACACAAAAATAATTCAACTTAAACAACTTTTATCTGATATACACCAATCCTGATTGAATGGTGAAGGGTAAGCCAAGGATGAAGTGATTAGACTTTGAAAGCTATTAGTACAAGGCCAAGGTCATAAGGCAAGGTTGGACAGTTGCATGTCGTTGTGTATAAACTAAATAAAACTGTAGTAATATGATATAGAACAAATTTGATGGAACGGTTCAGGGTAAGCCAAGAAGTTGATCAGTTGTTTTGGGAAATAAGAGGTCCAAGCTGATGGCCATATGACAAGATCAGCTTCTGCAGTTTGTATCCAGTTTAGATAAAACTTGGTGGCAGGGTTTGGGGGAAGGATAGGATGGAGGGTTAGTGAAAGGAAAATATCACAAGACAAACTTAAATTATCAACCCTATATTCTGACAGTTTTCATTCGATTTAGGCCAAACGTTATGGAATGCCTGAAGGTAAACCGAAGAGACGATTTCGAGAGCAATAGGTTTAAGGTGATAGTCACAGAACGACCCTGACTCAAATAATTCTGATCTGATCTGGACTAAATCAGGTGGCTGGGTTGAAGATCAGACAAGAATGAAGCAATTCGAGTTTAAGAAAAGTCGATCGAAGGTCAAAGTCACAGGACAAAGGCCAAGCGTCAACCTTTAGACCCATTGTAGGGTTCGGCTGTTGTTCACCTTCACTTGCAGATTTTTATTTTTATTTATACAGCTCACTTGAATGTTTGGAATGAGACATGGAAAAACATATTTGTATTTTTAGAATCTTCTTTCACTGAGTGGATTTTCACTGCTAATGCTTCTCTTGCGTCCTAAAATAGCAATCTAATTAGAAGTCCCTTTGTATTATATTTAGCTGCCTTTCCCGGAACTTTGGAAAAACAGCACTTTCATTCCCCCCCTCCCCTTTTTTTCTTGTCTTTTAATTGCGTTAGTCTTCGAAATATGAAGAAAAAAAACGCTAATCCAGTTTTTTTTATTTATGTATTTATTAATTATCAGGTTCTGGATCCACTGAACTCAGTCAACTAAAAATGTATTCATCAGATTCATACCTAAAATAGTTTTTTATAAATTTTTTTTTTTTTTAACTACAAAAAAATTACATATACACCTTACTCCTTCTTTTCCCGTTCCCTAGCTTCTTTCTCTTTTCCTTATTCTTTTTTTTCATTCTTTGACTCCTCTTTTTATTTCTATAGATCTCTTTTTAATCTGTTTTTGCGGTTTGTTTTTTTTCTTTGAGTCATTCGTTTCCGTCATCTTTCTCTATCACGCTTTGCCTTATTCTTCCTTTTCCCTGCTTTCCTTCCATTCCTCGTATCCTGGAAAAAAGCGATCTTGGTATTTTTGCTCTCCACAAGCCAAATTGCCTTGATCCCGGCCACACCAGACGAAGGGACACTGACTTCTCTCTCTCTCTCTCTCTCCCTCTCCCTCTCTCTCTCTCTCTCTCTCTCTCTCTCTCTCTCTCTCTCTCTCGCGCGCGCGCGCGCGCGCGCGCGCGGCAATTTTACTCACTTTCTTCTCCCATTCTCCAGAAGGATATCTCTCCTTTTATTTCTATCACTGCGTCGTAAAAATGTCCTCCCTCTCCTTTCTTTCTCGGTAGCTAAATCTCTCTCTCTCTCTCTCTCTCTCTTTCTTTCTCTCTCTCTCTCTCTCTCTCTAGCTTTTATCTTCCACGACTTTTTCTTTCACCTTCTCTCCCTCTCATTCTTTTCCACCATCACGTTCTTCCCTTCTTCCTTAGCTTTAGTATTTCTTGGCCACAATCTCTTTCTCTACGCCTCTCTTTTTCTGCGTCTGTCTCTCGTTCTCTACGACTCTTTTTCTCTACGACCTTCTCTTTTTCGACAACTCTCTCTGTCTCTGTCTCTGTCTCTGTCTGTCTGTCTGTCTGTCTGTCTGTCTCTCTCTCTCTCTCTCTCTCTCTCTCTCTCTCTCTCTCTCTCTCTCCTACTCTCCTTTTCTACGTCTGTCTCTTTTTTACGACTGACTGTTTTAACGTCTGTCTGTCTGTCTGTCTGTCTGTCTGTCTGTCTGTCTGTCTGTCTGTCTGTCTGTCTGTCTGTCTGTCTGTCTCTCTCTCTCTCTCTCTCTCTCTCTCTCTCTCTCTCTTTTTCTACGACTGTCTCACTTCCTCTACCACTCTTCCCTGTGGCTCTATCTCAATGGTTTCTTTTTCCATTTCTCTTACCAATCTTTGTCTGTTTCTCTGTATGTCTCTCTGTCTGTCTGTTCATTCGTCCGCCTGTCCGTGTGTCTGACTGTCTGTCCGTCTGTTCGATCGTCCGTTTCCAGTTAGTTTGCCTGTCTGTCAGTCTGTCTGTTTGTCTGTCTGCCTGTCTCTCTGTCAGTGTATCTGACTGTGTGTGTGTCTCTGTCTGTCTGTCTGTCTGTCTGTTTGTCTCACACACACACACCAATAATCCTTCAAAGAAAGGGGCGAGTATTGGGTACTGGAAGGAGTGAGGGAGGGAGGGTACATGGAGAAGGAAGGACGAAGTGAGGGAGAAAAAGTGTGAGGTAGAAAGACTTGAGGAGAAACTAAAAGAGAGATGAAAGGTGACGAAAGGAAGGTAGGAGTGAGAGTGGAGAAGAGAGTGGGGGAGGAAAGATTAAGGAGGGAGAGGAAGGGGATGGCGAGCAACAAAAGATGGGAGAGAGGAAGGCAAGGAGGGTGAGGGAAGAATGTGAGTGGACAGTGAATGAGGGAAAGAAAGCCAAAAGCAACAAAGGATGAGGGGAAGGAGGGAAAGAGAGGAAAAGAGATGAGAAATGAAAGCGTGAAGGTTCATGGGAGGAAGATAGAAGGTGGGGGGGAGGGAGACGGAGGGTATGGAAAGGAGGGGGAGGGGGAAGAGAGGAATGGAGTTGGTAAAGGGAACGGGAGGTAAAGAGAGAAAGAAGTTGTAGTTGGATAGGTGGCGGGGAAAGCGAGAACCATAGGGAGATGAGGAGATGAATTAGAGAGGTGAGTGCGCGGTAGGGTGGGAGAACAGAGGAAGAGAGAGAAGAACTAAGATAAGGAAGGTAAAAAGATGAAAGGAGAGATAGAGTAAGTTAGGTGGCTGGAAGCAAGATAAGTGAGGAGAGGTAAGAATAGAAGGGAAGAAAGGAGTAAAGAATCAGAGGGAAGGAGGGAAGCGGAAGAGAAGAGGGGAGGTGAGAAGAGAAGGGAGAGGAGGAGTAAGGAAGGGGAGGGAAGGAGGGAAGGAGGAAGGGTTGGAAGGAGAGAAGAGGCAAGGAGAGGAATGGTTGGTAATATCTGGCTGTCTTGAACTTTTATCACATTCACCGACAACTTTTTGACTGTTTTGCGACTGACAGTTTCAATATTAACTTTCGATATTTCGCAATCGTATGAAAAGCGACGGTCTCTCGGCTTCAGTGGAGACTGGAAAACTCGGCCGAATATTTATATGCATCTGAATGTCTATTTTAATTAAATTCTGCATTTGCAATCCGTAATCCTTTCACTGGTGTTGGAGAGAGACGCCTTCATGCGGTGGCACTGGTATGACCATGTGGCTCTGATTCCTAGCTATACAAACGTCCTTCATATCTCTCCTTATCCTCCGGAGAGAGGTCGGTGCAACGTAGAAGGACAACTGCAGCCCACAGTCAAAGGGAATGCCAATTCCAGTAGTATAATCACAACAGTTCTGAATGACCATTAGTTACCATGTACAAATTATGGTCAGTAGGTGTTTGTGACCGGTTATAAAGGAAGGTGTGTGGCAGATAGAACAACATCTTATTCTAGTGGGTTCCGGAAGATCTTATTCAGCTCGAAAAGGAGCAGTTCAACCAAAGGGATTAAAGACAGTAGCTATTATATGGTCAAAACAGCGCTAGTATTCTTTTTAATCAATCGCCACATGGTGTTACTCAGCTGGGAGTTGGTCATAAGAATCTTAGAGGGCTAATACTGTCACTATTAACTCCTATTTGATCAGGATAGCTCTAGTAGTCCACTCCAGCTGAAACCAGATGAATTTACTCAGCTTGAGAGTATTTTCCTTCCCCTGTACTGGGGATTTTACTTTATTTTACTTATTACACGACGATTCTATCAACTTCAAATGAATATCATGAAATGAAAGATTCAATTGGGGTAGAGTTAATATTGTAAATCCAGTGTCTCATTTTTCTCTATTCTTTTTGTCCTTTTTTTATATTGTATATTCAGTGTCATTTATCTTTTTTCTTTTTCTTCTGTAATGCGGATGTCATTTTGGAGACAGCAAAGACACAGTGAATGATGAAAATGAAATGGCCTGCTGTTGGTCAGGGAAAACTACTCTTTTTATCCCAGTTCTAAATGCCATCTTCATCTGTTTCATTTTTATTATCTTTTTGTGGATCGAAAGTTCGGTTTCCATTTTCCTTCTTTCTTTTCTGCCTCAGCTTTTTGCATTTTGAGGTTAAGCATTCTCTTTTCATCCTTCTACACCATATTTCTTAGGCATCTTATTTATTTTTGCGTTCTTCCAATTTTTGCTATTTCTTTGCCCTCACTTCAAGGTATCATCACACATTATCTTCCTCCCAGGATAGAATTATTGATGTACTCGTAGCCTGTTAGTTGTGTGTGTGTGTGTGTGTGTGTGTGTGTGTGTGTGTGTGTGTGTGTGTGTGTGTGTGTGTGCCAGTAAGCTAGAACTCCGCGGACTTGAATGATATGTTATTTTATTGGTCAAGTTGTTGATAGTTCTCCAGATTTAGGAACATCTTTTTCCTTGTTCCTGGATACTGCCCCACCCCATCCTTAAGTGGGAAATTGACCTTCATGCTGCTGCTGATGATGATGATGATGTGATGATGATGATAATGATGATGTTGGTGATGATGATAATGATGATGATGATGGTGATGATTACACTATTATGAAGAACAGTTCATTGTAATAGCTAGTTGTCTGAGAACCTTCACAAATCCTTCCCCAGGTCGCCTTCTCTGTCGCCTGGGCTAGAACAACAACAGCTTCCTCGAGCGTCCCTGTCACCATGGCGACCAGGGGACAAGGACGAGCACCAAGCGTTTCGGCCCATCATTCCTGACGGCGATAAAACCTTCCAGTTCTATGTTTACGGCCGAAGCGGAGACTTGCAGAAGAAAGTTTTGTCTCTTCAGGAAGTCCAGGTGAGGTTGGATGGAAATGGAGGATGATTTGGTGATTTTGGTGATGTCTGGTCCCTTTCATTTTTTTCCTGCCTTTTTCGATGGTGTTTTTTTTTTTTATTATTATTGTTGTTATTATTTCCCTTATTATCTAGTTTATATCGTTGTTCTCATTATCTTGTTTCTTATCGTTCTTCTTCCCACAATAATATATTTTTCGCCTTATTATCCAGTTTTATTACTTTCCCCTCATATCTTATTTCGGATTTCCCCTCATTATCTAGTCTTTATAGCCTCTTCAGTCCGATGACGTATTTTTCATTTTATTCTTGCTACTTCCAGGCAGTTTTATTAAGCTTTTTAGAGACTTTTTAAACTAGAGACATTATTTGTCATCGGAATATAGGGTTTAATGTGAGTAATTGGTGGAGTGTTGAGCGGCCCATTACTCTCTATCGACCCCAGTATATCTCGGCATTTAAGCCCCGTCTCCCTCCTGTCACCCCAGACTGAGGAACATTTTCATAGACTATATTCCATACAACTGTTTATTAGTACATTTAATCAGCGTTTGTCTTAGTCCTTCATATTCTTACAACTCAGCTTTACAGTAGTCCTTCAAAATAATGTCAGAAAATAAAGAGGCTAACAACACATTCAAAAGCTCAGTAATAAAAACAACATTAAAGAATAAGAAAAAATTATATAGTGACCCCTATCCTCAAAACAGTTTATCTCATCACCAGCAATCGGGAACCGGTTCTTAGTAGACAAGATAAGTATATTTCAGCGTAGGTACTGTTCACTCTTCAGACTTCACCTAATTTTGTGCTTTACTCGTGGTAGGTGTTAAGTCATTCGCGTGTTTTGTGAACATTCAGCCAACTATCTTTCATATTTGTGGAGTGATTGCTCTGTTTACAGTAGAGGAATAGCACTGGCATAAGGATGATGGAAAATACTCGTAGTGAATGCTTGGTGATTAGAATTTCATTACGATACGCTTTACACAGTGAGCATAATTTTCACAGAAGTTTTGACACAGAAATCTCAAATCATAAGAACTGCTACAAGAACAGAGAAATGGAGAATGCAAACGTACAGCTTAAGAGGTAAACAAGTTTTGTACATCGTCTCTAAATTGCAGGCATCCCTAACACACAACGAATACTTGGCTCTCTTCCATGACCTGTTGGTGCCCGCTCTAGGTAAGGGAGTGAGGGAGGTAGGGGGCACTACGACTAATGAATCATTTGGAAGCAGCCACAATAAACAAAACAAAACATGCTCTGATTACAACCTTCAGATAGTTCCTGGCGTGTTTCTGATGCCCGCCTGTAGGTAAGGCAGTGAGAGAGATGGGAGACTCAGCTAGCTCTACCTAGTCGTCTGGAGGCTTCAGGAAAATCTAAACAACACGTAATTTGACTACAAACTTGACTATTTTCCAGGATATGTTGCTGGTGCCCAGGCTGTGTAAGGAAGGGGACGATGGGAGCAACTACTTCTACTCCCCCTCAGCAGTCGTCAGCAAACTGGACGCTGTTGGAATGAACTCACTACCTTCACGTCCGCAAGGCAATGTACAGGGAGTAGTGGCCACCGTACAACAGGTGAGGTTTTACTGCTTATTTATTTTATTCTCTTTTGCATTTTTGTTTTACTTTTTTTTTTACTTCCTTGACTAGGAGAGTTGCAAAGTTACACAGACCTAGACCCCGTCAATTCGAGATAAATTCTTGAACTGAATAATGGATGTTCAGAACAGTACACACACACACACACACACACACACACACACACACACACACACACACACACACACACACACACTTTCAAGTACTTTAACTTATTATTACAAAACAACAGTGAAAACAGTTCATGCCAAACACATTCAGATGATAATGAAACTACAGTAATTGGTGAGCTACCTTATATGCAGAGAAAACATGACCCTATGAACGTCATCAGGGAACCAGTGACTTTATTATTCAGCTGCTGCACTCTTTGATATCTAATTAGCACAAGAGGGGCAGAAACGAGGTCAAAAATCAATTACATGCTCAAAGATAATTAATTCTTTGATCATCAATGCGGTGGGGTGTTACCTTCCTTTATTAACTGAGAGCTGTGAAGCGGAAAGCCTTGTTAAATTCAGTGGAAGGTTGCGATTAGTTTCCACCCAGCTGATCACAAAACTAAACCCTTAAGTCCTTTGGGTTTTGTTTCATGTTATTTTGATTCTTAAAGCCGCATGAACAAAACTGAGAAGGCAAATGTACATCCAAATACCTCTCGCAATCACCCATGGAACACTTAAGGGAATTCCATATGGCTATACTGTTTTTAATGTCACGCCCTAAAATTGTCATCTGTCAAGCTTGAATGTCGAGTTATCATAATGGGTTAACAATAGAATATAATGCTAGCCACGAAGAAGTGCTGTGGAAAGGATGTAACGCCTATGAATAGTCTTTTTTTTTTTTTTTTTTTTGCCGATGAACCACATGAAATAAGGTGCACAAGGACCAAACTCTGAGCCAAGTTAAAGTAAAAAGGATACAACCTTCATATCATGTTACAGAGTACACTTCCCCTAAAGTATCTGAATTTAGGTGATTGACGATTTCACAGTGGGTGTTTTGGAGGTCCCTGGTTTTACTTGAGCACTTATTTCTGAATGAATGGTATACTTCACATGCTGTATATAGTGCCCTCTCATTTTTATGCAGTACTGACATAAAGAGCAGGTATACACATTCATGAAACGTCAAGGGACATTATTTCCAAGCACTTCGTCCACTATTTCTCAGTGTAAGGAAGGGAGAATAGGTACTTTTTGGAGATTGTGTCTATTCAGAAGAGAGGGAAAGATGCCAAATACACCTTTCGCTCAACCTCTTCACTCCGTTGACGCATCTTAAAGTTTATTATTCCAATTTGCAGATGGTTTTTAAAGGTTTGGAGAGACTTTTTTTTTTCGGAGGGGTTAGATGGTGCCTTGATTAACATAAGCTCACACAAATAAGCCTATATAAACCTACAAAATATCATTAGCTCCAAGAAAGTAAAAGTTGATTTGATAACATGTCTTAGATCATCAATATTTGCTTTTAATTAAAATACATTAGTAGATTAGACGTTTTCATGTATACAGATTAGGCAAAGTTACTAAAGCTTACGACTCATGAAGTCACAACTTAAGCTTTTTCCTTCGTTTCTCTTCCATCCACTTTACTTTCCACTAAAAATCAATCCACCTACTTTTGGATTGCTTATCTTTCACTCGTAATGTCACAACGTAAGCTGTTTCCTGCACTTCTCTCTCATCCATTTTGTTGAATTGGCACAAACTTACTGATTTTATCTTCCTCGTGTCTCCCCCAGATGGTGTCGTCTGAGGTGGCCCAGAACTCGTCAGACCAATCAGGGGAGTCCATCGACATCCCTGAGACCATCCTACACAACCTCTTAGGAAGCCTCCCCAGCCATATATCGACGCAGTGGCAATTTCTCTCCACCTTCTCACCTCCTCAGACCACTCTTCCTCCCATCACTACAGCCCAAGATACAGAATTACTTGCAACCGTAACCAGCTTCTCTGGTGGGGAGATGACTAAATATCCTGGCAGTTTAGGTGAGGAGTCAGCCACAACAGAATCCAGTACGAGGTGGAACAGTCGCCTTCCCAGCTGGAGTTCTGCCGAAGAGATGAACGAGGGATGGGCTATAACTAACACCGACAGCGAGCCAACCGGTGATTACCACTCCAGCCCCGATGCTGTTACGGCGAATACTGAGGTTCCAACAGACAATGACATCACTAACTCAGAAACCTACGGGGCACCTGGTCAAGGGAGTAGTGGAGGAGATCTGAGCTATGCCGATTCTCATCTGAACCTAGGAGTCCAAAAACTCCAAAACGTAAATGAGGATCCTCTTCTCTTGTCCCTCACTGACCTCTATGCACAGTCGTACAGTAGCGACTACCCGCCACGACCATCAGCTTCCATCACAACGACTAAGAATTCCTTTAATGTTGTGGACACGACAGGACTCACAGACGTTGCTGGACTCACAGACACGACGGCTGAGGACGCACCCACCACACCTTTCCATGACACCTTCGTGGATTTCGCCAATGAGGTACTTCAAGAACATTCGCAGTCATCTGTGAGCTCCGATACTGGTCCCACGAAGACATCGATTGAATCACAGCGTCCGGGTGATGCTGAGAACTCCCCAGCAACTTACTTCACCCCCATAGCATACCCACCACTAATCACAGAAGACCCATCAGCTGCTGACACCACACAATTAGATGGAAATGCAACACCGTCTACGGTGTGGTTTGAACCTTTTCCCTCCACAGTCTTGCAGGGCACGCCGGAACAGGCTAGTATAAGCGATATTACTAACAATGAAAACTTGCTCACTCTCGATATCCGCGACCCTGGAGATCCTCAGAGCCCTTACGATATTATTCCTATTGAAAGGCTTTCCGCGACAACTACTGATCTGAATGACGTACCTGCCACAACACAGGTAACAATTAGTCCTTACGATGGGCCCACCACCCTCCTTCAAGTCCTAGAGAACAGGGAGAGCATCCCGGAAAGTATAACAGATAGTTCCGGAAATGAGGTGTCCGAGAGTGAGGGAGAACAGAACGTACTGCTTCGATTAGATCTGCCTGGTGAGTCCTTGAACACGACAGCCGAGGACCCTGACGATCAATACCCCAATATCAGGGACATGCTGACTCAGTATTACTCCTCCACCACCACCACCACCACCACTGAGGAACCCTCTCTGCTGCCTCAGGAAAATAGCACATGGGAATCAACAGCCTCGTCCACCGCAAGCCAAATGACATCATCCACTGTGCTGAGTACCACCTCTGAACTTTCTGCGGACACCACTGAATCTTCCCCTACCACGGAACCTTCACAGTCAGCAACAACCTCACAGTCACCAGCAGATTCACACACTCTAACTGGCTCAGAGTGGTCAGCAACTTCGCAATCGTCGGCAACAGGTTCACAGTTGTCAGTAACTTCACAATCATCACAAACCCAAGGAGTTTCACAAATGCCACCATCAAACTCACAAACACCACCATCGGACGCTCAGACATCGACAGACCCACAATCACCACCATCAAACCCACAAATCCCAGGCTCACAAACCCCAATAACAGCCTCACAAGCACTGAACTCACAAACCGCATCAAAAAATCCCTCTCCCCAACAACCTCCCGCCAGTGACGCGACGAGACCTCCTCCACGCCTGCCAGACCAAGCAGGGTACTACAGCAACCAGGTACTGCATCATCATCATCATCATCATCATCATCATCTTCTTCTTCTTCTTCTTTTTCTCCTCCTCCTCCTCTTCCTTCTTCTTCTTCTTCTTCTTCTTCTTCATCGTCGTCGTCTTCTTCTTCGTCTTCTTCCTCCTCATCATCATGATCATTACAGCAAATTTTTAAGGCTATGCCGTATTGTTTCCTTGTTTTTTCTTGCTACTTCCAGACGCTTTATTTATCTTAGGAAGGACGTCTACAGTATTAATGAAGGGGAAATTTGGAGGTCGTCTAACCCTCCAGTTCAAAAAGTCCCTCCTAAATTGAGGAAAATCGTCTGGAGGCAGCAAGAACGAAATGAAAATTACATTGTCACAGTGAAGGAGTTAAGCTGAAATTAAGACTGCCTGTTTACACTTTAATCTTCACTCATTGACCTACCAAACACTTCTACTACAAATCTATTGTAATCTACTGTAAATAATCTACTAATCTACTGTAAATACAAAGTCACCAGAGTCATCAACCTGAAATGGGTGTTGGGAAAAGTTATGGGTAAAATTTGTGGTTCTCTTTTCATGTATCTCATTATCTACCTAAATCAACTCTTACGAATTTTCTAAAGACAGGACACTTAGAACAATTTTCTCGTCAGTTAAAGAAGCTCCCTAGCACTTCTCCCTTAGAGATTTATTTTTGAATATGGCTGGTTACAGTACTTTTGCACACTATTTATGTAGAGTATGACCATATTGGAAGGATTCATATAATACAGAACATAGTTTAATAAGCAAAGTAAATCTCTTAGGGAAAGGTGTTAGGGAGCTTTCTTAAATAAGCAAAGTAAATCGCTTAGGGAAAGGTGTTAGGGAGTTTTCTTAAATACGGGCCTTAATCTACAAAAATATTCGGTTCAATACATCACCAAGACCTCTTCAGGGTAAATGGGTTGAAACTATGGATCGTATCATAAACAGCTTTGGAGTATTCGTTATGCCTGTTCCTTAGTGATTTACTCTGCACATTTTACTTCAGTATCCTCTTGAATACCATACCCTTTTCACACTAACCTGGCAGCTTATTTCACGTAGCTCAGTGGCATAAAAAGACAATAATACTTTATATCTTTTACCTAGCACTTCTTCCTGACTAGCACCATAGTTTCGTGGTAATTCATCCTTACAACACCTCAGTCATGGTGTAGAGAGGGCAATTTCAGGCCAAGTTAGAGTAAAAGGTGTAGCGTCATGCAAAATCTGTCGACATTAACGTAGATCAACAACTAAAATACAGTGTTAGCTTGGGAAATGAAAAATAAATCGCTAAGGTACAGATGTTACCAAGCCTCCTATGACACCTGAAATTACACTTCTCAGGCCTCCGTCTTACCCGCATCTCAGCTGGCCGGGAGCAGCTACCAGGACAGGATTGATCTGGAGGCATTGCAGGTGGACGGTAACTTGACGGAGGGGGACAGCTTCTACGACTACTATGGCTCGTCCGTCTACCTCGACAATATTCCTGAGGTGAGTGGTGAAGGTGGATGTCGAGCGCCATTATAGGACCCATCATCACCATCATCCTTAATACGTCAGTCTACCTGAGTGATATATCTGACGTCAGTGGTGAAGGTATTTTTTAATCACGTCTATAGAGGGAAGAATAGACAGGACAAATTCTAGCTGGCATCATGTAGTTTCACGCGATTTGTTTTTCTGAGTTTTTCCTGGTAATTATACAATCTCGGTGACATTCTTTTAGTAACTAACAAAGAAATAATATATCATATGCCATTGTAATCGCTGTTCCCAGAAAAGAAGAGTAGAGAAATAAATATTAGACGAGGAAAAAAAGGACAAGATGATGATGATGACTTAAATCTTCCAAAAGTTTTTTTTTCTGTATACCCTGTCTCACTCTTGATGTTACCCCATGATGTGCGAATATAATGCCCGCAACATTTCGGCGAGAACAATACCTAGTCAAACCTTTTCAACCTTCAGTAACCCGTTCATTGTCAGGGGACCATCCTAATATGAATAAATTTAGTTCACTGCAGCAGGAATAGCCTAGTAAAAGAGGTAACCATGCTGAAGAGGCTACAGAGGTGAACCGAGTAGTGTTGGATGCCTATGAATGGAAAAAACATGACATCCAATACTACTCGTATGTCCCTCTTTGGATACGCTGCTCAGTTCTCCTGCCCTGTCACGTATTCCACATATCATTAACATCTTCACAACGATGGCGTATTTTTTGTTTCATTTTTTGACATTTCAGATGCTCATATTCAGCCAAGGAGACATTTGTGCCTTTGGGGACTAGATAATAGCTTTCATCAGTCCCTTCATTATAGAGTACTTCGTAGGTTGAATAAATCCGACTGATGCAAGCCTACCTAAAATATTAATACAAAGTCATCGAACTGAAAGTCAATGTAATTAAAGGTGCTGGAGAGGGACACTTTCATTTAGTGGCACCATCATAACTGGGCAGCTATGGTCCGTTTAAGTTAATGTTCCTCAGCTCACTCCAGTGCCCCAGAAGGAGGATGGAAAATTGCAGAACAACCTCGGCCAGCAGTCCACTGGGTTCACATTTCAGATAAACCTGGGGCAACGGCAACGGCAACGACACCATCAACAACAACAATAACAACGACTACTACTGCTACTACTACTGCTGCTGCTGCTACTACTACTACTACTACTGCTACTACTACTACTACTACATCTACCACCACCACCACCACCATCACCACCACCACCACCACTACTGCCACTATTACTAGTACTACTAATATATCAACCAACATCAACACCACTACTACAGTTACTGTTACTATCAAGTTACTACTACTACTACTACTACTACTGTGGTACTACTTCTGCCACTACTACTACCACTACAACTACAACCTCCACCACCAGCACAAACACCAGCACTATTACAACTACTACTACTACCACCATTACTACTACAACGCGACAAAAACTGCAAACCAGACAACACCGAATGCTGTTAACTGAAAAAGACCCGTCACCAATAAATTCCCTTCTCTTCGGACACGTTGCGCAACACCCTTTCCCTGCAACAAATTTATATGTAACTTAAGGGGCGCGATACGACCCTCCGGGGAAGAATAAATCCTGAAATGACGACCGCATTCCCCTGGTCAGCGGGTCGTGAAAGGGGCGGGCGTGGTATATGGCGGGGTGTCTTGTATTCTCCATCTGTGTACCTCTTTGCCCTTCCGATCTAATGGAGAGAGAGAGAGAGAGAGAGAGAGAGAGAGAGTTATCTTCCCCAGATTTTTTATAGTAGACAGAGTTTTCACTGCTTTTCACCAATTGTAAATTTTCTGCGGACGGAGCTTGGAAGATAGTTGCCTCTCTGGCTGTACATTCATAAGAAACGGGGAGAAAAAAATATCCCACTCTTCTTAGCTGGCAGTGGGAGTGGAAGGTGATACTTGAAATATTGTGATGTGACTGAAATATGAAGCACACACCAAAAATCTATGACAGAAAAGAATATTCGCTGATATTTAGGTAGTAATCGGGACTATGGACAGCACGACACAATGATGGTAGATGACAGTCGGCGAAGTAAAAGCTGCAGAGGATAAAAATTGCGGTGCTGTCGACTGGATTATTCTCTTTATCCCTCCAATATTTATTTCCGCTATTTTTTACAGTTTCCAGTAATAACCTGTTATTCTGGTAGCACTACGCATTACATAACTTAGTTACTGTTACGAGGAAGTCTGCTTATGTATTTGTATGAACTGATGGACACTTTCAATCTCTATTTTCTTTTTTTTTTTTTTTTTACTCTTCAGTCAACTCTAACTTCATTCACCCCCACACTCTTATCCAGCAAACTCAAACTATTCATGATTTTTTCTTAGAAACAATAAAATTTTAAGGTACCTTTAACTCTCTTTCACTTGCCACGCTCTATATGATGCAGGCAATAAATGTTTAACACAGGTTTTTCACTGCCCTGCCTCTCGTGTCCCCAGGAGTACTATGACTACAACGTGGATTCACCGCCTCGGCCCCTCCTTAACGACACTGGGGACTTAGGCTTCCCTGACCGCAATGCCACTAGCCCATACCACGACCACCACCATCACGACCACCACGGAGAGCACCACCACGGAGAGCACCACGGAGATCACCATCACAACAAGGAGCATCACCACCTGGGATCGCCTGAAAATCCCGCCGAGCTACTAAGGGCACCAGCGGACAATCCCGGTCTGGAGGCGACTACTGAAGGCCTGCAGACTGATATCAGGGAGTTTGTGGATGTCATGAACGATATTACATTTAAGGTACAGTCTCGTACTTCTCTGAGTTTCAGGTCCCCCGTTACCATGTTCCCTCAGTTCCACTTTTCTATGTCCTTCCTCCAGTTCCACGTTTCCCCCAGTTCCACGTTCCCTCCAGTTCCACATTTCCCTCAGTTATACGTTTCCCTCAGTTCCACGTTCCCCCCCAGTTCCACGTTTCCCTCAGTTCCACGTTCCCCCCAGTTCCACTTTCCCCCCACCCAGTTCCACGTTTCCCCCAGTTCCTCGTCCCCGTCCACCAAGTTTAGGGAGCAAAATAAATAGCTGAAAGTGTATTAGGCTGGTGGAAGTAAATTTGATGGTGGAAATTACGTGCGTACCTGCTGTGCAAATTAATTATGTACCTGAACTTAAATCAGGTAGCGGAAAACGTATTAAGGTGGAAGTAATAATGATAATTAGAACTAGATCATTTAGCCGAAAGCGTATTAAGGAGGTAAAGGCAATGAAGGTAGTAGGAAGCTAATTAGGTATCTGGAAACAAATTAGGTTGCTGAAGACAGATTAAGGGCTGGAAATGTATTAAGGTGTTGGTAAATTAAGTAGATAATTATATTCAAGAGGTGGAAGTATTGTAGGTGGTCGGAAATATATCAAGAAATACATTACAGAGGAGGAAGTAAATCAGGAAGCTGAAAATTTTTTAATGTGAAAATAATGTTTCAGGAAAAAAATTAAGAACATAAAATTAAATCAGATTGCTGGAAATAATTTAAGGTGGAATTTAATTGGATAGGTGGCAGCAAATTAGGTAAATGGAACTAAATTAGGTGCAAGGAAATTAGCAGACAGAAATTCTTGCACGATAACCTTACCTTTCCTGCCCAAGGCTAACAAAGGAGGAAAAATTATCCTTGGATTTAAGTTACTTTTTTTTTATTCATTGTTAGGCCAAGAGATTTTATTTCGTTTATGAGGGGCATTTCCAGTTTGAGAGTTAAGATTTATGTTTCATTAACCCTTTCACCACGAGAAGTTTGCATGGTCTGAAGAGAAAAAGTGAGAAAAAATTATAAGAATAAAAATTGAGAGAGAGAGAGAGAGAGAGAGAGAGAGAGAGAGAGAGACTGATGATATATTCTGTCATTGCTGTAGTTAGTACACTATCTAGCTAGAGGAGCAGGGAGGTACAGTAACAAATCGTGGAACTGAAGGAAGATGGTGAAACTCAAACTTTCATAAAACTATTCTTTGCATATTATTGTGGATCTACCCGAGGTTATGATAGAAGTAGGTCAAATATATCGCACATTAGATAACAGTGGAAGTCTAGCCTGCAAGTTTATAGTCAACGTAACAGATAGAAGTAAAATGTCAAGGTCATACTGTACTAAAGGGTGAAATGATGTGGAATGACAACTCCCATTGAAGAGATGGTCTTTTAAAGGAGAGGTTATACTTTCTTTGTCGGAGTCAGCCACCACCTGTTATGGGCTTGGAAGCTGACCACATGTGTTGATGACCCCAGAGTGACGGGGTTGCCCACACTTAAAAATTTTTGAATCTAAAAAATTTTGATTTCCCCGATTGTGTCGCTTCGTGCCACTAGTATGCAAAACGCAAAAATTTGTTAATATTACAAAATAACCTTGTTTTGTCTTTCTTGCTGTTGGTGAACAAAATGCAGGAAATATAATGACCATTTGTTCTCACATAATCTTGCCATGTTTCTGCTACCACAACTTAAAAAAAAAAAAGACAAAATAAGGAAAATATTCGGTGATAATACTATATTTTTCGTACCCCAGGTGTACAAAAAAGACGAAAATTTACAAAAAAAAAAAAAAAAAAAAAAAATCTGCTAAACTAAATCACCTTGCCTTTCGTGTCGCAAATGTGTGAAATTGTTGGATATTAACGAACAAAAATTCTTCCTGGATAACCTTACTCTGCCTCTTCTGTCATAGGTATACAAGCGAGCCGCCAGACAACACCGAGGTCGTAATTTCGTCATGTCCCCTCTGAGCCTGGTGTCGACGCTGGGCATGTTGCTGCTGGGTGCTCGCGGCGTGTCCTCCAGCGCCCTCTCCGAGCTCCTCCACACACAGCAGTTCTACACCTTCAACCCTCACCTGGTGCTTAAGAACGTGACGCAGGCTGTGCAGGAACTCAGGGATGTCCACGATATCGCCTTCCTGAGTCAGTTCTTAGTGGAGACGGTGAGCAGGAATTAACTGGGTTTTTATGATGCTGATCTCTGCCGAACCAGCTATTTTATTCTATTGCTTTTGTCTGTTGGCTGTTTCTGTCTCTTAGCAGAAACTATTAATGTAAAGCAATGGAACTCATAAGATTGTCAGTTACTACACATCTTTTATAGTAAAACATTATTAAGCAGAGATGGACAGTCAGAGATGTAGACTGATGGATAGACAAATATGGAAGGATAAAGAGGTAGACTGATGGACAGGTAAATATGTAAATGTAAATAATTTATACAGAAACTTAAAGGTAATACGTAAATATGCACAAATTATTCTCTAATGATTACACTCCTAAACAAAACAAAGTAACTGAAGGCCTGAAAGCTTGTCACCTCCACAACTGACATCTAACACTTTCCTCACTCCCTCGGCAACAGGAGAAGAACCCCTACTCGACGGACTTCTTCGCCAGGGCCATCAAGGTGTTCTACAACGCCGTGATCGAAGACGCGGCGCCCTCCGAGCTGGAGGGGCGTGTGAGGGAGACGGTGAACGCTGTGGTGAGCAACAGGACCAAAGGCAGAGTGGACCCGTTTTTGAGTGAGGAGGAGAAGCTGTTCCTCACCCCGCCACTCACGACAGTCGCTACCAGTTTTTTGCATGTGAGGATTTTTTCTGTTTTCGTCCTGCGTCCTCTATGTTTGCTTCACTTGTCATTTTTCTTTATCCTGTTCTCTCTTTCTCTTGCCTTTTCTCGCTGTTGTCTTTTCTTTGCTCGTCTTGGTATCTTTTCTTCATCATTTTCTCCCTTTCTCTTGTTCTTTTTCTCTCTCTCTTTTTCATCGATTGTCTTAGTATCTATTTTATCATCGTCATTTCCTCTCTGTCGCTTGTTGTGTTTTGCTCTCCTCCTTTCTTTGCTTGTTTATATATCTTTTATTTCATCATCATTTTCTCTCTTTCTCTTGTTCTTTTCCTTTTTCTTCATAATTTTGCTTCCTTTGTCATTTTTATCCTTTTCTCATTTTTCCATTGTTCTCTTGTTCTCCTTTTTCTGTGTTTTTTTTTTTTTTTTAACTTTCTCTTTCCTTGTCACTTTTCCCCTTCCCGTGATCTTTCCTTTTACTGCCAATAGTTGAAAATTTATGCAATGAGTTCAGAACTGATGGCCACTTAAGAAACTGTTGGCTTAATGTAACTTTTTCTCTTTAAAAAAAAAAAAAAATAAGGAAAAATAATCAAAATAAATCAAGGTAATCTGATCATATTATCTTCCTATAATTATATTCAAGCTGAAATATCCCCCTCCCCCTTTTATTTAGTTTTCACAAATCAATATAAGCTGTAAGGAAGTAGAGTATGTTCAGTATAACAAAACATCACTGTTGTTTTACGGTTGCATCAACAGTAAGGGTATTATTTGTACCTTTTTCTACCAGTCCTTCAAAAATTCTTCTATGCCATTTCCTAGTTGCAGAGTTGTGTGTGTGTGTGTGTGTGTGTGTGTGTGTGTTTTCTGTATGGCTTATGCCTAGAGACTGTGAAGGGCGTGGAGGAGAAAAATGTTGCCCACCTCCCCTTATTCCCAACACACTCCTTTTTATTTATTTATTTTTAATTTTTTTGTTGCGGTTTATTTATTTATTCTGTGATGAAAGAGAGCAGGAACATCAACTGGGAGTAAGAACGAACCACTTTGTTAGAATGGAATAGCTACATATAAAAATGGACCAAAATGTTAAGCAACGGCTGTGTTTGTAGTCTGGATGGAATGTTTGGCTGGTGTACTTGTCAGTCACTCACTTATACTAGCTGAATTGAAGTCTGAAACAGGGCCATGGATTTTAAAGCTGCGGTTGCGTGTAAGGGTCGCGGTGGAGTGCCTGGGTGTTGTCCTCATGATTCAGTTACCAACACTGGCACATCCCTTGCCTTGCTGAATATTCCATCCTGCCTCCGTCCTCCTGCATGTATTGGTCGATCTTATCCTAACTCAGCTGCCTTTCTTAATTTCACCCATGTCCTCCTTCTACTGCATTATTTTAACTCAGTTTCACACCAGTTCCCTGCATATTGTATACTCTTCAGCTGTGTCCAGACTCGGGTGCCTTTTTTTCTTTTTTTTTCTTTTTTTTTTTTTATGCCACAAAACGTCATTAATTCAATCTCTTATATGTTGGCTGGCATAAACTCTCTTCTGCCAAATTTGTTACACTTTTTAAATCTTCTCACGATCCTTAGTTGAAGTTTCGTCAAGAGGTACGAATTCTGGGAAAGGAAATAGGAAAAAGCCGATTATTCTCATTTCCTCTGTTGTCATCCACGGAGAAATAACGAGGTATCAGTTCCATGCAATTACGTGAACAGTCCGGACTGTCTTGGAAATGTAGGTATTCTTATGGGGGAATTTTTTTTAGTAATCTTATTTTCTCTATTTGTCAAGTACTGTGCGAAAAATGCTGGGGACAAATTCTAGAACTTGGAGGAAATTATAGACAGAAGCTAAAATTATGCACGTTTATCGATCTACCTATCTATTTTAAAACGACGCTTCCTGTGAGGGGGTAGCCACAGTCAAAATGATCTCATGGTAGTTTTTGTCACTCTCCAATAATAACCCTTTTCCTAGGACATACGACCCTCCCTTAAGTACAAACACACACACACACACACACACACACACCGCTCGCTGGTGCAGTGGTAAAGTTCCCGCTTGCCAACTGGTGGACGGGAGTTCGCGCCTCGCTCAGGTTGAGAAAAGTTTCACTGACGAAGTGGGTGGTTACTGTCCCCCTTGAGCAAGGGGACAAGTGTGTGCGTGTGTGAAGGTCACAGCCTTGCCCTTAGATCGGACTATATGAGCTCTCAGCTCCCTTCCGGGAGGGTAAAAGCTGACAATCACGACCATCAAGTGATCCTGACCGACCCGGTGAATTACACACACACACACGCACACACAGAGCCAGCTGACATGAATCCTAGGAGTGGGAAACCTAGTCTGCCGCGAAATTCATCCAACGAATAATTCACCTCAGACACAGGGCAGGTGAACCCCAGGAGTACCCCACCCCTTCCAACACAAGGCATAACGAAGCAGCTGTGAATTAACTAAGGCCTGGAAGGTCACCTGTTTCCTTCCTTGGCCGTGATGAAGGTTTGTAGGGGAAGGAGTGTAGAGACTTGAGAAGGATTTATGTATGTATGTGTAGCAATATGTGTGTGAATGTTTATATGTGTTTAGAGAGAGAGAGAGAGAGAGAGAGAGAGAGAGAGAGGGGGGGTAGGATGGAAACGTGGAGACAAAAATGTGGAGAGAGAATAGCCAACCAATCATGAAGCACGGCATGTGTGAAACGTTTTTTACTCTTAAACGTAAGGAATGAGATTTTATGGAGAGAGAAGAGCTTCCGGGAGGGGAGAGAGAGAGAGAGAGAGAGAGAGAGAGAGAGAGAGAGAGAGAGAGACTTATATAATTGGAGGGGTTGGAGGGGTGGAGAAAGAACTGGTGTACGAAGTGGAGAGACAGAAGATGAATGATGAGTGTAGAGAGATTTGGTTAGATGATAAGTGAAGAGATAAAGAGGAAAGATAGAAAAGTTGAGAGAGAAGTAGAGAGAGACAGTTAAGTGGAGACAGAAATGAAGAGACAGAGAATATGTAAGACGGAGTAGTGGAGAGAGAAGTAGAGAGACAGGGAAGCTGAGACAGAAGTGGAGAGATAGAGAAATGGAGAGAGAAGTAGAGAGACAGGGAAGCTGAGACAAAAGTGGAGAGATAGAGAAATGGAGAGAGAAGTAGAGAGACAGGGAAGCTGAGACAGAAGTGGAGAGATAGAGAAATGAAGAGAGAAATAGAGAGACAGGGAAGCTGAGACAGAAGTGGAGAGATAGAGAAGTGGAGAGACAATTAGACAGAAGTGGAGACAGAAAAACAACCTTCCTCTGATCCAAGGAAGAGCCGGAGTATTGAATGCCTCGTCTCTTTTTGTGGCCACTGGGGAAGGAATTTTATGAAGGGAGGAGATTTTCGTAAAGGGGAGGAGATAAGTGGAGAAGATGGGAAGTGGAGAGAGAAGTGGAGAGAATAACTGACCACTTGTGACCCAAAGAATAACTATAGAGTCTTGAATGTCCCCTCCTTGGTCATCAGAGAGAGAGAGAGAGAGAGAGAGAGAGAGAGAGGGAGGGAGGGAGGGAGGGAGGGAGAGGAAGAGAAAGAAAATGGAAAAGTTGGAAAAAAGAACAAAGAGTGGTGAAGTTTTGAGGGAAGTCTTTGATGTATTGGGAGTGTGTGATATATGACAGCACCAGTTCGTGTCCGTGGTTACGTTCACTGGGATTAAATGGAGGAACTAAAACAAGGGAGAGGGGGATTGATAGAACAACTGGGAACAGAAGAACGACGTCAGATAAAATATGTTCACCGCCGTCATTGTTATCATTAATTCGGTCATCATCGTCATCGTAATTTTCATCATCATTATTATCATCGTCGTCATCATTATCATTACTGTCACCGTCGTCGTCGTTATAATTTGAAAATCGAACAACTTCAATCTTACGAGACCCTTAACCTATCTGTTAAGTTTGGTTCAGTCAGACCAGAAGTGTTTAATTCCAGTTACCCTATGGCCTTGACCTTTGACCTGTTGTTCTAATAATAGAATTATCTTAATATTGGCTTAAATGCTGATCCAAAGTGAACAGTAATTATTTGAGTTAAGAGGCCAAAGGGCTGAACCTCTGACCTTCGTCCTGTGACCATTACTTCTCAGAACTGAATCATTTCACTCTTCCCCTCCCTCAACACTTTCAAGTTTGCTCAAAGTCGGATCAGAGCTGTGTGAGTCGACCTTGCCCGTGATTTGTGACTTACGACTTTTTCAAGCCAAAAATTAACCACTTGATCATCTGATGTTCCTCAATCTTTTTACCAAATTTGCTGCAGTTACGTCCAATACATTTGTCAAAATCTTGCTAACAGCCAGACAGCTAGAAAAACAAACCGTATCAGTCGCATAAATCCCTCACACTTTCGCTAACAGATGTAAAAACAGAAAGACTGGAGAGTGAAGAAACACAAGAGAAAAGAGAATTAGAAATATAAAAGGGAGGTAAGTACAGCAATAAAGAAATGAAGAAGAAAGGGAGGAGTTAGAAAATGGAAGAAATATTTGATTGAAGGGAATTTGGGAGGAAATAAAAATGAGAAACAGGTAGAAGGGATATAACAGGAAGGAATGGCCACCTTTTCTCCCCTCCATCGCAATCCTCTCCTCTTTTCTCCCCTCGCATTCACTCTTCTCCCCTTTCTCACGCCATGCTTCCCTTTTTCACGCCCCATTCATACCCCATGCACACATCTCTCTCTCTCTCTCTCTCTCTCTCTCTCTCTCTCTCTCTCTCTCTCTCTCTCTCACACACACACACACACACACACACACACACACACACACACACACACACACACACACACACACACACAGCAATCGCACCCTTACACACCACTTCCTTCTTCACAACACTGCCTCTCCCTATCTCAAACTTGTCTTCCTTTTGTGGCAGACTTTTTCTCCCCTCTTATACTCCATCCCCTCCCGTCTCTATCTCTCATCCTCTCTCTCCCCTCCCTCCTGCACTCTCTCTCCCTCCTTCACACCCCATTCGCTCCCTCACACTCCATTCCCTCCCCCACACATTACTCTCTCCTTCATGCTTTTCTGCCTTCCTATCGGGTGCTGGTGGGGGACGCCTTCAAGTGGTGGCACTGATATAACCGGGTGACTCTGCTGCCTGGTTATAAAAGCGTCCCTCAGCTATTTCCTTATCCCCAGAAAAGAGGATGGTGGACTGAAGCAGAAAGGTAACTCAAGCCGGCAGTCCACTGGGTTAACATTCTCATGAGCCAGGGGTTACAACAACAACAGTAATAATAATAATAACAACAACAACAAGAATAACAACACCTTTTACTAGAGCAACAATAACAATTACTACTACTCCTACTGCTACTACTACTGTTGCTACTACTACTACTATGTCAACAATATCAGCAACAAGAACACAACAATAACAACAATTACTACTACTATTACTACTACTACTTCTACTACAGCAACTACTACTACTGCTACTACTACTACTACTGCTGCTGCTGCAGATGTTGTTGTTGCTGCTGCTGCTGCAGCTACTACTACTACCACTACTACTACTATCACCACCATCCCCACCACCACCTCCCTGCCACAAATTTTTCTCCTTTACTCTGTCTTTGTGTCGCAGCATCTTTCTTTGAGAAATATTTTTCACACTACTGCATAGCAAATTATGTATAGGTTATTATGTTTTAATAGCAAAGTCCATCAGTAACATGCAATATGATACAAACTAATATATATGCAGAACTAGAGGGGCACTCAGAGAGCGCATACCTCCGCCAATGCCGAATCAGGATCTCCCCCCAAATTTAATCGGTTCTTTCATGGCCCATGGCCCACCTTTCCACAAAATTTCACTGAAATTCATTGAGAACTCTTTGAGATACTGTATAGTAGAATCCGGATCCGGGTCAAGATTCGCCCCAAAATTTAATCAATTCTTTCTTAGTCCATGGCCCACCCTTCCACAACATTTCATTGAAATTCATTGAGAACTTTTGGAGGTATGGTGTGAACAAGCGAACAAATTATTCCGGATCACAACCAAAATCTAGTCGATTGTTCATTGGGCCATACCCTATCCCCCCTCCCCCCCCCAAAAAAAAAAAATCATGAAAATCCGTTCATTACTCTTTGAGTACTGGCAACAGACAGACAGAAAGACAAACCAACCAACTAACGAGGGGTAAAATATATACCACTTGGCGGAGATAATCTGCTAACGAAGAGGTGTTACGAAGTCTACAAAGTCACTCGGTATCACAGTCAAGAGAATTATTCAGAATACCGGTAATCTTTATCTGTCTGTCTCTCTATATACCTGTCTGTTTGTCTTTTTATTTGTTTACATTTGTCTGCCTGTCTAACTGCCCACCTGTCTGTCTGTCTGTCTGTCTTACTGTCTATCTATCTGTCTGTCTTTCTGTCTGTCTGTCTGCTTCCCTACCTATCTATTCGCCTGTCTGTCTGTCTGTCTGTCTGTCTCATTGTAGCCAAACGCCTTAATCCCAGAAGTGGTGTTCACAGACGGATCGCCTCAGTGTTTTTCTGTCCTGCACCACGGGGCTGCCCTTTCTACAGCTCACAACTCCACCCCCATACACTCACATATTGAAGTTGTGTTTATTTGAAGGGACGGCATTTTCAACACGACTTAGAACTCTTCCTTTGGTAAAACTATTCCTTTTTCTTTTCCTTGACCTTTTTATTGTCCCTTATATAGAATCCCTTAATATGTGATGTCTCTTCTTTTCTTTTCTGCCAGTACAAGACACTGTTAACTGTTATTCTAAACATGGTCTTATCATTTTTTCCCTAATACTATTCGCTCATTCAGCCTGAGGATTTATAACATCTCACTCTATCTGATGTCAGACGATTTAATTCAACTCTGCTATCGAAGTGTAGGTGTTAATGAAGGCTGTTGTTACATCTAATCACTTTAATTCGATAAACCTCCCACAAACCGAAAAACTGTAGTCAGTACATAGCATAAATTAACTGAACAAGGCGCCATCAGACTGAAGGAATAAATAGTTTCTACCACCCACGCCGTTCCTTCCCTTCCTTCACCTCTCACGTATGTCTTCCCATTCTCTCTTTTTAGCACTTTATCATTTCCTTCTCCCCTCACACCATTTATTATTTTCCCATCCATACCCGCTTTTTCCTCCGTTCCTTCTCTTTTCCCCTTTTCATACTTTTAACCTCTCGTCGAACTGATAACGTCCTACCCGGTTTGTTATTATTTTTTTCAACTTATGATTGGAATCTTGAAAGGAAAAACTGTACATAACTTCCCTGGCACGAAAAGTCTCTCCAATGGTGAAGTAAAAGTACATGAGAATACCAAGACTAAAGAAAACAGAGAAGTGTCCATTTCAAAGTGTTAATCATTTTGTTATCTATATATTTATCTTACTCCCGTTCACTTCTTTCTCTCTCTCTCTTCCTCCCACTCCTACTCCATTCCTACTCCCACTCCATCACCTTCTCTCTCTCCCTTCCATCCTAGTCTTTGTCCCTACTCCCACACACGCACTTTCTCCCTCTGTCTCCCAATCCTACTTTCTTCCAACTCCCACACACCCACTAACTCCCTCTTCCTCCCACTCCAACTCTATTCATACTCCCACTTGTCACGTTCTCAAACTCCCCCCCCCCCCGGCCCACTTATATTTCACGTACCCATTTTCTCACTCTCCCTCCCATTCAACCCTATTCCTACTCCCACTCACCCATTTTCTCCCCTCCCCTCTCACTCATATTCATTATTCCTCCTCCCCCTCACCCATTTTCTCCCACTCCCTCCCACTCATACTCTTTATTCATACTCCCTCTCACCCATTTTCTCCCCCTCCTTCTCAGTCCTTCTCATTATACTCCCACACACACAGTTTCACCCCCTCTTTTTTTTCTCACTTTTTGTTTTCCTCATTCATCACTTCCTTAGCGCCATAAGCCGAGTCAAAGGTTGGTCCTTAGCACTAGTCATCATCATTAACTCTTTATCAGCAGCCTCGTCACTCACACCCACTCACTCTTAATATGTGTGTGTGTGTGTGTGTGTGTGTGTGTGTGTGTGTGTGTGTCTCTCTCTCTCTCTGTCTCTCAGTGATCCACCACTCTAAAGCCTCACAATTCCATCCTCTTTAACCCTCGTCTTTTATTCATTATATTTCCATTTCTGTTTGTCTGTGAGAAGCCCCATGAACCTTCTCTCTCTTCCTCCCTTCATTTTGTCAGGCGTGTTTTTTCCTTTTATTTTTCTGTGTCTGCCATTATTCTCTCTCTCTCTCTCTCTCTCTCTCTCTCTCTCTCTCTCTCTCTCTCTCTCTCTCTCTCTCTCTCTCTCTCTCTCTCTCTCTCTCTCTCTCTCTCTCTTATCATTCAATCTACCTATCTATGTATGCTTTTGTTTCTGTGTGTCTGTCTGCCTGTCTCTCTCTTTCTATCTATCCATCGCTACTACTTCCCCCATTTTCTCTTTTAATATACTCTCACATCCACTTTGTTTTTCCTTCTCTCCCAGCGCCTCCCCAATAAAAACCCACACTCAGTAGATCCTGCAGTAGTTTCTTGTGTAACAGGAAACTTATACCGCTTCCTACCTACTGATTAGATTTGCATAATACACCTTCACAGTCTCAGGTATACATGCTT